>NW_008795127.1:4543409-4685924 GCF_000699145.1 Aptenodytes forsteri | reverse complement strand
GAGCGCACATTGCTGGCTCATGTCCAGCTTTTCATCCACCAGTACCCCCAAGTCCTTCTCGGCAGGGCTGCTCCCAATCCCTTCATCCCCCAGCCTGTAGTGATACCGGGGGTTGCCCTGACCCAGGTGCAGGGTCGAAATGAAAATGAGCATTCATCTCTCAGAAATGAGACTGTAGCATGCAGTGCAACTCTGGGGAGAAAGTTAGAGTCATGCAAACTTGGCTCCCGAGTTAAGGACACACACCAGCTTGTTTCAGGACTAGCTTATTATCTGTAATGCTCTCTTGCCTTGTGCAGCATAAATACACCCTGCAGATAACTTTTTGTCTGAAAATTTTATGTACTGGCTGAACTGGCCAAAAATCTTGGCAGTGTTAACGGTCAAAGGTAGCTTGTGCACCGTAAGAACAGAAGGGCTGGAATGCTGTTTTGTAAGACTGTGCATAACAAATTAATGACTGTAGCCTCACCCAGAAACTGGATCTACAATGTATGAGAAGGATCAAAAGCTGAGAGGGATGAAATAAAAATTTTTCCCTTTTTTACGCTTTATAGCAAAAAGCTGCTCTGGATGAAGGCAGTCTAACTTCACGTAGTCTCTGCTCTGCCTGACTTGGAGCATGGGTCTCTCACTTGCCGAAGACCGGCTGTATTTATCACAGAACTTCATCTAATAAACTCACGTGAAATGGAACTGCTCCAGTGGAAGAAGCTGGGGCAAAGAGCTGGACATGCATCACATGCACATTTGTGTGCGGGGGGTGTACGGACAGGAGCACTCTCCCAAGTACTGAGGAAACTGTATGTTGTAGAGGGCAAAATTAGACTGCTTTCAGTGAATGCAGGCTCCTGCTGGCTTAGCGGGATGTCGATTGTGCTCATGTGTATAACTGAATTTCATTTTGTTCCATGTGCTCTGAAGTCTGAAAGCTAGGGATTTTTTTTCTTGTGTTAAACAGTAAGATGTTATGTTCCTCTCCTAGTGAGCTTGTATTTGAGATAAGTTCTCTTTTGTCAGTATGAATGCAGCTGCTTGAGAGGAGTTTGCTAGATGCTCTTTGAGTGATGCTGTGTACACTGTCTTTTTGTCTTTTTATATCTTTTTTTTTTTAGCTTCTAAACTTGGCATAGTTTTTCTGGCAAAGGTCTTTTGAACTTCAAATAACTAAAGCTTAATAAGATGCATGTATGGAATAAGATTTGGAGTAGTTTTCTAGTTTCTTTAAACAGTCTTGAAATGTTTGTATATACAACATTTTTACTTTGTGGTATGTAGAGCACAGCAAAGTTTTGGCTTTTGAGTCAGATTTCCCAGCATCTAAAATACTAATGAAATAAAAGTTATCCAGAAATATTGGTCAGCTGCAGGATTTACCACTTATAATTTACTTTATATGGCCTGTTTTGTCTGCTTAATGTGGTCATGTCACAAGTTTCAACACTTCCACTCTCAGTTGCCAGGTTTTGTTAGTGCATGTTTGTGGATGACTACCTCGCTAGGCTATTTCCATTGATTACTGGATAGCTTGTTCTCAGTTAAATAGATCACACTGTACAATAATTAATTAACTCTGACCTTATTTTTCTGTCTGTTGGGATTTCGAGCTATAGTTCAGTGTCTGCATTAACGATTGGAAGCAAAAATGTTGTGGCATAATGGTTTCTCTGTAACGTTGACATTTAGTACTGAATACTTGTAAAACATTTTATGCTGATGTAGTCATATAGCCTATCAAATGTGAACTGTGAAACTAAATAATAATAATAATAATAATAAATACAGACTAGGACATTTTTCACATTTCTCTTTTCTTCCTGTTGGGTATCCTACGCAACAGGATCTCTTGCATGAATATAAATCTCTCAAAGCTTATCCAAAAACTGAAGATAGTTTATAATGTAAGGTAGTGTATATATTAAAAGTGAAAATGCTACTACTCCATAATTACATGATTCCAAAAAGTGGAAGCAGACAAGGTCATGTAGGACAAGCTCATTAACGGGTAGAAAACGTGATTTGCCTGTTTCCTTAGGCAGGCCTCAAAACTGCCCCGTGGTGGGTGAGTGTACTAATGGTGTCTGAGGGCTTTAATGGAAAAGATAATTTTCAGTTAGCCCTGTTTGGGTTGTGTATTTGGTGTGGTTTTAATTTCTAAGCTACTGGCCTTGGCTGGAGGCTGAATGTTGGCTTACATGAACCGTTGCTTATGATTGCCGGTAGTAGTGCAAACTGCTGGCAGAACACCTAGGGAGTCAGAAGTTTTGGAAAGTGCATGTAGCTGCAAGTAGTGGCCTCTCTGTTTAAGCAGTTATTCTGCCTGCAATGGAGACGTAAGCAAAACAGAGCATTTAGAGTATACAGTACAGTCAGGCATGTCTATAGTACCGCTGTTACACAGTGACAAGGTGTTTTAGAGGATAAGAATTTCTTCAAAGCATGCTAATCACAGAAATAAATGACTCAGTCAAGCATCTGCCTTACAGAATAACTGCCACATTAATGAGAAGAAATCAGAGAATAATAAATATTCAGAGAACCCACAGTTGAATAAGAGTATGGGAGCTGTTCAGACTTCATGCAAGCTGCGTATTTGTCCAGACCCTGTTTGAAACACTGAAAAGAAGTTCGCTATCAAATGCCTAAAACTGGAGAAATCTCTCCTGACTTGGTTAGAACAGAAATGACCTTGTAACTCGATGTCTTGCAAAGGAAAGCAGGAAACCTTCATGTTCTAGATGTGCTACCATGTAAAGGCAGGTGGTTGAAAATAACATTTTTAAGGGTCAGAGCAGCAGTGGAGTGCATCAGTACAGCCACATGGCTGTCCTGACAGGGTTCCCCAAGAGCTGGTGCTGCTGGACCATTGCTTTTGCAATCCATCAAAAGGCAACACAGCAGACTGCCGACTATAACACCATCTGTCTGCAAGAAAGAGCCAGGAAAGCAAACCTTAAAATAAAAAAAGAACAAGATGAGATTGTAGCTGCTGAATTTCATAGATAGGACCTTTGACCCTTAGAAACATTGTCAGTATCTACATATATATCTACGTATTTATAAATATTTGCACATTTACAAATGTCAATCCACTGAGAGATGTATCTGGGAAATTCAGGAGAAGGAGAAATAAGCAAATCAAATCTGAAATAATCACACAGGCTGAATTTTGTGTAGTTATGTGATGACACTGCCAGTACACCTCCAGCAGTTCTCAGGGTCATGCTCTGAAATAGCCGAGGGGTGATGAGGAAACTCCAGTGAGAGGATGCCAGCGAGGTGGCTTAGGGCAGAGGAGTAGGCAATGCAAAATGACTTACTTGCAGAACAAATCCAAGCTGAGATAGAAGCTCTTTATGATGGTGTTTGCAAGTGGAAACTTGGACCAGTATGTTAAAGACGGGAAAGTGTTCGCACTGAAAGCAGGCATAAGTCATGAAACAAACTCTTGTTAAAGTACCTGCTACTTACTACTCCTGAATTATCTTTGTCATATACTATTGAAGCAGTGCTACAGTTAATGGTATCAAAAAGGACTGAGATGCATACAGGTTGACTTGGAGCATGAAAATACGGGATATACATGGACAAACTGAGACAAAACATAGATGAACATATTGTCTACAGCAGTCACAGCCCAGTTTCAAAATGGGGACTGAAAGGAGTCCAAGAATGAACTGTACAAGACAAAAGCTTGCAAGCGCTCGTGTGTAGTTGAAATCAATAGAACTACTCATGCAAGCAGGTCTTTGCTGGAGCAAAAGGGGAAGTTGCAACATAGCTCTGAAAGCGAAAGGTGGGTCAGTTGCAGAGTAGGAATAAAAAAAATCAAAAGTAGAAGTGAGCTGACAGAAATGTAGGAGGAAATACATCTGTGCTTGTCTGTGCCTTTTGTTTTTCTTCTCCCCAGTATAAAGCAGCTTGACAGGTACGGTCAGCTGATCCTCGCCAACTCCACTGCAGCAGACACAGGGGAATATAGCTGCTGGCTTCAGCTGTGCAATGGTAACAAATGCAGGAAGGATGAGACTAAAACTGGTTCAACGTACATCTTTTTCACAGGTAATTAACTCACTGGGGGATTATTAATGAAAATATATTTGCTAGTAAGACAGGCATAAAGCTACAACAGCAATTTCACTGTCAAGACTTTTCTTCCACAATTTTCATCTTTTTTGGTGGATGTTAAGGAAGACAGTGCTGCTGAGCAGAAAATTACTTGCTTAGTGTGATTTATGAGTCCATTTTCCCTAAGGATTATGCTAAATGTGTACCCAAAATAATGCATAATGCAATGGAAAGCAAATACCTTTGAAAATACTAACACACGTTCTGAGGATCTTCTACAAAATGAATAAAAAAATGCTTAATTTTTGAAAATGTGTCTGGATAAAGAAAATAGATCTGTGCAGAAGATTCATTTTGTCATGGCATTCAGATGACCACGTGGACTCTTCCCCTCCCCGCTTCCAGTTACCTGCACTGACTTAAAAATCTTGACCTCGTTGATCTTGGTAATGCCACAGTTTCTCCCAAGAGTCTATATAGCATGTTGAGAGGCAAAACACTCTTAAGTACATGTGGTGTCCCACAGAGCTTGAGGTTGACTGTAGCCCTAACATGACATGGATAGGATCATAGTAGGTAACCATGCACAGTTTACTGCTACTTGGTACAACAGAGCTGAAATCAAATGGTTAATTTGTTCTTCTCATGGAAAACATTCTGAATAGTAAAACAACCTTTGCTGCCTGATTAGAGCTAAAGCATTCTTGGCTAGCAAATATTTCAGTACAAAATGTTAAAATAGGATTGTTTGCGATATGTTTTGGAGCTAAATTAGACAGGCCATGGGACTGTGCAGGAGCCATTTATCAGAAGTGCTTAATGTTCTGAGGATACATTCCTTTAGAAAGGCTGGAATAAACTTTTCAGTCAAGTTATTATGTAAATGCTTGTGCTAGAAAGAGGAATTTCAGCTTTGTATTTTTAAGACGCATGCCAAATATGGAAATACTCTTTAACTGTCATTCTAAAAGCACTAAATGTTTCAGCTACTTAGAGCAGTAAATCAAACATTTTGCCTAAAATCATATGTATAAAAAGATACTCCAAAGAGTATCTTTTTCTAGTAGTGCTTATCTTACCAGCGATGGTGGGTTTTTTATGTGTGTTACCCCTTAAAAGTGGGCGAGTGAACAGAATTAGATCCAGATGAGTATTTGGAAACTTAAGAAAACCTTTGGAATTCCTTTTTAATAAGATTTAAAAAATCTGATTACAGTGAAAAATACTTTGTTTTTCTTTTTGATTTAATGTTTTTAATGCAAGCTATGTAAATACATACAGGTTAGAAAAGTTGTTTTTTTTTCTTTCGTGTGTGCGTATTTAATGCAAAATGCTTTGGGTTAATTTTTAATATTGCTCATAGCTATTTTCTCGTCATATGTACTTTCTCTTGTTGCTATTAAACCAAGATGTAAATATTATTCTAACTATATCGACTCTTTCGCACAGATAAAGAGGAACTTTTTGTACCTACTCCCAGTTATTTTGAGATTGTCTACCTGAACCCAGATAAACCTGCAGTCATCCCATGCCGTGTTACTACTCCTTCAGCAAAAGTAACTCTACACAGGGAATTTCCAGCAGAAGAAATTGAAACGGATGGAACTGATATTATTTATGATGTGAAGAAGGGTTTCGTCTACCAGCACCCTACTTCCGATCATAAAGGTATTGTCTACTGCAAAGCAGAGTCGCAGGGAGCACCTCAGATTTCCATCAAGTATCACCTACTGTATGTGGAAGGTAAGGTGCAGTTTTCTATATGCTTACACCGACTCTTGTCTCTTCTGCTGACATTGTTTAGAAAACAATTTAAAAAAAAAAGTAAAATAAGTAATGTAATCACAGAGTTTTAAAATCTTGATCGAAAGTATATGTGATAAAACTTCGTAGGTTTAAATTCCAGCAATTTCCCAGTGTAGTTGCAGGTATACATCACTTACCTGTTGCGTTAAGCAAACTGAGGCAAAAATTGACTCTTAAGTTTTATCAGTGTATTTAACTTTAGAAACTAATTTTCTGCTTCCAAACACTGTCTTTCTATCAGTTCCTAAGGGCCCGCCCTCAACCACAATTGCAGCGTCATCCAGTAGAGCAGAAGTCAGTGACAGCGTTCATGTAATCTGCACAGTCCTTGGGGAGCCAGATGTAGATGTGAACTTCAGGTGGCAGTACCCAGGGCAAGAGGTAAGAGATGTATGCCCTGGCTGAAGTGGTTTGTTCTTCATGAAGGCAATGCTTTGAATGCCAGTCAGTGTCTAGATTTGGAGTAAAGATTCTTCCAGATTGTGGTGTCTGCCTCTTGCTAGCTCAGGTATGCTGGCAGGAGAAGGCAGCACATCCCTTTTGAACTTCAGCCCATCTTTCCCTGAGAGCCTAGAAGTAGCACAGGAATGAAGCTGGAGAGCTCTACCCATGTTAGCAAAAATCAAGCTCAGCAAAGCTCACTCCTCCCTCAGGTTTCCATTCCAGAGACACTTGGCCTCTGGCAGCGTTTACAAAGAAAAGCCTCAGACAAGGTCAAAGCCAGCCAGCATCAGGAAGCTATTCTAGGGCAAGCCACAAAGCCTCACTGATGCCTCTGCATTTGATATCCCTTCCATCTCCATGGATCGGGCACATGAATCATCGCAGCACAGAATCTTTAATTTAATTGTTGCCCACATCCAGAAGCACAGAAATTGGCTTCTGCGCAGCCTCATCTGAAAGAATCCACTGGAAACATCCAGTGAATCTTAGAACTTTGTCGGTCTTTTTTCTTGCACAAAATAAGGTGTATCTGACTAGCATCATTGATGGTTCCCCTTCTTCTCCCTCTACCCACCCCAACCAGTTACAGTAGGGACTTGTTTCTTAACCAGCCTCATCTCTACTGCTGCTTTATCCTAAGCAGGCTAGGAGCAAAGGAAGGACTGCTGGAAGATGGAACCCTTCACCAGAGGAAAGGAATCTTCCAGGACCCGAGGGTTTGCATTGTATTCCATTTGCCAGCCCTCCTGGTGCTGGGTTGTCAAAGGACAATGCAGAGCTTGCTAATAAAGTACTTGTATCAGCACTGGTCTCCCTGAGCCAGCATAGAATTAAGTAATTTAATGGCAGAGGCAATTGCTTAAGTGAGTGACTGGAGTTCAGTGCTTACTAGGCTTGAGAAAATTCAAATCTAAAGCCCCAGAAGTTTGCTGTAGCCATTAAGATAGAGACTAGCACTCCGCTGTCATGGGAAGGTGAGTTCCTTTTCAGGGCAAAAAATAGTGAGAGAGCAAGTGAGCACAAAAGGGATTTGAACTGCTGGTGAGGGCACTGGGCATGTAGAACCAGGTTTCTAATCCTTGCTTAGATGTTAGTTCGTTCTTTCACTTCCCCCTCTCTGCTCCACCTTTTTTTTTTTTTTTTTTTTTTTGCTGCTGCTTGTCATAAGCTTTCCTGCTGAGACTATTGAAGTCTGAGAGTTCATGAGCAACTTCCCCTCCCTGCCCTGTCCTGGCTGTTAAACGAGGGCAGCCTCAACTGCATTTGGTGGGGGGCTTGGTACTGATAGCATGAATTAGGTGATCTGAAGACTAACTACTGGATGGAGCATCGGAAGAGTTTGGCAGAATTCCTGTTTCTGGTGTCCATTTGAAGTTAGGAGGGAAAGGGGTAGATGTCTAAACAAGCAGAGAAACTTGCAACTGTCGGTGAAGTAAAAAGTAAAATGCTAGGGAAAACTGAAGTGGCTCCAAGTTCGGGGAGCTGCAGAGCAATAGTGTTTTTTGAGTTAAATGCCAATGTCTTCCTCTGAATTTAGCTCTTAGTATTACTTTGAGTGAGATGCATCAACAAATGGCAGCGTCTCTGTCCTTCAAGGTGGGGCTTTAACTCTGACAGTCTTACAACAATTCACTCTCTTGGGTGGGGAAGAGAAGATATGTCCCTGCTGATCACATTAGCTTTGTTGATTGATACGGTTTTCCATTTTTTGGGGGGGGGGAGGGAGGGGGTTTGGGGGTTTTTTTAGCTTCCCTTGTTGTCTGTTTATTGGACTGTAATAACTGGCTATACAAACCCCAATTTTATGTCTTTTGTAACTAACTAGTTACTAAGAACAAACAATTGAAGGAATTAAATTGTAGACTCAGCCTGGCCTTCCAAAACTCTCTATCTTATGAGTGTCCACCCCTTACTACTTCTACATCTTTCCCAGCTGAGTGGCTGCCCAAGCCTGGTTGCTGGCTGTTCTCGGCCCAGTTGCTTCCACTGGTCTTACAGCACCTGATAAGTGCTGTAAGTGCAGTGCTGGCATGTGCACTACAGTTGCGCCTCTCTAGCACTGATTGAATGCAAACAGCTAAACACATGCAAATGATCTCCCTTGTTTGCTGTGGATACTGGGGATGCAGTGCAGGGCACATGCGCGATCAGCAGAGGACTACACCCTCTCACTGCACCCACTTACAGGGGCTGAGAGAGAGGCTTTGGCCTGTGGCCTGCACCTGCCCTGGAAAGGGCTGATGTGCTTATCCACTGGAGTAAACAGTCTCAGCTCCAGCTGTGCCTGGGGATAGGGAGGGAAGAGTTGCGTTTGGGTTTCTGCCCCAACGGAATGATTAAGTAAATGTCAGAGTAGAAGCACTGTACGCTTGTTGGAGACTTAACATTTATTAAGGAAGTATTCACATACTGCAAAGGAAAAAGGTGGGAGTGGAGGGAGAAGGGAGATGACCACCGGTGATGTTGGTCAGATACACCTTCTTTTGTGCAAGAAAAAGGACTGACAAAGTTCTAAGATTCACTGGATGTTTCCGTTCATCGCTGCTGCTTTCAGTGCAGGCAGATCAGTGATAGTTTTTGCTCCCCACCACCACCCCACCCGGTACCTGGGCTGTCACCTACCCCTTAATCCCCAAGCAGAAGCAGCACTTCTTTAATCCCTGCTTGCTCCTAGGTATGTTGAATTGGAGAGACCCTCATCTCATCTCTGTAGTCACTAACCTCTCCCTCTTACTTTTTTCACTGAGGTTTTTTTTTTTTTTCCCCTTGCCACTCCCTGACAACTGCGTTTGCTCATTCACCTGCTGTGAATGCATACTGATCCACTCCTTAATATGATTCCCTGAAACTAGCTTCAAAGCAGAAGGCAGTTAGTTTGAGAAAAACTGGGCTAGCCGGAGCCCAACCAGGCAAATAGCATCTGCCTTACATGGCCTTCACTTTCAGTAGGGTCAGGAAGTTCCACTTGCTATATTTAAGAACTAACTTAGCCTTGAATTAAGTGTGCGGTAGTACTTGAGTGGCGGTAGCGCTTGATTTTCAGGCTGGGAATAGGAGGTAGTGCTCTGCTAGGTAGAGCTCTGCTAAGTGGCTTGATTCCTTCTAAAGGGTTAAGAATTTCTAGAGGAGATGATTACCAGTTTTTCAAAAAAGTTCTTGCTAGCTGTAAATGCCTGCCACTTCCTAGGCATTCCCTGACCGCACTGTGACTCATCCCTAAGCTTCAAGAAGACTGGCAGCTTCTTCGGTGCTGGTCATTTTGCCAGTGCGAGATTGTAGCTTTGGCTCTAGATAAGTGTCTAACTTACTTACTTACCCTTTTGCTACTATTAGCTTAAGCCTTGTAGCATTCATGTCGCTAAATGGCTAATCCATCTATTTCATGAAGCAAAAGGAGATGGTTTCCAAGCAGAAACCTCTCTCTCTCTTACCAGTTTTATCCAGGTTAATTGGTATAGCGCAGGCAAACACGATTAAAGCTGCCGACTAGCATGATGGATTTTGGAAGGAAAGAGACTGCCTTAGTCTATCTTTGGGCCGGTTTCTCTTAGCCAGTCCTTTGCAAACCTTGTGAGGTGCCAGGGAGTGTGACCTGATAAACAGTCCATCGGAGAATTCTCATAGAAGAGAAAAAAAACCAAAAAAGCCTGTTATAAATATAACAAGAAAATCTAAAAAGCATCTTTCTAAGCATCCTTGTTTGTATTTTTGGCTTTGAAGTTACATACACATTTTGGAAAGCAGAATGTGAGGATTAATTTAGAAGTGTTTGTGAATTGCTACTGTTTGCTTCTATGTTATCTAATACAGTGTTTCTGGAACTAGAGGAGGAGGAGAAATTAGCTTGCAACACATGATTTGAAGCTATTCTCTGTGCTAAAAGAGGTAAAGCTTGGTCAACTAACTCATGCCGCTGCTGCCTTCCTTTTTTGAGACACGCTGAATGTCTGAAAATAAGCTCACACATTTATCCTGACATCTCCCCCAAGATACCTCACCTATTTGATCACGTACCCAACTGCAACCTTAGCAAGCGGCCCACAACTGCAACTGAGTTCGTTCATATACTGCAGGCAGAGCTCTGGCAGCCCATCACTAATGTAAAGATAAGCAGTACCTGCACTTAGAGCGGAAGAGCCATTGTATTATCCTTATTTGGCATAACTTACTGGTACATCAATATTTAATGCAGGAATGTTGCTGCAACTGCCAGACCCCTTCCGTTTCCTCACTTAAGGCTGACTTTTGGATATATGCTCCTACCAGCTGACCTCTTGCTTCAGGGTTTGATAGGGCAGTGTCACACTTTGCAGAATGACCTATTTTCTTACATGGGGGGTTTGGGTTTGGTTTTTTTCCTCTTTCAAACAGTCTGAGAGGCCTGCGATTATCCAAAACTTCTGGAGATTGATAAACAGAGGAACCGGCCATACCACAAGGATCTCAAAGAGCATTCTTCTCGTTGAGGATTTTGAAGCCAGAGATGCTGGAAACTACATTTGTATAGCTCAGAACCTACAAGGAGAAACAACAGTAGCTACCAGAGTTGAACTAAATTGATAGGAAAGGCTTCTGGACATAGAATGAACTGTATGTTATTTGACGTTATAGCCATTTATTGTCTTTATTAATGTTTAAATGAAGTTTTCTCTATCACTCTCTTTTTTCATATGTCAATGCATTCCATATTCACTAGCTTGACAGGCCAAAACAGAGGTCCCTATGCCCAGCAGTAGTCAGCTGTGAGTTAATAAAACTACTATGAAGCATTAAAGTTTAAGCCTGAACATGCATAGGGCTTATTATATTTAGGAATAGGTGCTCTTGGGCTTTCCTTTGCGTATGGTCTTTTTCCTCAAACTCTTTCATACGGTTAACCTGCGGTACGGTTTGTGCCTCTCTTGTGTATGTGAGAACTGAAAGGATATTAAATACCCTCAAAAATCTACCAAGCAGGTGTATCTCTTCTGGTGCTGTGCAATTTTAGAGTACTGTACATGGTTAAAACAACAAAAAAAAGCCCCAGAACTTGTTACAGAATTAGCCAATAGCAAATGTTTATTTTGTAAGAATAATTAAATTTCTGAACATTATGAAAACATAAATGTGCGTGTGTGTGTTCATTTCATATATGTATAAAGACATAAACACACAAATAAAATTCTCACTCCTGGGGAAGATTAACACTAAATATATATTAAGGTGGTAGAGGGTATCTCCAGAGACTTGGAAGTGGTTGGATATGTTGGATTTTCCTTATGTTGTTGCATTCTTACAGCCTTGTAATACGTAGCTTACTTAGAGTTCACTCCCCAATACACGTATGGTGTTATGGTTACTAAATTGTGTAGCAAATTATGTTTGCTAAAGGTAAAACTTGCATTTATTTATATAGTATCATTTACAGAAGAAAAATACCCAAATGTAACATTAGAATAACATTCGATTATACAGCAGAATCTCTTCTCAGGTTAATAAAAAGTTCAACTCGATTGTATTAATTTACTTAGGAGAAAAGGGAAGATGTTTCATTTACACAGAAGTGTATCTGGATGAATAAGCAACTGCTTCCCACACCCTGGGTTTAGTTACCAATGCAGGAAGAGAGACTTTCCAGGAAAAGGTACGAACTTGGTAACAACGTTGTTGGACATTTTGGCGATGTTTTTTCTTCCTAGCCTCAAACACAGAATCCATGTAAGCTAGAGCTTCCACTACAAATCTACTCAGCAGTGTAATTGTGTGACAAAAAAAGAAGTCCTACTGCAAGCCATTTTATTTACAAGGCATGTGAAAAAGAGCTTATTCCGAGCATACGAGGAACCGAAACCAGGAACCGGTCCCTTGCACACTTCAGTGTGGCTCAGCCTGCATTTGACTAGAATTCCTAAAGCTTTCTTCTGGCGAAGGCTTGAAGTAAGCCCTTTGCTCCAGATAATCCAAGCCGTTGAGCAGACGTGTACAGTACTGTACACGAGTAGTGGTATCTAGCAAGTACTAATATCAAAAAGGGCAGCTTCTCGACAATGTCATTAACCTGATTGTTAGTGGGGCTAATGAAAACATTAAACAAGCTTGCTGAAGGGTTTTTCTTCAGCATGCAGGAACCTGAAACAATGTAACCGATACCATAAATATCCATGGGAAAGACTAGAATGGCTCTGTGCACGTCTCATGAAATAGGCTTCATGGAGAACCCTCCCCAGATGCCTGTAATATCGTTGGCCTTTGGAAACAAGGTAGCTACGAAAACCCAACCATTAAACACAGCATGCAGTAGGACCAACGTTGAAGGTGTAAGAGGCAGTCCCTTGTTAATCATCTTCATCATCGCTATTAAACAGTATCAAGAACGCTACACTGTTACCCACATGACTAAATTGGTGTTAACACAATTTCATAGTAATACCTAAAAGTGTGTACCATTTGTTTTGGTTTTTTTTAGGCAAGACTTCAATCTGACCAAAGTAACTTGAATAATCCCTGAGCTCCTGGATGAGGCTGTGCAACGTGTTCATTCCGTTATAGCATTTTCATTTACCAGAACAATGTATTTCCCTTTGAACTATAGGAGCTGTGCCGACTTCTTAAATTTCAAAGTGCTTTTGAGCCTTTAATTCGACAGTTGATTGATTTCCTTTAAAATACTTAGCAAGTGGGAGATAGGCACCTGCTCAGACTTGTTCAACAGCACAGTGGTTCCCGTGGTAGCATCACTTCCTTGGAGACAGTTTGGCAGGAGAGGAAGAGACACTGTAAATCCATTGCTGCATCATTGCTCAAGTGTCTCCCTCGGGTTCAATGGTTTTGTGTACCGATTATGTGCTGTTCTCAAGATTGATTTCAGCTACAGCAGCAGTGTCTTTAAGGAAGAATTTTTGGTGGTTGTTCCCCCCCCGCAAACGTCAAAATAATTCTCATCATTGTAAACTATGAGAATTATTTTACTATATATTTTACATAGTTCTTATTTTACCAAAAGCCTCCTGGGCAGGCCTGCTTCTTTTTACATTGATGCGATGACACATTTCCACATAAATGAACAGTGACACAGGGTAAGAGAATGAAGCCCGGGAAGTGAAATTTAAATGACCTGTCAAAGTCACATGCCTAAACCTGCCAGTGGTGTTACTTCTATTTCCATACCTCAGTCACGGCTCTGCTAAGGCAAGGCGGCAGCGATGGACAGAAGGTATTTGTTTCTTAAGGGTTCAATGATTATTCCAACTTTCTGATGACCTTTTTAACTCCAGCTCAGCCCTAAATGATTTCCTGGCTGTCAGGCAACTACAGTTTTAAAGATCAGTGGTCTAGAAGGAATTTCCTGCCTGAATTGCACGATACCCGTTTCCACGCAAGTGTCTTTGGTGTTTGTAATGAGAAACTTCCAAGTCCTCAGTTAGCATAAGGAAATGATTCACCTCAAATTTCACAGCAAGTACAGTGCAACTCTATACAAAGACCTTTAGAGAAAAGTACTGAAGGGAGGTGAACCATGTTATGGATAGTCTGAATGACAACAAACTATTTGGTACAGATACAGATGTCACTGTAACTGCCTTTGAAACTTAGCATTAGAGTTGGAACTACTAGTTAAGGCTGAGTATCTGAAGAAAATCACTTGTTTAATTGCTTGACTAGCACTAGACCTTTGGCATGTATTTATGGTGAGCAGGTTTCTAGCTTTTCCTGAAGGAAACTTTACGCGAAAGAAATTACCAAGAAATATGTAAAAGTTCCTGGATCAAGCGAAGCCTTTGCTAACATGTGGTATTTAAGTTAAAGCTTGAAATATTAATACTCAGAGACAAATACTGAAACGGTGCTTACAGATGAACAGAATTATTTAATTCTTTCGGACCAACAGGACAAACACTGAACAGGTATTTCTGCAGTCTGATTTCTATATACAAGGACTCTTCATCTCTTCGTAAGAGCACTGAAGATTCTACCTGCAAGAAGTTTAGAGGTGAGGAGCCTCCTGTATTGTGGAGGGAAACTATTGACAAATTAACAGTCTCCATATTATTTACTATACCATACTTAGTTTTCTGTACTGGTAGCCTGGAAAAGCTTTCTTTCCCCTTCTCTGTTACACGGAGGGGTGCACTGTATTTGATCTGCAAACATTTGTATGCACTCTTCTTGCATGTTTTATTTGAGGCACTAACATCGCAACTAAGACAATAAAGTTCTTACCAGTGGCTAGACAACTCTTCTTGTGACATGACCTGTTAGACTGCTCAACTCTATGTGGCTTTTCTCGCACAAAATATTTCCTGAATAAGGTGAGCATTTTAGTAAGACGAGTCCGGTAGGATGCCTCTACCAGGCATGTGCACACTGGGTCCCTATATCAAGCCAACTGTACTCAAGTATCATGTTATTGCTTCATTCTGTAACATTATCTACATTCTCCTAGCTTGTTTTTTTTTTCTTTAACAGCTATCTCAAACTGAATCGCTGATAATCACAAGCAAGCTCTGTGTAACTTCCATCTACGCGAGGGTAGCAAGGGTAGAGTTAAAATTTTCTAAGGGTTAGCTGAACGTTAATAATTTGTGCAGTGAAGCTTCACTATTGCTGTTCTGCTGTGCTGAACAGGTACTAAGAGTTTTCAGTATTTGGAGGAACGTTCCTCCTTAGATTAAAGATCATTTGGCTAATACAAGCAGAAGGAAAAAACCCTTCAATCAGTACAGAAAATTTATTTTGTAAGCATTCAGCTCAAATACATGTGATCAAATCTCTTTGACCATAGAAAATAAGAATGTTCCAAGATACACTTTAAGCCAAGTTTTAGCCCACAAAGGATTTTCATAGTTAAATTTGAAACCCCTAGAAAACGCTTTAAGTACTGACACCACTAACAGTGGTCTGTACAGTGCCCTAAAGAGGATTAAAAGAGAGCATAATGTTCCACAGAAACGGCACCCTTAACTTGTACGTTATGGAAAATTAAATAAATTTAATGGTTAAATAGTCAATCACAAGTTTAAGTATATTACAACTTTACTTACTGTATGAGCACTGTTAACAGTCCTGTTTATATGTCTGTGTTCCCCATTACTAGCCCAGATTTTCCAAGTCTTGGGTAAAACGGTTTGAAGTAGTTCTCCAGTTGAATTCCCTACCCGCTTTCCATCCCCTTCATTCCTGTCCCCACGCTACTGAAACACACAGGGAAACTCAGCAGATACAATTTACCATAACAGTTACCTGTGCAGCTAGCTAACAGCACTGGCTAAGCAGTAGGAGAACAGTGGTCCTGGAAGTGGTACTGTAAAACCCCAGCTACTGTAAGCATAGACAGTGTTTTGTAATACTACTTTGAAGTTGGACCGGGTTTTAGTAGGTACAACGGAGACATCTTAAACAGGTCTGACCGAGGGTGTAGCAAGGCTACGCGATTACCTTGAAGCTGAAGCTGAGCACGTGACATTTCCAGAAACACTGACGCCCTCAGCCTCCGGTTCCAGCAGCCAGGACAACTTTTTTCCCTACTCTACAGAATCTCTTGTACAGGATCTTTTGCCAAATGAACTGGCAAAACACTGACATCCTGCAGACTAAGAGGGGAGGTATGGCAGAATTAGCAAGATACACAGGTGCCACCTTCCCCCTCTTCCTCAGGTGAATTTAGCCAACCCTGAAGAATGTTAATACAAATGCTAATGCTTAAAAAGGCAAAGTGTGTCACCAGATACATTGGAATTCACGAATTACTTAAGATTCTTCTTGAGAACTGAGTTAAGAATGCACCTGATGACAATTACTGCATTTTTCTCTTTGGCTCTCAAATCTACATCTAGTTTATCCTTAGCAGACAGCCTCAGCAACGGGCATGCTGTTTTGGGGAAATAAGCGATTCCTTTTCAGCAGGTAAGATGGTAGGTCTAGGTTTCTAAACCTGCAACTCAACTACTAACTTCTGGCCTGGAGGGCTACCGTGGTTCTGACTACGCCCCATTTGACTTGAAAGCCAAAATCCACTGTATTCTGCAAAAAATGTCTCCTCATAAATGGCAGGGTTGTGCATGGATATTAAACCAAGAACCCATGCAAAATATGGCTGCAGTTCAGTTTGCTTTTAAAATAAATTCAAAGTTGCATACTCAGGTCAGCCAAGACACTAATGAGTCAGTTGACAAAGCTTTTCGTGCCTTTTTTTACTGCACCGAAGCCAGAAAGATGAAGGAAACTAACCTATAGTGCTAGTGGCAGTTTATCCTCATTCTCGGGGGAGGGCACTCTTTGCTAAAAGCGTGCGTACTGACAACATGAGTAAGGAAGTACGTGTCAATGTATAGTCTTCAGCTTTTATCCTTTATTACGTACACAGCAAAGAAGGCAGCATTAGACACACGCACAGTGTGTTACATCCATTCCATCCACAGCACACGCACGCACACACGCATACACACAGCCTTAAAAAAAAGTGTCTGTGATAAGGAACGTATTATAAAGGTTGTGATCTTTATCTCTAAGCCCCTGAGCTTTTTCTTATAGTTAGGTGAGAAGGCAACGAACAAGTCTTTCCTTGCTCTGTAAGTGCTTTGTGCAACAATGTCCATAGAGGTCATAAACAAGTCTTTTTGGGAGGAGCAACGCGAGTGTCTTACTCCCATGTTCTTAGTCTCTTATCGCCATTTTTGCACCAACTAGTTTCCAGTTATGCTTAGTCGTCGGTCAGCTAATATAGCTCTTGCTCCTCTGAATAAAGTTAGGATCGGTTCTGCAGATCACAAATGAAATGCAATCCCCTCTTTCTCTCAAGAGATGTCATCTCGGTGATACTGTGGGACTAGAGAAGTTACCAGAATTTCGTGGGGACTGAAGAGGCACGGATGGAGAACTGGGAGACAGTTTTCTTGGGCTGCACAGGTCGCCATTGTGCAACTTCCACAGAAGTTCTTCATTTTCCATCGACAGGCGTTTGTTTACTTTTGATTCTTTCTCTAGCGACTCCTGTAAGACGGCTTGCTCCGTAGAAAGTTGCCTGCAAGCGTAAGATTTACATCAGAACACATCACCCAAGTTGGAGGCTACAATACTGAACTTAAAGAAAGGTTTGAAATTGCATAAACCCCTGCTTGGCTTACAACAAAATTACTTCCTTAAAATGAGGATTTAGCATGTTCTCATCCTTGCTGGATTTAAACCAGTAGCTTGCAGAAAGCAGGAGAAAGTACTGATAAACATTCCTGAAGACCAGAAAGAGCATCTGGAAAGTGAGACTTGTCCTACTTAAAATGACAGATGCTTTTAAATGGCCACGCTGGAGCCTCTGGGTCTTGCCACAGGCTCAGCTCTACACAGAAGCTGCATTTCTTTAGTTTCCTTCAAACTGGAAGGGTCTGCCCATCCATTTAAGCAATAGTTGAATTTAGGAGAACCTCAGACCCATTTTATTAATGTTAAATATTGCCATTATTGCTAAATAAAACACACTGGTCTTTTCACTGATTAAACTGGGGACAAATCACTCAACTGAGGTGGCTGGTTATAAGTAAAACCAGGTTTAGCTCACAAGCCAGTAATACTTAAAGAGCCAATCTATAACAAGATGGTATTTCGGAGTTGCTTTTTCTTCCCTGAAACAGTTTTGGAGCACCGAAGAACATACCGAGCCTTTACCCCCTTACAATCTGTTCCTGCTTGTTCTGCTACATAGGAATACAAGTGGGGAAGAAAGGGGCGTGTTCTTTTACAGAGCACTACAAAATTCCAGTCACTAATATTTACACAGAATTTTTTTTCTTGTCACAGGAACACCTTCCCCTGGTTCATAAGAACATCTAAAAGTCCACAGATATTTTTCACCTTGAAAGCTCCATGTGTTTGTCCATCCGAGCTTTTAGTTCTTCATTTTCTTGCTGAACCTTCTTTAATTTATCCATTAAGATTGTGTTGTTCTCCAGCTACGAGAAAAAGGTCACAGTTTAAAATAAAACCCATACATGCACTCAAGATACTGACTGAGCTATCATAGACGTTCATAATCGGGAGTTCGCAGACCTTGTTACGATAAGTGCAAAAACCTACAGTAGCGTGAGACTGACCTGCCATCACGGCTTAACATTCTGTAATGGTCAGACAGATCCTACCTACCTTGTCCTTGCGTAACAGTGGCATTTTGCCACTTGTGCTGATTAGATGCCAACAAAGGAGGACCGGATAAGGGATCCACTAGTTAACCAGCACGCTCTAGTAACTTCGGCCAGTGACGGGCAGCGGTTTTAGAAGCTGTTGCGGACAGAAGACTGTCTAGAAATAACACGCTAATGTGACAAATTCAAGAGCTCCCCTGTGTAAACAGCTCTCCCTGTTGCTCTCCTGATTCCACCTCATTGCTGCAGGATGTTATCGAAAGTTAAGGAAAAACAGTGATTAAATGGTTGGATGGTCCAAGGGCTTCTACGCTGTGGCCAGCGTCTGTCAGAAAAGATGAAGGTTCACTAGTAATTTACTAGTAGTTGTAGACCAGGGCAACATACGATGCCGTACAATACCGAACAACTGACATGAATGTATTCCTTTGTATTCAAACCTCCTTCTATACTTCCTCATTAAAATCTTGCTTAAGCAAGTATTACAACAGTGTTCAAAGGCCCCACCTAGGATAAGGCCCCTGTCCTGCCACAAGTAAGAGCATACTAAGCAATTACAAGTTCTGCCCCCAAAATTGCCTTTTCATGTGGAATTATGCACAGATCAGGAGCAAATCCGCACAGCTAAAGAAGTAGCTTGAAGATAATAGCTAAAGGGATTGACCTAAGCTAATCAACCTTAGATGAAAACATTTATTCCATTTCGTATTTGATCCCTTCTTGTTTAATTAGGATCATTTCCATGTTAATGTTTTCCTGACAGTGCAGTCTATCTTCCATAACCCTCAAGCAAACGTAGCAGGTAAGGATTTTTGATTTGGGGGGATGGGGAAGAAGAGAGGGAAGAGGAAAGGAAACATGGAAGAGGCTCCCAGATAACCCTGTACTAACTCAGCGATAGTTTATGCAAACCAGTAGTTGTCTTAAGTGGTTAAAAGGTCATTTACAGCGTCTGGTGCTTCCTTCCCCCTCTTTACGTTACAGCCCAATGCAGATATAATTGTACCTGCAATGTGGGCATGTCCCGTCATCATTCCATGTTTCCTTTTAAATAAACAAAAAAAAAATTAATCCTCGCACGTAAGTCTGACCAGCCTGAACTCATTATCAGAACGTAACTCAGACACGGTCCAAACCTGCCAGACCCCAAGAAAAACTCACCAGTTTTTCCATCTTCATTAGCTTTATATCCTGCTGATGGAGCTTCTCATTCTTGATCTCCAGCACTGCTTTCAAACTTTCCAGCTCCTGTTCCAGATACATAATCTGCGGGTTTTTCTGAAAGATTTCCACAGTTTGCTTAGTACCCTGAATTTCAGGAACAATTTAAGTGTTTCTCTGCTATTTAGAAAGAGCGAGAAAATAAATATGGTAACGACAGTTACTTGTTCTAAGTGAAATCAAGTTGAATAGTTTAGAATTTAAAAAAAAAAAAAAAAAAAAGAACAGATCTGTTACCACTTTCGCTTCTGATTTTGTTTGTCCTTTGGTGTAGGTGGACAGTTGCAGTTTTCCTTTGAAGCTGTTCAGAAAACACTTTATGCACAAATGTGAAAAACCCTTGTGAGTCAAAGGAAGGCACTAAAGCCATCACAACAAAACTTGTTTTGCAGGAGTGCCCAAAGGCTTCCTTTAAGGCTAGGAGTTCCAAAATTTATTTCATATTACTCATAACCCATCCCAAGAGGTAATTAGAGTAAACATTTGAAGAGTTTTCAGATGCTGGAGCAGTTCAAAAAGCACAAGAAATTTAAAGCTATGAACTTGACTGTAGCTGATTTTCCCTGTTTTGAGTCTGAAGGTAGCTGGTTCATGGGCAGAAACTGAAAATTTTCATTTTACATTCTTCTTAAAGCCCAGCAATGCCATTGCACATAAACATCTTGCGCTGCCGCACATCCATGACTTATCTACAATACAGTATTTTTCCTTTTTTTGGTGTTTTCCAGGAGGTGGAGGGGAGAGCAAGAAGGGGACAGGGCAGGGTCAGATCTGGTTTCCTCAGGGACCCCTTTTCCAGAGTAAGGAACCAGTCACACACTGCAGAGTAAAACATATTCTCTACATTTCAGAGGCAAAGTCACAGGCAAAATAAGGAGAAATAAAGCAAGTCTCGATCCATTTCCAGGTAGTCCAAGTGGAACACAAACAGAAATGAATCAATGATTAAGTGCATTGTGTAACTAAGTTTATCTTTAAAAACAAAACAAACTTGTTTTAGCATATTTGGGTAAGAATACTGGTGTACCGCATTGAGTAACAGTTTCACTGCCGCATCAGAAACCTAAGACTCAGCGGGCAATGCCTGCATTTTTGTGGGGCGCAGTCCCACAAGGACAGAGCCAGTACATTTCACAAGTAACATGGGCCTCATCACCTACACATTTCATTCTCCTGCCTGTTTTTAAGGGCTGTGGCATTAGCGATTCTTGTTTTGAACCGAAGTCTGTGTGTGGGTGGTGTGTGCTGTGCTGCCTCAGAGGAGGCGGCAGACAATTTGAACTCCGTTTCTCCCTTTTGTGGCTTTACACGGAATCTAGGAGCTAGCGAGAAAAGTGATCCTCAAAAAATTAAATTTTGAACATACTGTAAGCTGCATTTAATTTTTTTCTTTCCCTCCTCTGCCCCAATGATCTTAAAGTGTCTTTTTAAAGTTAAATCTGAGCCACCACATTAGCTACTCATAGAACACAGAGCCAGATAAAAAGACTGAAAGGCCTAAGTAAGATTTTAGCAAAAAAGCTGGGAACATCAAGCGACTCTGTCTAAATAATACTGGAGAGTTGGAAATACACCTCTGTCTGCAAAGGGCTAATGGGAATTCTGATAGTGCAGAATTTGTGTTTAGTACAGAAGAATATACTGGGTCAAATTAGTATTTCTCCATAGAGAAGCCTCAAGCTTATGATGTGTCTTATGCTGTCAGAATGCAAAGTGCATTTGCAACTATGTAAAGGCACTTGACTATTGCTCCTTTAAATTAAACATCTGAGCACACCTATGTAATACAGTTCAAACTCCCAAGTGCAGCGTACAACACATTCTCTTTGGTATCATCTCTCCCAACCACAGCAACATATTGCGGTTGCAGATTCTTCTTGCGGCAGCTCTGTCCTGCCACTACAATAATCAGTAAGAGAGAAAAAATAAATTCCAGTGAAAACTAGGGCAACTTCTACTAGAAGCATCCTAAGTGAGTTTTTAAGCATGGAATTTCTCTTCGTGGGATAAGCAATAGTAGTGGTATTCCAGTTATTTCCAGGTAACCGGAAAGACGTGCATGTTTGTGTCTAACCGTCCCAGTGCATGAAAAACCTCTTTCAGAGCACATTTCTAACCCAGGAGCATCACAGATAACAGCAGCCTTGGGAAGAAAGGCAGGACAAAATAAAAGTTTATCTGAAGGATAAATCGGCAACAAGTATGAATCAATGTTTGAATAAATGCATTAAATACTCAAGTACAAGAAGTGAGTTTTGTAGTAGTGATGTAAGCCCACACTGATCATAGAGCCATTAGAATATTTATCAACTGTCTAGAAGAAAGCTATGGTACAAATTTCGTGTACACGTAGGTCTTCAATTTAACTTAGGCTGTAACTTCGACCACTGACCTAGATAGTCAACAGCTTTACAGATTTATATTGGTAAGGTTAATACACAACATTGTAGTGCTTGAGAAACTTCTGGCAGGCGAGCCATTTACCTAAAATATTAATAAGCACGGGAGCCCTATGAGGGTTGACTGCAAACCTTCCATATTATGCAATAAAATAAACCCAGGCTTACAAGACCTGCTCATCTGCATTACTTTTGAAGATCGAGACTTACAAGATTGGCTTTTTCTTTGGCTATTTGTTTTTGCTCTTCTAATTTCAACTTCTCACTCAGAGAGTTGTTTTCACATTTTAATTCATCGATTTTTTTCTGAAATGAAAAGAGATGGTATAGTTAGGCCAAGAATTCAGTGCACATCTCCAAACTGCCTTTTAAGTTTTAGACTGTCGCAATGACCCCAACCCTTAACAAACCTCTAGCAATTCTTGCTTCTCTTTAAAGGAATCTTCAAGCGACTTCCTTTCAGATTCATGAGTACTCTTGAGCTCTGCAACAAATTATTTTTGCAGATTTTTAATACCGCATAAGACATGAAAATTCTTTGTGAAAAGAAGCAGTATGAAAAGCCAGCCAATACACATATGCACAGATGCAGAGTCAATGAAAACACAGAAAGAACATTTATCATCAACTGATCCAAAGCATGTACGCAGTATCAGATTTATTGCTGCCTCAGATTTGTTGGTTGTCCCCTCACATATCTATTTCATTAGTTGACAGTGTGTCAATTTTGAAAGCATTCATCTACATGGAGCAAATGGATGAACTGAGCGCAAGAGCCACATCTGACAAAGGCTGAGGTTCTGATGGGAAACGCAGCAAGAGTTGAAATGTTGTCTTCCAAAAACATCTAGAAAAACATTTCTTTTCCTGCTTTGGAGATGTCACGAAGAGGAGTTTGCTCTTTGATTGCAGTGGAAGCGTCACCAATTTTAGTGACGCAAAAGTATCGCTGGAAACTTGGCTATCAAGTGGAGTTGGAGGGAGGATGGAAATCGTCATCACTTAAATCAGTTAGATGCAATGCCATTCAAATCTGAGCACGCTCATGACCCCCTCCCTGAAAAACCACCTTTGCCCCAGTACACTGTGAACAGCGTGTAGTATTTCTCAACATTCCCGTGTCAGTCCAGAAAGCACACAACCCTACTTATCCTCAATTTCAATTTTGAGGTGCTCCTTATAGAAATAGGGGGGTGGGAGCAATTACTCATTAACTTGAGATTTTTGAGGGCAGACTGCAATTCAGGCATCTTTTACTGAAAGAAAAAGTCATGTCCGCTCTTAAACTGTTTTAAAAATTTCATTCAACTACAATGGGATCATGGTTATTTCTGTACTTAAAATGAGACTTGTTCAGTTCCAAAAGAAGGAATTCAGCCAATGTTTTTAAAAATAGCTGACTGCCAAGAACAATGAAATGGACGTATAGATGAAAAAGTCTGAATAGTTTTGTTTGTGACTAGCACTACTATAGCATATGTACTTGAATACAAAATACTTGCCTGAAAAAGAGGATTCATACTCCTTTTTCAGCTCCTCTACTTTTTCCGAGTGGCTGTTTTCAAGTTCCAGCTTAAAGTTTTCATGTGTGATATTTAAGTTGTCCACCTGCAATAAGACAACATGATTTCCCCCCCGCCTTACACATGTCAACTTAACCCTCTCATTTAAAGCATTGTTCTAATGGCTTTACGCAGTACATCGAGCACGTTTTAAATAGTCTAGGTAGCACTTAACAGATGGTCACAGAAAAAGCTAAGCCACATACAACACCCAATAGTTGAGAACGATGCCTTACAGTTTACCGCTACCAGCAGGACGATGTATGCATCTGTCGCACACATGGAGCTGTTGCAAAGCAAGGTCACAGGCCAGATGTGTCTTTATAAATCTTAAACCTTAAGCTGCCTCAAATAATCCAGTGGAACTTCAGAAGTCATTGAAGCTTGCAGAACACAAGGAATCTCCACCATGTTTAAACACAAGCTTAAGATCTGGACAGCTTAGTGCAGCAGTATTTTTACAGTTGCAATGAAGGGGAGTTTCACATTAGATAAAATAACCCCATTATTAATCAAAAAACCAGTATTATCTGAAGGCTTATTTGTAGCAGAAAGCAATTGCTAAAGAACATTTCTACTTCAAATGTCACAAACCTGCTCCTGGAGTTGCGCTTTGTACTTTTCAGCTTCTTCAATGCAGATACTTTGGAGTTTCTCACATTCTGCAGTGTAAAACTGTTTAAGCCTCTCCTCCAGCTCAGCTAAATCATTGTGGTGTTGCTGGTTTAACTTCTGCAAAAATCCTTCATAAGCAACTTGCAGTTCATTCCTGTCTCTCTCCAATTTCTCACAAGCTGCAGAAGTGGTTACTGAAGATGTCAAAAGAAAAAAGTAATTGGATCAAGTTCAATGCTAATTTCACCATCTTCATTACAAGTATTAAAGATAGTGAACACTCTGCACAGCAACACGGTTATACAAAGACAAATATCATTTACCCATGAAATGAGTGCCACCTCCAAGGACACATTAAAAGCTCTTTGCAAAAATACCGAGTTCAGTGTTTCTTATGCCAAGAATTAATTGAATCTAGTTAAGCCAGGAACCCATATAGAAAGCACAAGTGTGACAGTTTGTCATGACATAGAAGAATGAATGTCTCACGAGAGACACTGGAGTGCTCCAATAAAAAAATTAATTGGATTTGCTACTTCACCTAATTTGATCCCATTTCAGTAGCGTATTTGTCAGAGTACTTCACTTTTTGATATATAAACCACTTAGCTAAATTTGAAGGTCTTAATATCCTGAAGACCATCCGTTCAGTATGTTACACTCAGTCAGATATGCAGCAGAGAAGCAATTCTAGCCTGACATGGACTGCCCGATACAGAGTGATACAGAACCGCCAATCTGAAACGTACTGCTAATATGCATATGCCCGAGATATTTAAATATGCAAGACATAGAATAGTTTCAGGCAGAAAGTACAGAGTATTAAGAAAACAGAAAGAAATGTTGTGTAATTCTCTTTACATTTATATTCATACAGATCAGCTAAGACGACTGCCTAGGTTTGTCTCCCCCATATTTACAGCTGATTAAAAGGCAAAACAGAAGTTAGTAACTTGTACTTTTGAGTTTGAAATTTAGCATTCCCAACCCCAGCCAGACAGGCCCAAATAGGAAGAATCATTTTCCTCCTGTTAATATGACTGGAGCAAGCGCCTTATGCAGTTCCAGCTGCACCCAAAGCCTGGAAGCAAGGTGAAACAGGACCTCTAACACAAGCGTGTGGTCACTGACCTTAAGCAAAACTGCTTCTACACAGACTCTAGTGCTTTAGTTTAAAATAAGTCAGATGAGTGTCTACTTAAGAGAAAAATCAACTAAAATGTTAACTTGATCTTGAGTCAAATACAGGAGAAGTCATGCATACACACACTTTATAGCAGCTTGGCACACTGCCCAAACAGTATAAATATAAACTATGTAAAAGCATGGGAAGATTCAAGGATTTTTGTACAGGCAGTGCAGGAAATTCTCACCGCAGCTGTGTTTAAGCCTTAAAATATATAAATTACAGTATCTTCAAGGACCGATTCCCAAAGCAGTACTGGGCTCGGCTCTAGGGAAAGCAGCCTGCCCCAGCAGAGTGCCTCAAGTTACAGACATGTCGAATTCTCTCTTTGCCATGGCTCAAGAGCAAGTAACTTGACGAATGATACTTGCACTCTCTTAAGGAAACTGTAAAGAAGTCTTAGCCCTGCTGCCATCACTTGGAACCTGCAGTTGAACTAGAAAGTGTAAGGGAGTGAGCTGTACTGTATGGAAATCAATCTGCACATGTGTCTACCTGAATTAGTTTTAACAGCAGGCTTAGCTCTGCGCTAGGTCTGTGTGAAAGATCTGCTGATCAGGACAGATTTGAGCCAAGCTGTTCATCCCATGACTGGCAACGATACAACTAAAGGCTCAACTGAAACATACCACAACATTCTCTGCAACCCAAGCAGATTTCACCGTTTTCTATACTTTCTATACCACCACCAAGAAAGATTTTTATTTCCCTGTCTTTATTCCTTCCACAAACTTCTATTATAACTGCTCCCTTTGGAGAAAAATGGAAAAATTAGCATTCACACTTCTATCACATCACATTGGCGTAATGTTATTGAATATAGATACTCATATTGTCACATTTTTTGGGACGAGGAAACATCATAGGTAGGGGACATTACTTTATAATGCAAAGAACCAGGCAGTGGGCCAAATGGAGATGTTACACAGCCAGCCACATGCAGAACGGATCTGACCATCTATAGCAGAGTAAGAGGGGTATAGCTGAGGGGCAGGCAACTCACATGCCTCATTTGAGATAACTGTAGCAAAATGCTTCAAATTATCCACTTCCTTTAAAACCAACAGAGGAAGAAGCAAGCATCCAATTCTTTATGCGTAAGGCCAGAGCCATTCGTTTGCCTCCATTTAGCTAAAAGAACGTGCTATCATCTTATCTTTAGATGTCAGCACACAGAACTTCAGATGATGCAAAACACTTCAGAAAAAAAACAAACAGCAAACCACGCCTTTGTCAAAGAAAAGAGACACATCAGTTCTTGTTTGGCCAGTTTGCAATTCAGATTTATGAGAAGACTAATGTTACAAAGGCAAACAAAAACTTTTAAAACTTGCATTGGCACTTGAATGTGGTGTTACCTTGAAGGTAACATCTGGCTTCTGCAAAGCTGGAGACTGCAATGCTTCCTTGCAGATCACAAGCCTTACTTGAAACCTTGCCATCCAAACAAGGAGCAGAACCACCGCACCACCACTGAGCTCCCAGTATCATGAAACTGTGCGTGTGAAGCTTCAGCAAAAGCACCTGAAGAATTGTCAATCTGTAATTATGAGAAGTCCTGTAAACCAAAATTTGTCCCCATACTCGAGATTCAAGTGTCTGCAGCAAGTATTTTGCACAGCCCTATCCATCTCTAGACTGAATCATGTATTTTATGACTGTACACTGCCTTGTTTTAAGAAAGGGACAAGCCGTGAAAAAGGCAACTAATGTCTTAGTTTGGCCACTCATCCACTGCAAGGGGATGCTAGAAAACTAACCAAACTTGATGGTTACCCAACTTAAAGAGTTTTCTCATTGAACTGGTGCTGATTTTTGAAGAAAAATTTGTAACTGGAACATGTGCTCTTCAGTAGCACACACAAAATCTCTATTTCCACTTCTCATCCACTTCAGAGACACTTGAAGGGCATGCTTCAGAGTTTTTGTACATGACTACTGTGCTTTCTTTCCCTTCTTAAAGCACTTCCCTCCGCAATCCTACGTCTTCATTATGCCACACATTATAACAGACCACAGACCTTGAGCAAGAAAACAGGAGACAAATGGCCCAACAGCATTTGAGAGAAAAATCAAGCCATATAGATGAAAAGATACGCTATCCATTTGTCCATTAAGTTTGTTCAATCTCATCTGTCACACCGAACAGTTTTAAGCTTTAAGGATAAAGCATATGGAATGGAATACTTGGCAGCCAGAAGCAAGATCTACTTCTTTATTCAAATAGCAAAGCCATTAATATTTTTCCCCCCACTTGGTTGTCCCAGCCTCTCCTCCCAATCATACAACAGTGTCTCTCCCTGTATTATTACAACACAGAGCAAGATTAATTTGTATTTTTAGGGTTCTTAACACCTGTTTATTACAAACGAAGATCCTGGTTCTTTTGCACAGAACCACGACCTCTGGCAATCACAGGAAGTTTCTGAGATTTGGTAACAGCGTAACTTCAGATCAGAAATGCTGTTTTTGACATTTAATATTAACACTCATCTGTAGTAGTTAACAATGGCCACTTGCATCTTGGGTATTCCATTGCAAAGCTTTGTATGCACCAGAACCATAAAACAAATGCCTGCAAAAGAGAAGTGTGGAGAACCAGGCACGTGGCAACTCCCTGCCATAGTGCAAATGGCAGCAGATCCAAACCACATGAACAGTAGCACCAGCTGAAGGAGAGGACTACAAAAGTTGCCTTAGCATCCCCAAGTAATCTATTTCATATTTTCAGTAAAAGTAGCCAAGAGATAAGACCTTACAATTGTGCAGTATATCTCCTTCTTACAAAATTTAGTTTTTTCTTATTCTAATTATAAAACAATTCATCACCCAACTCAGTCCTTATGGCTAAACTGCTTACATAAAAACATCTATCGACTTACATTCCCCTAAGAGTCACCATAACCATAGCTCTAAGAAGATAAAACATAATGGATTTTTTTAATCCTGAATTAAATTGTCTTGAAACAAAAAAGTTATCTTCATAAAGTTGTCTAAATCACTCACTGGTCTAATTATGATTTATGAAAAGCCATTAGACTGTCTGACGTTTTGAAACAGAGGTCAGTAGGACAGTAAACTAGCAGCATTTTAATAGATGTGGGGGATGTGAAAAGGGGATAATTACCAAAAAACATCAAGTATTTAGCATGGTGCTATGTCACAGCACGTAACACTTTATTGCTCTAACTTTATATTTCACATTGCAAGATCTATTGTATATGTTGATCAGTAAGTCTACTGTAGACATAAAGGCTCATTTCCTTCTCCATATAGTATTTTTTAAAAAATGTTATCTAATAATTAATTCATGGTTTTGGCAGATTCTCAATATTGGAAATTCTTCTACCCAAATATGCTTTCAAGTTTATGACCAAGTTTCTCTTGGTGTTACTTCCATAACGAGACTAACGGAACAGGACGTTAAGCCACATTTCATATTTTTGTTCTTGGGCAAGTTGAACGAGGCAGGTAGACCAAAAAAAGCATGCTTTAAGCTACAATTATGTGGGTATGGTTGAATACATATTTGAAGCATTCAAGTATCTGCCAGAAAGCAAATTCCTATCCCCTAATGCTGCAAACACTACAGTGTCAGCAGCCAGGCAAGCGTATGACTCGTGGCAAGTTAGGCCCTGCCCCAAATAATTGATAGAAATGTCTACCTACTATTGAGTATTTTTAAGGATCACCAAAACCTGAAAACTAAAACACATTCACTCCATCTGTCTGTAAAACACAATGGTCTTTTTTATCCCAATCTCCAAAACATTTTAAAGGTCGTTTATTAATAAAAAATAGCATAAAGGTATTTGGAAAAAAATACTGTTTATCAATTGCAATGCAGCAAATGGAGGGGCGAGAGAGGGTTAGGCATTTGGCTGGCTGTACAGGATACATGCAAGCCTCTCCAGCCCACTGAAAAAGGCTCACGAATGGCAATTTTCAAAGGGCCAAGGCGCACATGGGCTGAGTCAGCTCTGCACCTGCTGTTTTGTAGCAGGACTGAGCTGGATCGTGTCCAGCACGGTTGCAAAGAGGCTCTGAAACAATTTGGAGCACAATTAATTTAGAGGAGTAGTTTCGTACCTCTGAAGAAATATGCAGCTCTTGCAATTTCTACTTACGTAATTAAACAGGTAACTAGAAATAATTTACACACTAGCTTGCATCTTAATAAGAAGGGAAACAGGTGACAAACAGGACATCCGTACCTGGTCCAGGCTCCCAGAATCAAGGTGTTTACATTCAAACTACAAAGTTTAGTCTTTGTGGCTGGAGATTTTAAGGAAACCCAAGTTCAGAACCCAACTGTTAATGAATTTGAACTCCTCTGGAAAAGCCCATCCCCAAATATATCATCATTACTAACCCTCACACATGTTTCCAGCTACCGACAGCAAAAAGCAGTGTCCGGTAACCATCCTCCCCATGCTCTGCGCAGCCACGCGGTCACTGCCAAAGGCTGGTTCTGGGATCGTAATGCATATTTAAATCATTAAACAAAAAGGTATTTTGGTAGAAAGGGTCATACAGAATAACCCAGCAAGACGGACAATTTGACAGCAAGCCAATTTAGTTTTGCAAGGTAAATGAAGGAGCTTGGGAGCATGCACAATTAAACCTCAAAGCAAGAAACTGAGGAGTCCAGACTGTGCAGGGTGTGAGCTGCAGGAGACATTCCTCTCAAACTCGGCAACATGCAGGGCACAGTCTATACCGAGCTCGGCACACCTGGTTCCTCTTCCTAGACTGCCTGTTCCCAAAAGCAAACCAACATGCATGAAAAACACAGCAGCTGGGACTCCACGAAACATGTCCACACGGCCAAAGTAAGACTCAAACTGTACTTAACTTTCTGAGCTAATCTGTGCCTAGATCATACTGTGACTCAAAGTTCACGGTACTTAAGATTTCCATAGGCTATTTTGACATAAAGTTCAGCTATATCCATTGAACAGTGGCAACAGAAAGCTGATTAGCAGGTGTGTATTTAAACAGATTATTTTCAGCTAAAGCTACCATTACAAGAATGCTTTTCTCACACCTTGTCAACAAATGAGGTCTGGCTGGCTTCATTTATTTAACTTTTTAAAAAACCAAACAAATCTTCTTAAAGCTAGACAGAATTGAAGACCTGTGTAGTTTTTAAATTTCTGTGATTAAATCCACTCCCTTTACATGCTGAGGAGAGAAGTACAGACAGGCTGGATGTGTGATGTGGTTAAGACAAAGGAGCTGCATGAAGATAAATGTCTCACTGAAACCATTGTCTGGAAACCTCACAAAGGGAAGCGAGCCCAAGGCTGCCACTCAGATGCTCCTGCAGAGCTGACCCCGTAAGATCAGCTCCGTGAGGGGAACGGCTGACGACCTCGTCCAGCAGCACACCGGCCAGCATTGCTGGCTGACAGCTCTGTGCACTCGGGCGTCACAGATCCATCAAGCTCAGCTGTATTTGACATTTTTTCTAGTTATCAACTCACTGAAAGACATTCTTGCAACAGGAGTCCCACATATGAGCTCAGCAGGCTGTTAGTCAAAGCAGGAAGGTAACAAGTTTATGGGAAGCTCATTTAAGAGTGAGGCACCCTTAGAAAGAACTAAGCTTTCAAAAAAACCCAAACAAACAAAAAACAAACTTCAAAAAGTGGTAATGGGCAAAAGTGCTGGCTAGCTTTTGGTCTGCCCATCTAAGCTCAATTTTCCCTCTCCTGATAAGTGACAAACATAGTACCTAGGTTGATAAAGGAAAAATAATATTGAAGATGCAAGCACATGGAAGAATAGAGACTTTCTTGCTCTGATAAGCAATCTTTCTGAAGTCATTTTCATGACAAGGTAAACAAATGGGTTTGCCCAGAAAGTCACACATATGTACATAAAAATAAATAAATCTAGTTTATAATGTTTGTAACACAACTTTGTAGGAATGCAAGAAGCCCATTTCCACACTAAGATTCTAGTTTTGTTATTGTCACTTTAGGGTGACAGAAGTGCCGGCTACAGCTGACGGGGGACACAACCCTCCACACTGCTGCTTCTTCCCCTTTCTCTGCTTCGGCATCAGTGCTCCTTCAGCCACACTCTGAGCCAGGCCAGGCAGCTTTGGAAAAACAGCACTTCAAGCCACTAGTTTTCAGCTGGCTTAGGTCCCCAGGCAGCTCACCGCACGGCTCAGCACATGGCTGCCCGGGCGGCAGTGCTGGCACAAGGCAGTACAGAGGGATGCAAAGGCAGAGGAAGGCCAGGCTCTTTCAAAGCCAGCCCCTACTGAGACCTGCCTGAAACATCTGCAAAACTGCAATCCAGGTGCTTCGTCAGTAGGAAGGTTAAAAGATGCAGCTTGACAGATGCCAGACTGCATCAAGCTCTAGAAAAGCCTCAGATTTTTAGTACTAAGCTTCCAAGAAAGAAATGCTACATGTTTCTACAGTGTCTTTGGTACTCTCGTCTACCCATTTAGGCTGCAAGGCTTTCTTCTGTTTGTGATACTCCCCATTCACACAGTTGCAATTTTATGTAGCATCAAATAAAGCTCCCAGAAAGCTGCATTTTAACATAACCCTCTAGATTGGACGACAGTAATAGTGACAAGTGGAGAAGCTGTGCTCTGTTGCTTCAGCTGGGGGGATGGGGAGACCCCTCCCTCCCCATCAAGCTTCCAACTCTGAGTAGTTGCCAGGGAATGCCCGCCTTATTAATCAGTGCTAAAAAATAAATCTAAACATTAAATGCACCACCTGCATGTAACAAGACCAACATTCACACTCAAGTTTGGCTGAGACAATACTCAACTTCCAAAGCATGTGAAAATAAACATTTCCAACTTTTCAATAGTAAGTGACATATCTGAAACTGCTCCACATGTATTACTTCTGCTTTCAAAGGTTTTTTTTTTTTTTCTTTCTTTTTTAAAGGGGCTTCATCAACAGAAGTGTGCTTTTATGAAATGCTAACTTCACTTTCAAGTGCTATCACTTTCAATCCAATGACTTTTTGCACTCCACAAGATGATTCTGCTTTGAATTCAAATAAATCACATGAAATTTTCATTAAATGCAGTTAAATCAAGCTTTAAAGTTGGCAAAACCAGCCCCTGCACATTATAGCTCAATTTCATATTATAGCTGTCCACTAGATGAGTTCAAAAGATTTAATCTCATTAGCCAGATAGCATTTCCTTCTGTTAATTTCACACTCATTCACCTACAAGCCACTAAGGCAAAATGCAGGTTTTGTGCAGTGTATTTTACAGGTTTATTGATTTTTGCCAGCAAATCTCTAGAAGACAGCGTATAAATAAGTTAGGGATCAAACACAAGTATATATACTGTCAGCCATCCTCTCATTTTTAAGAAAGTGAGTGCTTTGGTCATCAGACACATGTTTTGCAAGGAGGCCCGACTAGGCACAGTCAGATCAGTGCCAGGAATTCAGTGAACCTGGGGTCATGCTGTCAGGGCTCCAGAGAAATACAGCAATTAAAGCATCAGGGCAGAATTCAGTCAGGGAATTAAATGACTGCCGTTACAATACCAGGGCATCTGTCTTTCCGCAGATCTGTTGTGCTGCATTTCTGTTCTCATGAAGAACACAAGAATAAATTCTTACCTAGTTCTCCTCGAAGGTTAACTAGTTCTTGAGACAACTCTTTATGCTGTTTCAGTGCTTCCTCCCTCTGCAGAGAAAAAAAACCAAACCCAAACATTTGGTTACTAGTGATCTGAGCAGGGCACCTTCCAATAATTAACTTACATGTGTTCTGTAGGAAAACAAGAGGCAGGAGCAAGAAGCCAAGATATGAATCATTTAGGATAACAGTTCTGCTGTTACAAAATACACAGATGTTCTTCTGTTGTTAAGGAAATTATACTTCAAAACAAAGAATAGCTTTTTCCAGGATAACACTGCAATTAAAATCCTAGTTTGCAGCAATTAATTATATATTTTATGATGGGTGTAGCAACATAAGCCTCCGGAACAAATCAACTGATGGCTGTCAAGGGCACAAGAGTATAGTACATATGTGAAAGAGGCATGCATTAAATATTTATCTTAAGCTTACTTAAACACAGAACCAAAAACTTTGCTAAATGCCCAGTCTTCCACGAAGGAAAGGCACAGCCCTGTTCAAAGTGGAATACAACCCACCCCACTGCTCGTGGTTCTTAAAATTAAGATAGATGATGTTTCTTATAACAAGAGAATCGTAACAAATCTGTGCTCAAAACAAGTAGAAGCATCCATCCCCCACTTTGCCTAGGAGCTGCGCCTCAGTCAGGGGAAGGCAGCCGGCCAGGCCCCTCTGCCCCCAGACCTGCACCCCAGGGAGAAGCGCAGGCACGGCCACGGCCAAGCCGCTCCGTGGCTTGGTGGCAGGCACTTCGCACCCATGGCTGCACTGCAGAGGTGACAAGGTCCAGGCTTCCCGCTGCCGGGGCGCTTTCACCTTGCTCACAGCCAAGCTCCTGTCCAGCTCCCTGCCATCAGAAAAGCGCTGCGAAACAAATACTAATTACCCTTGCTGCAGCACACTGAGAATAGAGGCACAGTTTGCTGCTAGAGCAGCCCATCTTCCAGCTCCGGCAGCCCCCTGCTCAGCCCCCCGGCACTCATAGGCGACGCGCAGGTGGCAGCACCACCAGCCAGGCTGGTCCGGCTGCAGCCAAGCAGCAACGCTGGACCTTGCCTCTGCAGGTTATCCTACTTCCGCGCCGATTGCTCCCGACAGCGGCAGATACTGCAGCTTCTGCAATTGGCACAAGCAGTCAGCGATTACTTAAAGCCACAGCCCTTCTTTTATGAAAGGCAAGCCCCAGACATTAGACCGATCAATCTCCGCTTGCTCAAACGGCAGCCGGAATCGTGAAGGGAACACTGCCCTTCTCTGCGGATAATGGAGCTTATTTTTAGCTGTTTCGAGCTTGCTATACACTGCTTTCACACTTAATTTGTTGATGCAAAAATAAGCCACGGGAGGCCTGAGCTGAATGGGAGAGCCACAGCTACAGCAGCTTTGCTGCTGTCAATACCCAGGCTTATGTTCATAGCCCCTGCGCACGCAAAGAGCTTGAAACTCACTTTGCATGCTTTTCCTTCAGCTAGGATACATTAGAGAAAAAACAGTAAAAATGCACTGGCCCAAAAATCACTTAGACTTTTTCCATTAGCTACTACACAACTGACCACGGTAGATGAGTTCGCACACTGACAGGGCCACACCTGCACCTGGTTTTCCCAGGGAAAACCTCACCTTTACAGCAGGTTCCCTGTTTACCCCCAGTCACCCTTGACACAGCCTAATCCTAGGCTAATATCAGCACTTGGTCACCAGGTTGCACAGTTAAGAGCACCCTGTCCTGGCAGTGGGGAATACTCACTGCATGCCTGCAGAACAAATAAAGCAGTAAAACACACTGTTCTTCAGAAAAAAAAAAATAGAGGGAATGAGCACCCAGAAACCAGTCATGTATTAAGATCTGACACAAGACTAATCAAAATGAGTAATTTTTATGCTATACACTCTCATCTGCTGCCAGTTATAGGAAATTCTGCAGCTGAAAAGGCTGGTTAGAAGAAAGGGCCGGGCCTTTACTAGAAACATTTGTATTTTTGACCTTGTATGGGAAAGATCCCCTTTTAATCACTACAGTTTAAGCAGTCTTAACAGTTATTTGGACACTGACACACTGGTAGGGGTATTAAGTAGCTGTGTTGCAGTTTTACATTAAGCACTTAGAAGCTTTTTACAGTGACAGTGGGCTAAGATTGAAAGCCACGCCTCGCCCTCCACAGTAAATTCTCAGGAGAGCAGAGAGCTCAGTTATTGAAAGGACTCGCCCTGCTCCTCCCTGCTCAGGAAGGAGAGATGAGTCATCTTGCTCCTGTTCAACACCAGTTCCTGCGACGGACACAGCATCCAGGGATGAAAACGTGAATGCTGCAGTGAGTTATTTGAGCCACATCCTAGCACGCTGGGACACAATCACGTAGTGGATTTGCAAGCAAGTTAATTACCAAAGCACTTTTATTTTCATGCTGCGGGCTCCTGATGGGATTTTCCAAAGCTTTTACAGTAACCCTGTCCATTACTAAATTAGTGTACAAACACACTTAGATTATTTTTTTTTTTTAATGTGCCCCCTCCCCTTGGTTTGCATATTCATTCTTTATTCTAATTCTCAAAAAGTCTTCCTTGAACCTGATTTCTCCCAGCCCACTCTGTTAGTAAAAGATCTCAAGTTTCCCCCCCTCAGCCTAGTGGCTGGACCACGCTGCAGACCCTTTGGAAACGCTAACATTTTTGGTTAGTGTTTCCAAAAGGCCTGCTTCGTGATCCACACATTTTGTATTTGGTTTTTAGTTAAAGCAATTTGATAAGCAAAGGACATATGAGATCAGAATATACTAAAGGACTGACACTGTCCAAGACTAAAAACCCAAAATAAAGTAGAATAACACTGCCTTACTAATTTTTTTTTTTTTTAAATGTTTCTTGCTTTCTGCTGCTCTTAAACCCTTTTGCTTTTTACTGGTGCTGTTTAACCTTGTGCCTCAACCTCCAGCTTGTCCGTTCATAGTTTTGCAGATCAAGAAATCCAGACAGACTTGTATCATCACCTCCTGTTAAAGAATCTATTCAGAAAAAGCTAGCCATAGAGACTGCCAGCCTACAATAAGAAGAGTAAGTTGCTCATAGGGTTAAGCAGCCACATGAAGTTGTCAGACTAACTAGCAGTTAATTTAGCACACTTTTATCTAAGTTCTGAGAACTGAAGCTCCAGGTATGGGGCTCTCCCCAAGAAAACATGAAAGTTTCCAAGACCTGAAATCTAAGTGCAGTGAAATACCAAAGACCACTTGAATAATCCAGTAAGGGCCATCTTCAGTATTTAGTTTAAAGACAGTGCTTTGGGCTGGAATATCGAGCAACCTTCTAGTTTATGCTTTACAAGATTTTAGTTGAAAACTCAATACCAGAAATTGAAAGAGCAGAACCAAGTGGGAGCATACAGGACCAAGCAATTTTAGCATTGTTCATTAATCCAGATAATGTCGCAGTTATCCTCACTTAGCTGTCAGAGACTCAAGGAGGGTATTCAATACCAATTTAAAGCTGTTTCTGGCACAATTTATGAGTTTATGCCAAGATCATGTAGGATGACACTGGTACCTATTTTTCTTATTTCAAAAGAACCTATTGTAGGTGCACAAGAAATCCAGTTGACCTTTAGCCAAAACATCCCCCCTACCATAAACATGGAAGCTGTAGGAAGGAACGAGAACAGAGTTTGGGGATAGAAGCTTTGCCGCAGGCAGTATCAGGGTGGTGCACCTCTGCTATCAGATGCTACAATAAAATTCTCAGCATAAAGAAGGAGACTTGGTCATTTCTTGTTCTGTGAAAGATTAGGCAGTTAAAAATCCTTCATGTTTTGAAAATTTGACAAGCGAGTTCAGGGGGATGTGTGCCCCATAACAAGGACTTGGGAAGGTGAAGTATGCCCCACTACAACTGGATGGAAAAAGAAGAGATTCAAGGTAGAGGAAGTCCAAGGGTAGAGAACATGACAGTTTCAAGATGACAAAAATGACCAAGTCTGGAATGGAATAAATTAAAAAATTTCTCACTCATGTTTGTGTTACTGGCAGTTACACAGCCCAGTTACAGGCTTAAGAGTATTTTTGCTAGCAACCAGCTATTTTTGCTACAACTTGAGATTCAAACAGGCCAGCCTAGGGTCATTTTAGATACAAACGAGGGTGAAGATGCATCAACATCTGAACAGTTTCCATCGCTCTGCTTTAAAAGCAGGAAGCTCTACAAAAGTCCACATCCCAGAATGAACAAAAAAGGTATTTATACCAAGCACGCAAGCAGCCAATCTTCCTGCCTATACCAAATCTTCACATGAGAAAGACATGAGATACCTCCGAGAGCTCAGGTTATAAGCAGTTCTCAAGCTGGAATGGGTGGGTATTCCTCAGGCATCCTACAGCTCCGTTGCAGACCCCAAATCCAGGAGCATGCAGTTTTATGGCAAACTGGCAACTCTTGTTTCCTAGAGAGGACGTGCGACTAGCCGGACTAACCATTTCAGGTTTCTCAGCACAGTCCTGCTGCTGGCCAGTGAGGTGGCCCTGGTGTGGGAGCCCCATGCTCTGCCTGCAAGTCAAGGCTTTGAGAGCCGCAGATAGGCTGTGCTTGGCCGAAAAGCCCTAGTCACGTTTTGCAAGTTTTTCCTCCATATTAAGAGCTACAAGTCCTTCAACAGCTACTCAATGGAAAAGAGCAAACCATGGCAGAAAATGGGTTTCAAGTATCCATATCCAAATAAGCTAACACCGCCCATCTGTTAGTAATTATCCACACATCACAGTTCACATTTTAAACAACCACACTCCTTCTGGAAACAAAATGTGTACTCTTTTGGAGTTGTACTGAACAGAGAAGAATTCACAAGAACCAATACTGAAAAGTTCACATTTATATACCAAAATATGGGGGGGTTGTTTTTTTAATTTCAAGCAGCTATGTCACACCAATATCTATGTGATAAGCTACCTATCACAGTTGCCTAGTCTACCCCATGCAATGTATCACCTCCTCCAGGAGCTATGTGGCATTTCAAACTTCTTAGCAAGCTTCCGTCATTGAGCGAGATGGTTTTGTTAAATTTTTCATCCTCAGATTAATGTTTCCCAGATCTTCCTCAAAATTGTACTTGTGTGAAGCCTTATATCTTCTATCCATTAACAGGTTCAGAAGAAGCATTATGCATTGCACGAACCAAAAACTGCAAAGCACTAGTACATGGCAAAGGAACAGCCACAACCCACTTCTAGGTCCTGAAATATCTCAGGGAATCAGGTCGTGTCGTGGGACTTTTCCCCATGACACAAACATACAGCGACCATACTGGAACGTTCCCCTCTTAATGGTGGGATGCGACATGGTCCCTGCCTGGAAAAAGTGGAGAAAGGCCCAGACGATGCCGGTACCAAGCACTCCACAGTATGTGGGCAGGCAGCTCTGAGTCTCACACAAAGGGCAGCAACTGTACCTGTCACAGGCAGAACTGGCAGGTGGAAACACCTCTGATCTGGATGGCTGTAGATCAGCCTTCTAGTTTTATCAGCAATACACTTTGTAAACAAGTAATTTCAAGAGTCAAAACTTACAGGAGGAGAACATTAAGTGTTAAATATAGAAACATTACAATGCTTTTTTAAAAAGCATTTTATTAGACCAGACTAAATAAAATTTGTTCAGAGCACATAAACCAGAAATTCATCAGCGCAGCTAAGAATGGAATCACTTAAAATGTCTTTTACTGTCATATATAGGGCCAAATTAATTTTATTCTGGGGAAGAAAAGCCTGAGTTTTGCAAGCCATTTGCTGTCAAACCACAAGCACTTACTCCTAAAATTAAACTCAGAGAGAAATACTGAGCATCTTAAAAACATAATAATAAATTATAGTTATTTGCAAGCACTACTGTAACGTGTACTTAGACCTTACAGGAGATGAACTTCATTTGTAAGGAAGAAAAGATCATAATTTAGATGTTTTTTAATACCGGTACAGTCTCAGTTGTCAACAGACCTCAATATAGGATGAGTCTGTCCTCATCCGAGAAGATATTCCTCTTACAGACAAAGCATTAGAAACTGGAGTCTACTCCATCCTTGTGCCGTACCAGTCATGAAAAGATGAGCATCATCATTGGCTGTAATGTAGAAATTGAGTCACATCTTTGCATAAACTCCAGTCACTCGTGTCATCAGCTATAGCCTGGAGGTAATTATGAAGGGGTAACAAAAAGGCCACTCATATCCACTTTGCAGTATGACATTTGCTTTGATTATTTTGTTCCTTATACTACAGTATTTCTACCAGTCGCAGTTCCTTCTTTGCTGGCAAAACCCAATCCTCTAAATAAATCTTCTAATTAGAAGTCAGCAATTTTAGAAACAAATTTTTAAGCTCACCTGCTCCCCACCCCAGTTAAAAAACGCTTGAAATGTCATTTCTCTCACATCACTCGGATGCAAAAGCAAGCTAAAGAAATGAGCCAAGGACGTGGCACAACAAACAGGATTTACACGCTCTGCTCCATGTATATTTTTGAAAGGAGCAGCAGACTATTACTGCAATAAAGTGAAAATGTCATTAACCATCTCAAATCAATAAATATAGAGTGAAATGACTAGTTCCAAATTATTCTTGGCCTTGTTCGTGTTATGCATTGCCTTCTTACCAAATGAAATAGGCAATCAGTTTTCACCTTGACTTACTACTTCAAACAGAATTCAATTAAGCCTCAGAATACAACACTTATGATTAGCTGATAGAGACTCACTGTAATTTCTAGTATTTTACTTCTCTCATTTGCTAGGTACATTTATGGAGAATCAGATGTTTATTCCCTGATGTTTAGTGTGTGAAACACTAAAGCAGAGAAACAGCCAAACAGGATTCCTTTGAGTTACTACATATTTAACACAGATCGTACACTTGTGGGCTCTTTATGCTTTTACAAGCTTTACACGGGATCTTATTCTCATATGGGATCTTGTTTTCCCATTAGAAGTGATGTCCACCTTCATGCAATAGCTTTACAAAGTTAGGTCCAGATGTAGTAATATGGGCTATTTAGCTTTACTTCTCTAACAGCTTGTTTTCTACTTTACAGGGTTTCTGAACTCCAATATTAGTTTTCACTTGTCACATTGAATGACTCCCTCCTTTCCTGTAAAAATTCCAGTCTCATAAAAAATAAGTTTACCTTAAGCAATTACTTATTTCTCAGTATTTTCTAAAGTTTGTCTCAGTTCATCTGAGTATGACAAAGTCTCCATCAGATCCCATGCAGCCTTGACAAGTTATACTGTCACAACTTAAGTTCTCATGTCTATAAAATTATAATTATCTTGATAAAGTTCTTTGAAATGTTAGAATATGACATCCTATGCTTGAGCACAATATTACAGTATTTTCTTTACATCATTCCATTTTTAAGGCTGTTTAGAATTTCATCTGAAAAGACAGTACAAAACAAAAGAGAGAAACAAGAAGCAAAGATGTTATTTTTTTTCTTCCACTTAACAGCTCCCTTTAATTTTGATTTTGTAATAGATACATCTAGTTTGCTAGTTGTTAATTCTGCATCTTCTTGAAAAAAAATAATTAGGAGAAATAACATGGTAGTCATGAGAATCAACTTCTTCATGGAAAGCAACACTGACTGCCTGAAACACCAAGTTTGTTTCAGTCAAAACTGTCTTTTCTCAAGACACCTTTTGCTAGGAGTAGCTATAGGACAGAACTCCAGATTCTCTCCAGCTGTAACCCATTCTGAATACCCAGGTGTACCCAATAAATTGCTTAACTGAGGTGTCTTCTAAGAAGTTATTTCCACCAGAGCCTAGTTTCACAGTAACTAATGGATTAAAATCTTTTTCCAGATGTTACAGCTCACAAATCTTCAACCTGTTGCCAAAAATATTCTTGTCCATCAGCAGCCATGTGTTACAGGGACCCTGAGAATCATTTGAAACTTCCTTGCTTTCCAACAGCTACCCATCAGATGCAAACTGCTAGAGCCTAGGTTTGCTTTACAGGGGGAAGCTACTGTGTTATTACTCACTCTACTGAACAGAAAATATTTGAACTCCTCAAATTCAAGATATTATCTTTTGACTTCTGTTCCAAGTGTGGGTTGTTTTGGTTTGTTTTTTTTTTTAAATCTAAAGAAACACAAAAATTATCTAAATCAAATATCCTTATTCTCTCTTATAAAACATTATGTCCGTATTTTGGGAATCCAGATTTAAAGAGCAGAAGTACACTTTGGATGAAAATCCTAACGAGAACCGGCCAAGTTTGATGTTAGGTTCTAGAAAATCAAAACTACAAATTTAACTCAAAGACAGCTGCTCTAAACAATAGGCCTTCCAATATATTTTGGATTTATAGGCCAGAAATATGACTGTTCCAAAACTCTTCCTTTTACAATAAACGGTTTTGGATTTAGCAATGCAATGTGTACTTCTGCTCCTTAAGCTAGATACGCATTTCTCATTTGAAAAAATATAAACATTTTCTGCTGAACTTCCACAAAGGCCAGGACAAATATTTCTGATACATGTGTCCATGTATTCCAAGATGGAAAAAAACTCTTTAAAAGTGCTAAGAAGTTCCCAAGAAAACTAGTATCTCGACTCTTACAGTCATCCACATGTCAGGAAATGCCAGTTATAGTAGCTCATATACTAATGGTTAATTTCTACTTCCCCCCAGAAATACTGAAGCCTGTTTCAGCCACATAATTTCTAGCACATTACTTATGTTGCTTCCTGTGTCACATCCACAGTTAGTGGTATCCACATATTATTGTCAAGGCTCTACAGCCTCTCAAATGGCATTTCCCTCTATGAAGGAAACTTCTTGAGGATGTCACCACAGTCATTCCCATGTAAAGTTTGAACTGTAAATACCAGTCTTCCCACAAAAATACCAAGAGAAGCACAACAGTGAAATTTAGTTTCTGTTCATCTCTGTAGCACAGACACAAATTTGAAGCTCATTTCTACAGCAGAATCTGTTGGGAGCTCTCGAAACACTTAGATTCATTTATTAAACTAGAAGAACAGAAATGGGTGTTTATAATAATTGAACATCTTACCATCTAAAGTTTTTTTAAACAGCCTGAGTAGTTCTGAATGTGGCAATTTATGCATTAAAATGAGAGGAAGAAAAGGTAATATTTGTCAATTCACACTTTGAACAGTCACAAAGCCGTTCAAGTCACTCTAACAATACATAGTCTTCTCACTCGAAACTAGATTGCCCTTAAACAGTCAAAACCAGATTTAAAACCAAGCTAGTACTGTGCTGCTAAAAACAAACACCCTCCACCCCCAAACATGTAAGAGTTTATATATGGCAGTGAGTTAGAGGTTCAAACATCCCAGCTGCAGCGCTCACAGCGCCATGAGGCAGGGGACAGCCATAAGGCAGGGGAAGGGGCTGAGCACTCCTCAGGAGGTGAGAAGTAGAGACTCATGCAGGAGTCGCCACTGCCTCAGTCTCATCAGCTGGTGATGTACTTTTGCAAGACATCACAACTACAATCCAAGTTTGGGATTTTAGTTCCTGGCATCCTGGTAGGAGCATCTGGCTCCTACCCACAGCTGCAGACCTCTTGGACACATGTTCTCACCCCACCCCAGCACTGGTGGTTCTTCACTCCTACCCCTTCCTGCAGTGAACCACTGTGCGGGGGCATACCCATAACACTTTGGGTGTTATGGACAGACCTATAAAACTAGACCCATAATAATTTTTTTTTCTTCTTCCTGACTGGATGCCTGAACTGGCTCCTCAAGGCCAGGCAAGCACCAGCCCAGCCCGTGCAGACATGAGGGCAAAGGAAGAGAGGGAAGGGCTGCAGGAGTGGCAGCCATGGCCTGACTTACCGCAGACATGCTAAACCATGTATTTAAAGCCTCCATGAATGCATCTGCTACTGAAGGAGCAAGAAATAAATTCAAAATTAATATGCAACATGAATACCAGGGGAAGTTAAAAGATCAACTCAAATGCAGTCGTGCAAATTTCAGAGCTTAATGCAGTTGAAGGTTAATGGAAGATGGCTTTCCTTGGCACTTCATGCACTTATTGTAAATGGCTGGTTCCACCATTTCCTCTGTACTGCCACTTTTCCTTTCTCGCTTGAACTTAAACAGGAAAATAGTTATGAAGTCACAAGAATTACCAGGGGATCAGGGGGAGCGCAGTTGTCTAGAAACACTAAGCTTGCTTTTGTGATTAGCCCACAGTTTGACACGTTTCTAACACCGCTAGTGCACATACAGCTGCACTAACAACGGAAAAACTCGGTACAGCATGGCATCCTCACCAGCCACACCATTCATTGCCATCATGTATTCTGGATGCCAAGAGGGTTTCCATCTGGTGCTAACCCCGCGCAACAGTAGCTCCTCCGAGGTAGAAATTGGGTTTTTAGGATTTTTAAATTCAGAATAGTCTTGGTAAAGGTAGTTAAGCATGGAAACCCCCTGGACAAACCCTGATAGCTTGAGCATGAAGGTATTATCAGAACCAGCTGTTAATATTGACAGCTCCGAGATAATGCTTGCAACAAACAGGTTTGAGCTCAGGCAGAGTTTTGTCAGAGATTCCTGCTCAGCCAGAAACAGCACAGCAGCATTGCTCAGTCTCATTTAACCCTTCAACAGCAGCCTCTCAACTTCACTCCAGATGGGCTGGCTGCATTTTCGACAGAAGTCATTGCCAGCAAGTCCTGATTTCGTTCACAGCTATATCCCATTTCAAATGAGCTCATAAGAAGCAACTTTAAACTTTTGTGCAGAAATGCACTGGGACCTCTTGAAAAAAAAAAAAGGAAAGCAAACCCAACAGCTGAATCACCTCCCAGTAACTTCAGCTTTGCAGGGAAAGCAAGAGAGGCTGGGGTAGGTTTTGCCAAGAGGCTCGGGCCGGGCTGCACAGCCTCAAAGTGACCTAACAGCTCACTCCAGCTCTTTTCTCTATTTGGCCAGGCAGCCTGTCCTTGACCCTATCTCACCCTCGCACTGGCTCTGACCACACATTAGGATGGTTCACATTGCTAACCTGGCAAAGAAATGCTCTCTCTTTGGCTGGGTTAGCTTTCTGGTAGTTGCAAGCTGAATCAGCCTTCTGCAGGGACAGACCAGCATCAGCGGAGTCCAGAGCAGGACCTTCCTTTGGTTACAGCAAGCTGTTTCATCAGGTTACACTGCATCATGTCACTTCACACTTGAGCAAGTGTGAGGAATGGAAGCCCAGTTTTGTTCTTCATGCAATCAGCTAAGCATGATTTATTTTATTTTTTTTAAACCAGAAAAGCTGAAGCTACTTTCAGTTGGCTCTGCAGTAGTTAAGCTACAAGCCCCTGCCTTACAAGCTAAAACCTAACTCCCCAAGTTTACCCAAAGAGTTAGGAAACAACATCAAAGGGGTCCCCTAGGGAAACTTCAGAAAAACAAGCATCTGGCCAGTTGAGATTAAGTTAGCTATACCAGACTCCACACCTCACCAGAAAGGAAAAAAAAACAAACAAACCAACCCACCCAAAACAAACCAACAAACAGAACCAAAACAACTCTTCAGTGTTCCCTAAAACACAGAAATCCTACAGGATGTTTCCTTCAACTAACTACCAGATTCTGAGTATTCCTTACACCAGCCATGGCAGAAAAGTCCTTCTCACCCCTATGGTTAAGTACACAAGAATAAGACAGTGACTGTTCACCAAGCATTGTCGTATCCTGGGAAAGGAGAGAACAACATCAATACCAATAACTGGTATGACAGTACATCAATATGTCATATTTAGCCCGGTTTCATGTGTTTAGACTTAACTCTCCAAGACTCATTTTATACAATTTGATAGAAGTAAAATTTCTTTTTTATTTCCATCTGCAAAAGAATAATGAAGAGGAAGAAGGAACAAAATTACTAGTTTCCTCCACACAGTTCTCTTCCCTCCATTTTCAACACCACTTTTTTTTTTTTTCTTTTCTAAATAGCCCCTACCATTATTCTAAAAAACCAAACCAACAAAACCACACACCACCATGTTTAGACTAAGTTATCTGTAAAATAGCCTGGAAGCAGTAAGTATGTATGACAGGCTTCTTCTCACTAAATATTACATTGATAAAGTATTCCTGAATTTTAAAAAGTTGCAATACAAAATATTTGAGAGAAGAATCTAGGCCAAGACATTTAATTATAGAAGTTACCAAATAATCAAGGTGCTTATTATACAGTAATTAGAAGACTGCACAGAAGTTTAGCAGTGAGAATTTCACATATAAGTTTCACAATTTCATATTAGATGACAGGCATCCAAAAATCCTGTATCAAATTGCTCTGAAGATCTTAAACTAGTTCCTTAGAAGAGAAAGGTGTTCTAATCAAGAGTTTAAAAAACTCAACCAAACCAAATCCACAAAACTGGCTAAGAACCACTGCTCTCAGCAAGTTGAACGAGACTTGGACTTAAATGCAGTATTTTTAGATTAAATGACAGTGATCAGGTACTATCCCACAAAAAGAGAATGTTACATTTCTGTCAGCATACTAAGACAACTCAGTGCTTTTTTGTATACCAGACTATAAAAGTCACCCCATATCAGAACAGCTGAAATAAAATTTATACCAATCTTGGAACATTAGTTATAAATGCAAGAGAAACTGCTATTAAAGCCTGCATCAACTGTTGCAGCATAAATCCATAACTGTTGTAATTTCCTTAACTTAAGATTTTTCTTCTCGGAAGTTTTCAAAGCAGACCAAAAGTTTTAGTGTAGTATCAAACTGATTAGGTCATTATATATGTCAGACTAGAACAAATAAACGTTAAACCACATCAGATTAATTCCACTCTAAATTCCAGGTGCATTTCTTTTTTTTTTTTTTTAATGAAATGTTGATAAGTTTAAGACACCACCAATAATGCAGGATTCAATAAACACAACCATTATAACTCACACTTTATTCTGAATAGCTCAAAAACATATCTACCCCTTATATACTCTTCTATCCAATGTCAGATAACAAAGCAAGGTCATGCAGATTATCTGTTGAACTTAATCTTTCCTGCAAGGGCAGAACTTGAAGTATATACTTGGAAAGGTACTCAAGTCTGAAGGACTCTCTGACTACAAATATTTAAAAGCTTCTCTTCTATAAAGGATGTGAAGCTGCAAACAGGCCATAAAACTCAGTGTCAGGGGTTTTATTTTTTCTATCCAACTGATGCCAGGAGCAGGTTTACTGCTACCTCCACAGGAAAACAGAAATCATTGGAATGGAAATACAGATGTTATGTATTGGTATTATTAATATTTTCAGAAGCCCTTGTTGAGAAGAGTTCAACAAATTAAAGCCGAAATTGATTAGCTGTGAGTTTTTACCTCAGACTGCAGGTGCTGGATCACAACTGTTAATGCTTCAAACTTCTGGTTACTGCTTGTCAGGAATTTTTTCAGCTGCAGGATGATTCCACTTTGGGTCTCACATTTTGTTTTGTATTGTGTCAACTCGGCTGGTTTTGTGCCAGGCAAATGCACATCTGTGGAGGCCTGAGTCTGTATGCATGAGCTCCTGGGACTCCGCTGCTTGCCCTTGTCAACTAAAACAACAACAACAACAACTAATTAATATGCACTTTATGTTGAAGTCTCACCAAAACTTAAGACAGGTGCAAAAGAAAGCAGTTATAAATTCTTATAAACACTTCCTGAAATATAAACTAGGAGAAAAGGTTATTTCAGTAGCACTGCTGAGCAGACACTCGCTGCCAGGTTAATTTCTAGCACATAACCTTGTATACAATGTTTTGCACTTCGTCCTTACTTTCATGTATTCTGTGGCTTACTTTTCAGCATATTCTTCACACTGTGCTTTGAATAAATATTTTCATAAAACGCAAGATCTGTCATCCTACCTATCCAGTAACTTATTTCTAACATAAGAGCTGACCACTTTTGTTTGCAACATAGATTTCATATTTCCTGCACTCTAAAGTATTGCTGAATACAAACCCATTTTCCCCTACGTTTATTTGGTCTTTTTCTTCCTTTCAAGATTTTCATTGCAAAAACTCCCCTCTCTGCAGCTCAGGTTTGAGCTTTATTAACTAGAGATCTTGCAGCATTTCTTAGCGTCAGCAGTTTCAGTCGCAAGGATGAAGACTTTAAAAAAATGCTCTAAAATGTAATATATTTCAAGGTTGCCCTGCCACTATTCACGATCCAAGAATTACATCGTTGATTTAATATTCCTAGTTATGTAGCAACCTCAATCCCTTCACAGTACACAATCATCTCATGTCAGAGGAAACCACATGACATAATCCAGGCTTGACTCGTAAACACTGCGGCAGTTACAGGTTTCTCTGCTGTCTTCAGACTGGAAAGGTAGTGCAGTACTGCTGTGCAGATAGGGCCAGTCTTCCCCGTTTGATCACACGGGGAACGAGCAAACACTTTTGCAATAAAAGGCTGATGCAATGCATAAATATCCCTTGGCAATTTAATGAAGGCATCTAAGCAGATTACTTTGTACAGTTTCAACTTAACAAGATTTCTTCAAGATAAAGTGAGAAAAACTGAGAGGTGAGATTTGGAGAAAAGAAAAATAGCCACATGCGGAAAAACAGGGGACAAACTAACCAAATAGAAGTAGTTGCTCATGAATCCTTTCTGAAGCTCAAGCACCTGGTTTGAAGGTTGTCAAGTGGCTCTGGAATAGTCCTAACATTGTAAAGTTCAATCACACAACTGGAGACAGTATTAATAACAAAAGCTTTGATTCTCAGTTAATGTTAGTCTGGCTGACACATCAACTATTGCATTAATACATCAGTCTTGCACAGCCTTCACTTGTTTTCAAAGCATCTGAAAACAAGTTTCCTGTTCAAAATCCTGATGTCCTCTGTGCCCCTCTTACTGAGCTGAGTATAAAGTGCCTCCCGAGCCTATTAATTTTCCAAATAAATCCTCTCTAGGCAGGATTTTCTGTCATCCTGCATAGTTAGAGAATTGTCAGCATATTGCTTTATCATGTTCAGATGCTCCTGTATTACTGGAGATTTCACTACACTTTTGCTCAGAGATGCTGACTGTTAAAGCGTATATTTTCAATGAGAAACATACTGTCATGGAGTTTAATAGTAGAGCTGTTAAAAGGCATATCAACACGATAACCCAAATCAAAATACAAATCTGTAGGGAAAGAAAGATCGAGCTTGGCTGCCAGTTCATGTTAGCTTATTTTAACCACCAGTTTAACTAATGTGACCACTTCTTTTCTCGCAGTGCAGACGTAACAATGTCCTTTGAGTAGACCTCTTTAAATGAATGACAGTTCACATTTAAGAGCAACCATCACAGATTTCCAGCAATCTTATGGAGAACACTGTGTTTAGGAAAACACTGGCCTTCTGAAGCTCCTTCAAAAAAATCACAAGAGACAATAATCAAGGGGAGAGGAAAAAAGAGCAGGGACTAGAGAATATACATGTACAGTCAGTCCTTCCCTGCCCTACTGGCTCACTCCTACTCTCTCATATATTCCACCTCCCTTCCTGAATGCTCCACTTACAATACAGAACTAGAACACTCTTCTTGATTTAAGGGTACTGGGTAAATTCACTGATACAGATGCTAATATCATCATCTAATTAACTATATGAAATGACTTTTACATCCATTTGTAGGACCCTAACAGAGCTGTGTTAAACCTGAACAAATGTTTGCAGACAATTTTTATTCTGGGAAAAAGTTACATCACATACTGTTACCTAATGAAGTTATTTCATTTAAATAAAGTGATAGAACAGCTAACCACAAATGACACAAAAGACTGCAGATATCCACTGTTTCCAAAGTTCAGCCAGCCTTTATCAGTTTGCCAGTTTCACATCATTGCTTTTATCGTGGTGCCCAAACTACCAAGTCTTTTCCTAGAAGCTCATTCAAACATCCAACCAAGCTAACCCTGGATATTATACTAAAAAAAGCTGAACAAAAAACGTGCTCTAGAGAAATTCAGTGACATTCCTGTTGGCAATTTTATCATAGACATGTGCTATACACAGCCACTTCAAATGTTGAAACGCATTTCTCTGCTAGCATGAACCCTCTGTAGCATGAACTGCCTCTACAGATTAACACCAGCGACACTCCAATGCTTATTTATGGCCTGCATACCTCTGGGCAATGACAGATTGTTTCCAGATTTGTATAGAAGGCATGCTGTGATGTCAAAACAAAAGCCATGCTTTCATTAAAACAAAAGCATCAGAAGTCTAATTACTGATACAACACATCAGTGATGGACTCTAAATTAAAGACAGTACTGGTTACCAGCCCAAGTCCTCCTCACTTTGGCCTTTTTACTTGCCACCTTTATACAGTCAGACTTGTAAAGCCAAACAATTTTCACCCTTAAGTTAGGTTCTGGACTCCTCTCCAACAGGCTCAAAACCACTGTACCAAGTCTAGTTGAAATACTCGATTTCTGAAGACTAGAAATCAGATTCTCAAGTACCATATATAGCACAGTAACCATCTAAGGTCCTATCCTTCTTCATACCATTAAAAAAAAAAGTTAGCAGTGATTTTGCAAAGACTGAGCCTTGTGATCACGGAATCATTCACAGAAGATTCGATATCTCGCTGGCAAAAAGACTACCCCATGACCTTGGAAAAGGTCCAGAAATCCTCCCAACTCCCTCTGTGGTCGCTACACAGATGGCAGCTGTGGACTCCAGTTCTTTGGGGAGAGTATTAGACCCATACCAAGCTTTTCCATAAAGCAAACTGTTTCCCATACATAGCTTCTCTAGTTAATAGGCATTCTGAAACAAGAAATACACAACTGTCTGTATATTAGGGTGTGTTCCATAAAGTTACATTTAAGTACTCAGGTATGGCCCAGTACTTGACATTGTACTTGACTGGCTGGCTACCTCAGAACTTGCCTGGTACTGCTGGTTTCCTGAGCCTCTCTATCCATTACCAGATGAAACATCTATCACCCACTTTTTGGTTTGTAGAGCCAAATCGAAGCCTTCCTTTGCTTATCATGTACTAGGAAGGTCTGTGTAGTAACATCTACACTAGCTAGAAATTATTTTCTTTAAACAAGAGATTCAATTTCTAAAAAATTAGATTTTTTAAAAGCATTCCAAATAGCCTAAACAAACTACTTGACAAGCACAAGTAGGAACAACCTCACTTCTCTCCCCACGCTTTAGCAGTCACCATTATCTTACCCCTAAGCACCTTCTTTTCACATTCCTCATCCAAACTGTTAGCTTCCACAGGTTTTTCAAAACCCATGTGTGTCTCGTGTAAGCATTTTTCAAAGAAAAATCCTTGCTCAGCATTTTCTCTTGTAGGAAGATGCAGGCTGGTAAAAACTTTCTGCCTCTCCTCCATTTTCTGGAAAGCCTTGTCTACACACGTTAAATTGGTGCTCACTTCTTTGATCAGTAAGACCAGATCAGCCTGAGTATTTAATCGAGCTTCCATTTCTTCTCTTACTAGCTGGATTTCCTCAAGCACTGTTCTTATATCCAGGTGAGTGGACTTCACCTCCGCTTTGAGATCTTCTTTCACCTGTTGCTGGCTCCTCTGCAGTGCTAACACTGTTCTGATTTCCTTTTGAGATGTTTCCACGTCATGCTTTAGTTCCTTCTGTCCAGCCTGCATTGCCTCCTGGCTAGCTTTCACTTCTGCCAACAGAGCAGCAAGGCACTCCATCCTGATCCCACGGGAGTCGCAGGACCTCTTCCAGTGTCACAGCTTCCAAGCAGTCAGGGACATTTGTGAGCTGGTAGATTTCCCCGGATAGCAAGAGAGCTAGCACATAGCCCTTGGCGTGGTATCCTACCTCAATTTACAGCGTGCTGCAGTGAAGGTACTAGGAAAAAGTCTAGTACAAGGTGAGACAAGGGCACTAAATAAAATACTTCAATAAGCAGGGCTCTAGAGCCAGAGCGCCTTCTCAGGACTCAGCCAGAGCACTAATCAGTTTAATTGGCAGATTATGCCACACCTGAATTTTTTAAAATCTTTTGCTGACATCATTGTACATGGGACGTCACCCCAAAAGCCACTCCCAACAGTCATTTGATCTGTGCATCAATCAAAGTATGCCTGGGCATCAGTAACCAGGTTTGTTGCAATGCAGCCAAACACCCTGCAAGAACTCAGCGGCCCTTCCTTTCCAACACAAAGGCTCAAAAGGAAGCTGAATTGCCTGCAGGAGCTGAAAGCTGAGCAGTTCAACAGCTCTTAGTTATTTCAATTGTATATTCAACAAGGTGATTATGCACCTGTCCTTCTGCTAATGTTTGCAGTGAGGGTTCAGGAGTACACCTATGAGCACATTGGACATTGCCCCACTCCCACTGAACGCCCTCCTCATTCCCACAACGAGCAATGCTCTTTTAGCAATCTCTGGAGGAACCCAGATACTGAGAAAGCCCTCTAGTCCACAAACAAGAAACAGTTAGCAGAGCAATATGGGAAAACTGACTAATGAGATATTTCTGGCAGGTTAAGGAGATTAAGCCTTTTAGCTACCAGGTCTGAGTGTTAACTTTTCTCTGTAAAAGCTAAGGCTTCTTACTTATAAGCACAGAACTCACAACGGGTCTAGGCTCCACGTAAAAACAGGTAGATTAACGACACCAGGCTGTTAGCTGTTTTGTTACACAGCGATTTAATTACCCCGTCATTGGATTCAGTTTGGAAAAAGTGACCAACACAACATAGATCTTGGTCTACGGAAGGTGTCAGTCTCTGCCTTCAAAGAGGCGAGCTAGTATTCAGTACAACACTCAGCAGAGCAGGACTCAGAGCAGCACAAAAATTAGAACTCAGAAGAGCTTTTACATCACACCTTTGGCCCTGTCATGACGCCAGGATGCTTTCGGAGACAGTGATGATCCCAAAGAGACCCCAGAGCAGAGGACCTACGCTATCCATCTGAAATTGCAATAACCCCTGTCAGCACCGTTTTGGGCTGGGAAGCATCATGAAGAATGACAATAGTCCATGCGTGCACAGATGCAAGATTTCCAACCCACCACAGTGCTGCTGGCCAAAAAGCCAGTCTGGGGAGTTCCGCTTGCAATGGAAGTTTACTGCTCACATGCCAGTTCACCTCCTACACTAGTCCAGGCATACTCATGGGACCAGGAAGGTATCAGAGAAACATCCTCCACACAGAGCACCTCATAGCTTGCAGGTATCCCCCAGCTGTCCTGCTATTGCAGTGGTATCACAGCCCCTGGTGGACACAACACTGATGGTGGACCTTCTTTCCAAGTCTCCGTATCACCTGCCAGAAGGCCAGACATGGGCTTTCTGATGGGATTTCCCCAACACAGCTACAGGCCACAGGTGTAGTTTCTTCCCCCCTCAGCCTCTTCCCCCATTTCTAGCTGAATAGCTATCCCGAGAGCTCCTAAGTATTATTATTCACATGCAGTCACCACTGAAGACCAGTACACAAAACAGACTGCAGAAGCACAATCTGAAGTTTGAATCCAGGTAACATCTTTGACAAAAGATTTAGGCAGGTGAAGAGAGCCAGCTATAAGCACTAGCAATATTTCTGCATCCCTAGACCAACACCTGCAGTAATTCAGTTCAGCAGTATAACTCTTCATTCCAACCTTCACCATACCTTAGCGGTTCCTAAAAATGTCACCAACGGAGGTGAAGCACATGCAAAGACCTTGTCGGACACTTCCTGGCAGCAAACGAGAATCCAGCTGAATTGATTTCCACTGGTTCAGTTATGATACAGGTGGAGAACAGGTCCCTCTCTGTGAGAGGGAGGGTATTCACCAGGCTCATAGATGTAACCATCCAAGATCTAAATCTTTCTGACAGCTTTTGGTAGCCAACAGGGATCCTGTGCTTATACCAAGAGGAACAGCTCAACGTGCCATCCTGCGTAAGTTTCATTTTCTGGTGATTTTAAATGTGTAATTCCATGAAGAGTGCATGCAGTGATTTCAGCTGGGTTAAAAAAAAAAAAGATGGTCTTGGGGTAAAAAAAGGAAGTATCCAACTGATACCCCATGGTCCCTCTGTAGAGGAACAGGCTCCTCCAGGCGGTGACTCAGAGCAGAATCTTAACTGGGACATCAAGGAGGGCTTGAGGGAAGCCCTTCTCTATAAAATACATGGAAAGCCTAGCTGACAAAGCTCGGGTGACTAAACTAGGTGCTGCAATTGTCATTCCTGTCCAACATCACCAAATCCAAAGGCTGCAGCCTCCTTTCTACATGTGTGCACACCCACGCTAATTGCTAAGTGCTCTCTGCTATAATGTAGTACACTGTGAAGAAAAGCTGTCCTTGGAAACTGGTCTCTTGCTCTATATGAATACATCAATTCCATCCAGAACGTAATCAATGTGTTTGGTACATTCCTTACTCAAGCTAAGAGGCCTGATCACTAAGGACTCTGGTGATTTGTAAAGATCACCCTCTTTACATTGCTTCCAGGCAGGTTTCCTTTACTCTTCTCCACTGTGGAAGACACTCTTGCAAAGTTACCTAAAATTAAATTTGTAGGTAGATACTACAAAGCAAATTGAAAGTCTACAGAGGTTGCTGGTACTCTGAATTTTACAACCTGTCTCTCAACAGGAATACTTGGTAGCTAATGACACATGGACAATAGCTTTCATCAATGCACAAGTTTCCCTACCTAGAATTCATCATCTCAGAACTACCCATTTCTGCTACTACCCACATCAGCTCCTGCTCCAGCTAAGATGCCTCTACCCTTGATGCATCTCAAGTATCTTAATGTTTTCTCCTGTTTAGGAAAAAAACTTCCTGGTTTCATAGACTAACAGAAATCAAACCCTGATGAGGATTTCCTCTCAAGAGTAAATTAATGATTAGAGCGAAACAAAAAAAACATTATTTAAAATAAAATCTGGTCTACTTGGGTGGGATATATTTGGGGTTTTGGGGGTCTTTTGTTTTCTTTTTAAAGTATTTCTTTTGGGAAACACAGAATATTTTACACAATTAGCTACCAGCAAACACAAAACATCCCTATTTCTATAGCTCTAATATTGTAAGAATAAAATCCATGAAGTTAAAACATCTAAGAAAAGCACCATGCATAGTTTTGAAGTCAGCACAGAAACTCACTAAACCACAGTAACAGTTATATTTTAGAGTTAAGTAATACAACACATTTGAAATATTAAACAAAAGAATTTACACAAAGCTTACAGTGAATCATACAAAAAAATTCATTACTTTGACCTTTAGGGTGGTTTCATGTTCTGTGAGGCTGACTAGTTTGTACAACTAGGACTGGGGTGAGACTTAAAACAGCAACCAGGTATTTTCACTTCCCAAACATGAAAGAGGAATCATCTAGTTGCATCTATATATATTGACTTTTCCCTTTTTCAGAAAGTCTGGTTTACACCTAATTATAATTGGTAACAGAACACACACTTCCCCACTGACAAGCCCCAACAAAAAACACCCCACCCTTGGACTTCATGGCATTACGCTGGCGAAGAGTTTGAGAATTAAGGAGAAAGACCAAATTAAAAATGAAAAAAGACAGCAAGAACTAGAGAGGGCTACAGAACAGAGTACTTGCTGCATATAATAGGAGAGAACACTTGGACAAGAATGTAACCTTGCAAACTAGATATATACTCATATTTATAAAATCAGCCAAATGACAACTAAAATATTGAAATAGAGGTAAGGAAATGCTGTCAACATCCCACAACACACACTGAACCAAGTTATGGAAAGCATTAGAAAACATGTATCCTGTACAATATTAACAGTCATGAAACACTTACAGCTAACTGTTTTCAGTGGAGTTTTGAGCTGGATCAAATTTCTCCAGATACACCAATAAATACTAAAGTAAACTTGAAGGTCCACCTGTTTTTATTAGAGCCTGAAGAACACAGACCTACACTGCTGACCTCTACTCTAGATGCTTTATCTTCTCCTCCTGTAAGCAAGCTAGTCCCATTGATGCAGTACTGTGTGACCCATGGGTCTGATTCTGGGTTTTTTTCCTTCAGGGGTTATCAAATCTCAGTCTCGCATCTGAACCAGCCCATAAGCGAGTACATAACTTTGCCTTATATGTTAATCTTTACACAGCTAGTTCTGAAGCCTCAAAAAAACTCTACAATTCTGCCACCATCCTCCCCCACTGCCTTCCCCCCTACCGCAATGCGTACAAGTTATTCGAGTAATGCAACAGAAAGACCAATCAACCATTTGATCTCGCAGCTTTGATTTTAAAGTTTGCCTCGTGACAAGCTACAGAACTTCAGAGAGGGAGACTTAAGCACATCCATACAAATAAAGAAGCTGTTGAGTTTAATCTGCAGTGGTACATACATTATCTTTGAGAGGACCTGGAAATTTGGCTAGCTGTAAATTACCACCCTAAATTCTTTCAAAACTCCTGCTCTGGGCTATAAACCCAGGAAGCACTTTCAGACAGATATACAGGGAAAGCAGTCACAAAACCAAATTAACGGTGTCTACAGAGGGCCTGACAGGCTAGACTTGGATGGAAGTCTTCCAACATCCCCAGCCGCTCCACAGCTTGGTCAACTGTAATTTTTGCCTGCATCCAGCTTGGCAAGTGCCAAACATGCACCTTCTTGCTGTGCCTCTCAGAGTCCAGGCTGGTGACTGTACAAACACAGACTCCTGAAGAAGTGATGTTTTGTTTCTAAGCTCTGCCTCAGGCCTGCCTGTATAAGCTGGTGCAGACAGCCCCAACTTGCTCTGTTCACACTTCAAGCACACCAGTCATGAGCCAGTTCTAGTCCACAGCCAAGTGACTTCATTTTTCAGAGTTATGCCTGCATAATTTGCCCAACTGAAATTCTTAAGATGCTGCTGTACCTCAGGAACTTTTCTAGCTACTTATTTAGCTGGTCTTGTCTCAAAGCAGCTGGGGGAAGAGAAACAGCACTTATCTTGCATCTCCCTCCACATCAACATGGTCTGAAGCCCAAGATGACAACTAAATGCTTCCTAAAGCAGCACATCAGCTCTCCCTTTCCTTTACTCTTACTGTAACATCTTCAGTTTCCCTTCTTTAAGGTTAGGCACTAGCCCGTGTCCAGGAACATCAGCTTATTTTAGCTGTCATAAAATCAAGTTGTTCTGAACAAAACAAACAACCACCACCACAGAGACTTTTAAAAAGGTTGCAAGAACTGAACAAAATTTAACTGCAGACAGGTAAAACCTGATCTAGATGCTTAAACTGACTCAGCAGGATTAAAACGTAACACAGCAGAAATCCCTCTGCCTTTCTTTGCAGGGGTACAAAGGTTTTTCAGCGTATATTTTTTAAATTCTGTACAGCCTGGAAGGGGAGTGCAGAATCATCACATATTCTAGGCATTCAGTTTGAAGTATGGTTTCTGAAGTCTGTGTCTGTCCACTCATGCCAACTCATCTGTTGACTTACAGTATTATAGCACTGACTTCTAGCCTCAGCACAGCATTTTAAATCTATCCCTTTTCGTTCCTCGCTTCTAGCCACAGAACTGGGTATTTTCTTTATACACACAATAGCAAAAAGGAAAGGGAAATCTCAGATGTATTTACGTACTTCAAAGAGCTCTACGCTTGTTTAATGTTTTTATCGCATGCTTAACACACACATATCTTGCAGCACTGGTCACACAGGGTTTCACGCTGGTAGGAGCAAGTCTCTTCTGAAGCAAAACCTATTTAGCATGTCAAACACTTCCCTGTCCGTTACAATGCTGACTATTAGGTACGAAACCAAATGTTTACGGACCACGCCGGAGTCCTGCAGCCTAAAGCTGTTACCTAGAAACTATAACATGCCACATGCAGCTCTTTATTAGCTTCCTGCTTGTTGACACAACAAACAGAGCATGAACCAGAGTGCCATTTCGTTACAGCATACTTTACACAGAAACAGGGGTGGAAGAGGAAACCTGCAGATACAGGTGACTGGGAAGAAACCAAGCGATAGCAAGCAAGGCCAGTTTTCCAACCACACACCTTGCTAAATGAGCTTTTGCACAATCTCCACAAAAGGCTCAGCAACCCGAAGCAGTCCTTAACTCCTTCCACACATGGGTTCTTCCGAAGGTAGATGCCAGCCTACTCCTTGCCAGTTAATCTGACACATACTTCATACTCTTTCAGGCTCTGAAGTGATAACCCACAGAGTGTAGCAAGCCCTACAGTGTGATGGTCCGGACTTCTTCTGTTGGGTTATGAGCATGCCCCTGCCATCTTTTCATGAGGGAGAAAGAGCTCTCCCTGCAATCAGGAGGCACTGGGGGCAGCCATGAATCCAAGGCATGCAAAACACCAACAATCCAAGCGTGACATTGCACTAAGGCTCCTAGATAAGCCTCAGTACATCATCTTTCCAGTTCCTACCCCATCAGACTCTTACCCACATAAAAGCCTTTGAACTAGGTTCCCCGTGGGTACATGCCTATCAAAACCATCCACTAAAGCCTTAGTATTTCTCAACCAAAAACATGCCTTCATCCGAGTGATTAACACTGATGTGTCTTTCTTTCCCTAAGATGTCACCTGTCCTATGGAATATGGCTCTCAAGTTTGTACAACTGTTTTAGGACATTATCAAATGCCATTACTGATCGCCTGGAACACAGTGCTTTTCCCCCTAGAGGAAGCATGTTAATGACACATTTTCGTTTGCCAGTAATTTGGTATGATCTGTTAGTATAATGATTAAGCATACCGAATCTCCATGTTGCATTAGCCCTAATCTTCAGAAATGTGAGTATGTTTTAAAACCTACATTAACCTTATGCTGAAGCTTGGCAAGGAGCTAGATTATGATGTTGTAAAGATACCTAAACTACCTCTGAGAAAATGCATTACCTTCCAAATTGCTGGTGGCTTCCAAAATAAAAGCACAAAGATGAGTGTTAGCTCAACTCATGTCATCGCTGCAACTGCCCGATCAACCAGCCTGTGCATTTTTTAAAGAGCAAGTTTTGAAGGAAAGTCCGGTGATCAAGACTCTCTTGAACTGTGCCCTACGCTGTCTTAGCGTTACATTTCTTTGTCATTTTACCAGTAGCTGTTTCTTTTCCAGTCTTGATAATGACAAAGTTAGTACTGGGTGAGATGATGCCAAATGGCCACACATTTTGTCAACCCTAGTAGCGGTGCATTGGCAAAGTCAGTAATGATGGCAGGAAAGAATTTAAAAAACACTTCAAAATAACAACGTCCAAATTTTCTAGCAGGTTAGAAGATTGGAAGGGATAATCTTTACAAGTCATGCTTTACAAAGGACTTAAAGGAGTCCCAAACTTGAACGTTAAGTGTGTAATCAATGTATCAGACAGATGTCTGCCTGTTAAATGCATAGTACACATGCAAGCCTGACTAATACTCTGAAATTTCAGCATTGAGCCCATAACACTTTTTACCTTACGTACCACAGGCCTATCTTACAGAAACACTAGTTGAGTTTTGAGCACTTAATATACAAAGTGATTTTGTCTTAATATTGCATTCACAATAGATTTAGTCAAGTTTACTGGAACCGTAACATCTAGAATTGAATTAGGTTTTCATCTAGCTAGTACATATCAAGCATGAATATGAGCCACACATCAACTACAAAGATAAAAATATTAATAAGCCCACCATACAATCAGACATGACCGCAAACTAAATTAACAAATTTGAAATGCTATGCAATTGACAGAAGACAACTGTGACATGCACCAGCTAGACTACCAGTGGATCAGGGTTGTTCTGGTTATTTTCTAAATAACCAAGAGCAATACTGATGCTTGATTTCTTAGCTTGTTCTGAACTAGGACAGAGCCTGACACATGCTAGTTAACCATACAGTGCTACATAACACTGTCTGAGCAAAAAGAAAAGGAGGGGGAAGATGGTAGAACTAGTTTATTGTACTAATAATGTAAAGCGTAGAGCATGGATGTTTTGATATGAGAGGGATTGCCGTACGTACACTAACAAAACAACTCTTCATCCACCTTAAAAAAAAAAACCACACCACACTGCAGCGAGTCATCCATTTCTAAGGACAAAGATGGCAACAGGATGGAAAGTAATTGCATGAAGATGTGTTATGGTGGGCTGATGCCTTGGCCAGTAAGGACCGAGTTAAACTTTGTGAACTATATCTCAATCTATTATCCTTGGTTTAGGCATTTGAATTTTGCTAGATCAGTTCATCATATACACCACAGGCAACCTTAAATCTTTGAATTTCCTATCTTTTCAAGGAAAAAAAAATTGCTATATTGGAAGCTGTCAATTACGGTTACATAAGGGGTTTACGTTTAAGTAAGTTTCTAGTTCAGGTATTGCTCTGAGTAGGCAAAGAGACATCTGAAGCAGTCCTCTTTTTTCCTGCATACTTTCTTATAGTTGCAGCTGTGCCTTGTCATCCCCGAAATGCATACCCGCCCAGAGAACCAAGCACAGAGTGATGTTTAAGACCGATGTTCCTCACTCCTCTCTGCTCCTATTTTCTCTCTTCTGTTTTTTCTCTCCATTTCCACCTCCTGTACAAGAAGTTGCTCCTTGTTGTCTGGTGCCCTCTACTGCTTCATCACAAGTACAGGACATGGCATATTTTTGCCCTTTGTTCTGCAGCTTCTGTCTACAAAGTCAGGGCCCAGAGTCAACTGGGAGAGGGAATCCCACCATGATTAGTTCATACCATTTGCAAGTCCTTCCCACATCCCATTAATTGCCTCCCCAGTGCAAATCCTGATCCCTTCTTCTTACCTCCACATCCTTCTTGGATACACTCAGGGCTGCCAATTTCCCTGTTAGCAGATATTTAGACATGGGTTATCTTCACATCCAGGAAAAGACTGGGGGGGGGGGGCATGAGTGTGTGTGAGAGTGAGAGCATGCATGAGTGTGTGAGTGTTACAGGAAGAAGCCTGCTATATATCCACACATGTGTAGGAAACCCCCACACAACACCAGAGAGCAGAACGATGTCAAGACAACCTGTCTCCTTTTTTCCAGCCTTTCTGAAGATCTCAGCTCCCACATGCAATCAGGGGTGAAACCGCTGAAGCACAGCCAGAAAGGAAGAAGCCATCTGAGTTGCAACTGTCAAGACAACCTGTCTCCTTTTTTCCAGACTCTCTGAAGATCCCAGCTCCCACATGCAATCAGGGGTGAAACGGCTGAAGCACAGCCGGAAAGGAAGAAGCCATCTGAGTTGCAATGCTTGAACTCATTCCTTCCTTAATACTGTAGTCCACCCTACCATACTCAGCATCAGAAACACAGGGCTGGAAGAAACCTCCAGAAACCACTTACATCACTCCTTGCTGAGGCAAGGTAAACACTACCTAGACATAAAAGGCATTCCACCAGACTGCTCAACTGTTTCAAGTCTTACCACAAAACACCCCCCTGCATTTTTTTCATGGTATCTTTTCTTCCAGCTCAAACCTGATCTGGCTTCACGTAGATTAAATCAATGACTATAATCTCTGTGCCACATATTTCATGCAGATACTAAAAGGCTAGCTGAGAAGTTCTCACTCCTGTTCTCACACATGCACAGCGGTCTCCTATGTTCTGGGAAGTCAGATACGTAGACAGCTTAACTAATTTTTCAACTACTTTTTAACATGCTTCATTCCAAAAGGGCTGGCAAGCATTAGAAGTATGCTAGGCATAAACATCAAGAAACTAGGATAGACACTGTTACTTACAAATCCAAGTAAGAGAAGTTAACATACTCAATTTTTTGCATCATAAATTTATTCTAGATCTATGTATCAAACTTGGCTCCAACAACCCTAAGTTTTAACAGCTAACTGTAGGAAGAACTCATCCAAACAGGATTCTTGTAGCATTTTTAAGCCTTATAGGATAATTAAGCCTTTAAGTTTGCAAGTCAGTTTCTCCTTATGTACTATGCAGGTCCATTTTGTTGCAATAAAGGCAAAAAACCCCCAAACAACCCAGAACTAATTTGGAACTGTGCCTGCCCCTAATTCAATGTAGCAATTCCTCCTTCACAACCAACACGATGAGTTAACTGCCAGAACATTTATTAGCTCAGCTTAATGTTAGATTCAAGAATTTGATTTCTCGCTAGTTTTTCTGAACTACTCAAAAAGTCTTTCAGAGTAAGAGTTTACGTAAGGCTCAGTAATTTGCAAGGAGCCATAATCTTTCCTTGAAAAAAACTGTACAAAAGAGACCTGTAAAATACATTTTTGACCACAAGACTAGCACATTAATATGCAACATCATTTCTTGTACAGTATCTGCAGCTATCTTGGATGGAGAGGACAGAGTGGCTTTTAGTTTGAACTCAGAAGCTATTTATTCAATCACACTAGTATGAGCTAATGTTATATGACTGTAACAAATGTCACTGGACTTAAGCGTGGCACTGAAATGCTGCCTAAAGGATATTATGGAAGAAAAAGTAGGACAGGCAGTGGGAATTTAAAGATCCTCCAGAACCTTGGTTATATTTTGTATTATTGCTTTTGTGCCAAAACTGTTTCTGAACATATCTAGCAACAGTTTCCTGTGTTTATGAAACTCCACATCCATTTAAAGACAAGTAAATCCAGATTAGACTCAAATTCACCTATGCTGTTCTTTAAAAAGTGAGGTGATAGCACCTCTAAACATGTAGGAAGCACTACAATCAGTGCTAAGTTATCCATAATAATCATACTTCATCTACCAAAAGATCACTAAAAAGTTCAATTCCAACATTTTCCTCATAAAATAGATGACTGCAGTTTGCAATTTCAAGTTACAGAATAAATAGCTAACATCCAAATTCTCCTTTTGGTACATAGAGATTCATTTCTTAGAGAAGTCACAAATTTCTGAGTATAAAATACAGTATAAAACAATTCAGAGACCAAGCTAGGACATTAAATTTTGCCATTTAAAAAAAAAAATCAGTCATGATATAGGCATGATTAAGCTTATAGGTTAGAAATGGAGAAGAGTAAAGTTTACAGTAACTGTTCAACTTCCCAAATCCCTTCACGAATCAGTCCTAGAGCTCTTAGGAGCTATGTAGAAAATACTAATGTAGCATTTTGAACATTGTTCACTATTGTATCACCCAATGACCTTGTTTCAATCAATATCTCAATTGGTTTTAATCACAGCCCAAAATGGCAACCCAGCAGGCTGCTCTTCCCCAGCTACACTGACTTCATTTGATAAGTTCAGGTTCAGTCCCAAATTAGGTGTTTTCCCGTAACTAAAAAATAACCAAGCAGTTACTTTGCAAAAAGTGTTAATCCGTACCATCATTTCCACACAACAGAGCAGAGGCATACATTTACCCTATTTGCGGAGGACTACCCTGGCATGTCTAGAAGACCACGTAAGGGAAGTTGCATTAAACTTTTTCTATACGTAACTAGAGGATTATCTATTTCTACAATGGTTTCATAGCTCGGTTAAGACTCTGGATCAGTACTGTTTTTCTAAGGCACTAGAAATGGTATTTGCACATATCCACCTTGACTGGTTTGGTTCACATAGCGCAAGTTATTTTTACTTTTATGTATAAACAACTATTCCAATTGACAGTTTAAGTATCTGTGCTATTCATCCTTTTGATTTATACCAACATAGTTAAAATGAAGTAAAGTCTCTGCAGAATGAAGGAAAATTTAAGCAGCCACCAAAATTAGAAATAAGCTCACAACTTTAGGAAAATGTATTTTAGGAGGCAGCAGCATAGCATGTTTTAAGGAATACCAGCATAGTTGAACATGTGTCTAAAATTAACCTTGAAACAGTATTTTAAAGCTACCTTAAGTGGTGAAACACAAATTTGCTGGTCAACAGAATAAAATAGCATCTTAATAGAACCACTTCAGTTGCTGCTGATTAAAATCATCCACGCAAACTCAATCTTCTTCTATGCTTCAGTGCAAGTGCAAGACAGAAAATACTGCATCTCAAGTGCCCCATACAAGCTCTAAGTGCTGCTGGAACAACCCCTTTTCAAAAGACACACAAAATGCACTTATACAATTCCTGGCAGTCACCACAACATAGTTAAGGACCCATTTGTGTATTTCCTGTTACGTTAAGCAGTTTTCCTGTTATTAAGCAGCAAAGATGTCTCCCCAGGGACATGCCTAGAACATTGCACACCATTGTTTCAGGAACAGCCTGAGTACAACCCGACAGGGCCCATGCGAAAACATCTTGCCAAGCTGAAAACAAAACAGAGAACAGGGCAGCACCCAGCGCTTTTGTTAGCCACAAGATATAATACGTCCACACCCTTTGAGAGTCCTTCCGCTGCTTGCTGACCGCACCTGGAAGTTAAGGGACTTCTCTTCCCAATGACTCTTCACCAAACTGCGCAACTAAAGATTACTTTAGCAAAGGCTGCCCGACAGGTACCAGTGCCCCCCTCAAGGAGTGATTCCTTGCCGTGCCTGCTGTAGAGACCAAGCAGTTGCTGTGGAGGAGGTTTAAAACATTCACCACATCATTCTTTGCATTTAATGTTCCCCCGAGTCTCTTCTGTTTAAGCTAACAAACAACTACAAAAATGGCACTTACATTTTTGCTTAATTGGGTGGTAGGCAGGGAGGGAGGGAGGGAAAGGAGACTACAGAAATTTTCTGGAGCTGATACCTCACATAACCATGGTGTTCACTGGAATATACCCATAACTTACTGCAAAGACCAAAACCCATATGTGAGGCTAAACCCTATGAAAGATCTCTAACTACAAACACCTCTACTTGTGCCACTAACAAATGCAGCAAGAAAAATATTCACTGCACATTACACATGCATCTTGTCTTCCTTGACCCGAAGTCCTAGCTGAGAGGTCCCTCTTGAGACACAGGAATACAGGTTTAATAGGATTAAGCTATTCATTTCATATTAGGACTTTTTTTAAGTGGCAGAATGTCTTAATTTGATAAGCAAGTTAAGCAGGCAGTAGATTGTATAGTAATATTTGTGGAAATAAGTGAGCCTTGATTTTATATGGGTTATACAAGTGGCCCATGCTTATGGCTAAGAAAAGCAAAGTTTTCTAGCATTCTGTTTTATTTGGAGTATAATAATTGGCAACTGGGCTTTATAAGTAAGTGCTGGAAACATTTCCAATATTTCTGTTTTACTACTTCAAATATTTGAAAAGGCTTAACACAAAGTCTATTCTTGTAATAAGTATAAACATTTTTTAATAATTTAAGTGCTTCTGATATTAGCAATATTCACACACAGATAAAAATGAAGGCTACCGAGAGTCTAAAAATATTATTAAAGAAGTGAAGTCATTAATGAGTACTTTTTGTAACACTTTCCCGACTTCTCTACTGAAGGACTGCTAGATCTCTTTAAGAAAAGGATGAGCTTTCATTAAAAGAATTTCACCACAGATGTTCCCAGCTGTCCTGTTTCCTGCCTAACTAGAAGTATTTCCATAACATCACATAAGAACTGTTTACACGAGCATCTTGAGGAAGAACCTTTACTTGCTATAAATGTATAAGCAGCATACTATCATGGCAAGAAATAGCAAAAATAAATTTAACCAGGAGTTGAACACAGGACCCAACGTTATTAGCGCCCTTGCTACAACCACTAGACATCAGTAAAGATGATACCAATGAAAGATTCATAAATAGCAACTGTAAAGAAACATCTCAGCCATATGCAAGCCAGGTTATTTAAGGTGGGTTATTCCTACATTTGTGTATCTGGACAACTAAATTGAATAGGGTTTTTTTTTTTTTTAAAAAGAAGATTTAAAGATGTAAATTATACTGCAGATGCATTCATTTTTCAAAAGATCAAATGCTATTTTCTTCTCCCTGTAGGATGGAGAACAGAAACAATACTTCATGACCAGGAAAAGATAATGGGGAAGAGCACTGTTGGTGGACATGGTTAGAAAGGTACTGTACTGATTATGCTAACTGTAATCTAAATAATCAATTAATAATTCTGCAGCACTAGTTTACCATATTATCATGATAAAAATAATCACTTAACCTCCTCTTAAAAATAAGTTTTAATTCAATCAAATCTTTCTGACAACACCACTACTCCATTGGACCACAGACAGCAGATACACCTAGAGAAGAACAAACAGGTACAGGTGAATTCAGCGAGCTAGCCAGCTTGACCAATGCAGCCTTCACTGAATTTTGTTCTGGGGGAAGACAAGCCAAGAGAGATGGGGTCTGCTTGCAAATAATTTTCCAAATAAGTTAGTTTTTGGTACGCTATTTAGTGAAACAGTCAAGAGCTGTTTGAAACACCAGCACTTTTCCTAAAGGCATCAAATCTATCAACTTTGGACCTAGGTTTCTCCTATGCGTCACGCCACTCGGGGATTAGAATTTTTTAAAATAATAAAACCAGTGGAGAGACACTGCTTCATTACACGACTCTAAATTAACAGCCAATCTATAAACAGAATTTGTCATCTCTTGCCATTGATTGCAATGAGAGTGGTGAGAGTGGTAAGTGTGGTCCCAATCTATTCAGTACTGCCTCCACAGTACTTAACATACAATTATATTTGATTAATTGCAAGAAACTTTTTTTGCCTTCCACCCCCTCCCATATCACAGTTTTCTGTGCCAACAAAGAAAGAAGAGTAACACAAAACAGTGAGCCAATTGGCTGCAAATACTCAAAACGTTGCATTCTAGCACTGAAATTTCATGGTATCATTTCCCTCAAAAAAGCTATTGCTTTATGCCTTAGAAAGTTCAAATTAAAGGACTGAATAGGCAGTAATGCTTGGCTTGCAGCATTCAGACAAATAATTTCTGCTATGGTAACAGATTCATTTGTACCAGCTGCAAAACTGGTAGAGGCAGCTTTTAAAAGTTTAAGTCCAGTTTTACCACACTGGAAATCCCCCGAATTTAAAAGCTATTCAGGTTTTTAAGTGTAATTGTAGCTGCCTGTCACTTTCAAACCCCAACCTACTTCACAGCAATAGAAGTTGCAGCCAGATCCTTTTCACCTATTAGACATACCAAGTGGGAGCAAATGCACAATTAGAATATGCAATGGTATTAGCAGAGATAATTTGCTAGGTCTTTTACATTTACTCTCCAATTAACTATTCTTCTATAAAGTTGAGCTTGAAGCAGCAATTCTATTTATCTCATGTTGACAAATACCTGAGGCATCCTTCACATATAATTAATCCGTTTAAGTGAAGGAATAAAAATCCAACATCACTCACTACAGTGGAGCCAGAATGCAAAAGCTGCCATGCATCTGCTTTTTACAGTGCTCTAGCTCTTCTTTCTCCGAAGATTTTTTGATCAAAGCTCCTCATTTACATTCATTTTCATGCTGTATTAAATATATGCACAGTTTAAGTGTTAACATCACATGTAAGTTATTGTTTTGACTTTGGCATGTTTTTTGTTGGTTTGTGGGGGTTTTTGCTGGCTTTTTTTGGTGTGTTGTTTCTTGTTTGGTTGGTTGTGGTGGTTTTCCTTTTTTTTTTTAGCAGCTCCTTTTGCTATCCAGGCTTCCTTTGAAAAGAACTAGTGTTGTCTTCATTTCATATCCATGATAAATGCATCAATTGGATGAGACTTGTATAGAGTACAAACTATACTTCCAAACTCCAAACCACAGAGCCCTACCCTCTGAAAATAAGAACCACCATTTAGCTACCACCTACATGCCTGCTGAAGCTATGACCTATTGAGATTGAAATCAAGCACATCAGGAAGGTCATTTAGTACCCAGTCTTGAACAGATGAAGCCAGGCACAAAGAGTCTCACTGACTTCAACAGGAACATGATTAAATCCAAAATCCCCCATGATGAATGGTTTCCAGCTGTTCAACTTCTTTTGCTCAGAATAGATAAGCTAGCTTTACTTCTGAATTTTTCCCTGGTAGGTGACACAAATATTTAACATACTCATCCTGTATCAAATCTCTCCAGCAGACTTATAGACTTAGAATACTTCGTAGGATTGAGCATATTGGGTATCTTTCTACAGTTCTATATTAAACCGTAGTGTTGGACATTAATCAGTAATTCAGTTATTCTTTCTTGGGGGGGAGGCATAATCAGTAATTCAGTTATTCTTTCTTGGGAGGGGGGAGGCGTGTGAACAGTTAAGCAACTCATGACACCTGAGGCTTTCAGAATCTTCCTTTAAGAGCACTGCTTTGTGTTGTGCAGAAGTAATTTCATAGTTCCCAGTGTGATCTGAAGCAGGATTTAGGGAGGAAATCGTATTGGAAAAGGATGTCATCTGCTCAAATAAACAGGCCTGTGATATTTGTCTGTTGCTAGCAAGGCAAAAAGGAAATTTTTAAAATTGGTATTGTTGTAATGACATCAGCTACCGTTTGTCCTCTGAGACACTTCTTATTCCCAAGGTAGTAAGAGAGTAACTAGGTTTAGTAAGCAATGGAAGTCACCAGAGACATAAGAGTACTAAGTACGGTTTGCTTAGGGGAAGAGGAGAAAGAGGAAGAGCAGCAAGAAGGGCTGGATGAAAGCATTTTGAGACAAAAGAGTTTACCACAAAAGCAACAGTACAGTTCAGTATACAAAGCTTGAAAAACTCTGAACAAAAGGCACAAGAGCTTTGACCTCCATTTGCTAAACTAGTTCCTTGTCTAGGATTTTATCTTTATGCAAGAGAAAACATAAGTAATTCAAAATGACTATTTTGAGTCATTCATAGAAGAACGTCTTTCTCTGGCAGTTTATACAGAATCATACAGAGAAGATGATTTACTCTGTCACACCACTGATGCATGAAGAGCGTAAGAGCACTTTAGTCACTCTTTGGTAAAAATCCTTAATGGTTTGATAAAGGAAGCAAATGGGACATTTCATCACTGAAAGACACAGGTTCATACTTAACTCGTATTTATCATGTTTATGCAGTTCTGAAGTGTTGACATTTTTGTTGCAATTACTTGCTACAAATAAGTTTTACAAGTCACAGGATAGGTAAATAAAGTATTTCCTGAAGCATTTCAGTGTTTTTGTTTTGCTGAAAAGACACTCATTATATACAGCTAATAATGCCTGTGTAGTATACTTCCAGTAGGTGAGAAAAATGACACTTCGATGTCTGCCTGCATTTAAAGGGAGAAGAAACTTGTGGATATGACGACCTTGAAGCAGTGTAGAACATACAGTGATGGAAGTTAGACACAAGGCAACAAGCTGAACGACCTTAAGAAACACTTAAAATTTTACAGCAAATTTCCTCTGGATTTATTCCATTCCTAGAAAAAAACTCCAATTTTATTTAGTTTCCCCTGAGTAGGCTATATACTTACGCTGCAACATTTCTGAACTACTGTTACTTTGACACATCCACACAGACAACATATAAGCAGTGAAACGTACTCCAGCCCAAGGATCCATTTCACTATAAATGCAATGACTAATCTAGACTAACTTTACACCAGCATAAACACCTGGATGTCCAGCCATACTACATACTGTGAAGAAACTGCGGCAGGCTGCTGCAAAATATCCTCAAGTCAGAATGAAAACCCAAGAGCGAGTTCCATCCTCTTTCTCCCAATAGTGCTAACATCCTAACTTCAACAATTTACTGCACCACAAACTGTCAGCCAGGACATGGTTACAGAAGAATCCAACTTGACCTGTGCTCTATACTACTTTAAAACTCTACATTTCAACTATTGCCCTAAGTACCTCAAGGATGCTCTACAGTCATACAAGGCGGTTGGTCTATGCTATTATGAAAGGGAGCAAAGGATGAAATCCGTAATACTGCTTATGAAAAGTGCAATCTAGACCAAAACTGGAACTGAATGTTGCTTACATAACACTCATACATATTCATATTCCTGCGTGGACCCTAAAATTCCTTTTTTCAATTACTCCCTCCCTTATTTGTTGATACAGTCCCTAGTGTATTCTATTTCTCAATGCTTGTGTGACCTTGGAAAGAAGCCACATGTCATTTTAATCCAATTAAACCACTACAAGAAAAGATACTCATACTGGCGCTGCAAGAACAAATACGGTTCCTCCCAGTATTTAACAAAAAAAAAAACCCCGAACCTTTTATGCTTGTGATATACATTGTCATTGCCTGATCTACTATTGCTGAGTTTTATGAACCTGAAATAATCACTAACAAGCTTTGATGCATTCCACGGTTTCTAAAACCACAGTATATATATACATACTTGCACTTTCCTCTACAGAATATGACCTGGTTTTCAGATGTCCTACTTTATTGGTATATTCAGCTCCAGCTAACCACTGGTCAGCTTTCTGCTAAGACAATGACTTCCTACAAGACACAGGGACAGCAAAGCAGAAGGAGGAGACAAGACAAAAACCCCTCTAAGCTTTCAGTGCTATACCATTAGCCTGTACATACTGCACACAGAGAAAACACACAGAAGGTCTATTCAGCACTTCTTATTTAGTAAAGTGCTGCTTAACTGAACACAGGGCTAGCAATCTATTTTACATACTGTATTTAACAGATGCATCCTGCAGGCAAGGTTATGCTTTCACATCCACTCAAATGAAACAAAACCACAAATGGATTCTTATTGTAAGATTCCCTTGATACATGCACTGACATCTATTTTTATTTTTCAAAATTATGCAAATTTCAGTAGAGGTTAATGAACATTTGGAAGATCAAATATTATCTCCCCCCCTTCTCTTTTAGGATTTTTGTCCCTGGAATACGTGCTATGTGGAAATTTCGCAACGTTAGCAACATCAGGGATGTAGGTATATGCACAAAGACTCCCTTATATAAGAACTTTTAGCATCAAGGCATTTTAATCCTAGCTTAAAGACACGCAAGCAAGCTGCAAACAGAAGCCTATATTATGTTTGGATAGTCAGCCTGTATTATGTTCATAACTGAATTTATCATCCAGGAGCAACTCAGAAACCAGATTTACTTTGCCAGGGATAAGTAATGACAAGGCAAGTGGTTTAAGCTGCTATGTGAAATGCCAGGACAGGAAGGAAAGCTGACTGGTAGAACTGAACTCCAAAAAATAAAAGCAAAGAGGGTGGTGTTCAAGAGAGAAAGGAAATGCCTGAGAGGAAGAGCTTCTGCAAAACTAGTTTATGTAGCTGCTTGCTCCTCCCTAAATAAAATGCAAGAAAATTACAAATAGTGCAGTGGAGAAAGACTTATGTAATATGCAGGCTGCCATAATTTTCTCTAGATGTCAAGTATCTTCGCTAAAAAACAAACAAACAACTGCCACCCCCTGCCAAAACAACACACATATGTCCTAGAACAAAGCTCAGCTTCCATAATCTTGTTCCCCTTCCAGATACTCGCTTTGCTTTACCTGCCAGTGAAGATGAAAATCAGGTCAGATGCAGCTAAGAATTTTGTGGTGTTTTTTTGTTTAGTTTTTTTTTTTCTTCGTTGCTTTGGGTTTTTTTTGCGGGGGGTGGGTGGGTGTTAAACACATTTGTGTTGAATGTCTCTAAAACTTCACACTTTTTAGGTTTGTATCAACACAAGTGAGCATAAAAGTTTGCTTGTCCTACTTGCACATAAGACATGTTTAACATGATGTGTATGGTAACAGATACCTACATGTAAGTATTCAAATATTTCTCACAGACAGCCGCATCAGGACAGCCTGTATTCATTCCACTTCCCTGTTTCCCCCCTGCACCCAGTCAAGGTATAGAAGACATAGCACTCCCAGCAGATAATCATTAAAATTATTAGATAAATATTTAATAGCACAGACTTCCTCATTCTATTTTTGGACTTGTGGGAGGAAAGAGCAAATTCCAATTTGCATTTCACAAAGAGAATAACCATCTTCCAAATGAGCCGCTCAGCACGGGTGCATGCACACACAGACTTCAAATATGAAACTACTTTGCTCAAAAGTCAGACTTCTCTATGAAATTCAAAAACTTCCATGCCCAATATGGTTTTTATTTGCTAAAAATAAGCTACTGTTGAAGTAAACAAGATATTCCCTCAATACACGCTCATATTAAAAAAAAAAACCCACCACAAACCTGCATGAAATATAACAGTGCTTTTCTTGTAGCCAGAAGGTAGACGAATGTTTCGGAGCAACCCCTTTGCTGTCAGCCGTACACGCATGTTGGATAAGGAAAACTTCGGGGACCATAACATGTCTTCAGTGCAATTGGAAGATAAACAAGCAAGAAATAGCCTCCATGTACTGTCATATACTATGTTTTTAAATCACTGCTGACAGAAGTGAGGCAATTCTTGCTAAAGAAAACAGGCTTGAAGAAATAATCAAGGCTCCGTTCCTTTGCTCGTATTCCTTATGCACAGACAAGCAAAAAATCAGTAAAAGCAGATATCCACAGCATAAATGCTGCTGGCAGCTTCTCCTCACCAGATGTTGGGGAAACAAAGCTTGTCCTCAGAATAAAACAAAAACCCCCCCAGCCTCTGAATTGCATCACAGTGTTGATGCTTAATCTGCTACGGGACTCCGTGGGGCTCGGCGCTAGAAAAGGAGAAAAGGGAGGAGGAAGATGAGGAGGGAGGAGGAAGTGGGTGGTCTCCCCAGCTGAATACATCTTCCAGCAATGTCACAGACCATGTAATTGTTCTTTGGAGGCTGTTAAGGAGATTATTTGAATATTTCTGCAGGCATATTTCAGCTCTCTTCTCCAAGAATCCTTTCAGGGTGCTTTTTTTTTTAAAAAAAAAACCAGTTTCTTTCAATTGACATGAATTTATCGAAACAGATTTATCAGCTAACATTTTCTACCAGAGTTTCTTTTGGCATTAAATACTACATCAACATTTAAAGTCTTAACAAATCCACAAACACATCTATTCTCCAAGAACAATTCAGTATTTGAGATCTGTTTAAGGGAAATACTATTTAGCTTGGCAGCACAACACTGCAGATGCTTCCATTTATCAGAAGAGGAGCAAGGAAGCAGGCATCAATTTCATATTAGAACAGATCTCTGCCAGCTGGGTTTTGAAGGCACCCAAACATTGCAGCGAACAAGCAGTGTTACAGGAGTTCCTTCAAAATATATGCTGTCTCCATATTTAATTAGCCCTCTTAAAAAAAAATTTTCTTCTTACTATTTAATAAGCCCAAAAGTTTTGCATATATCTTGGTCCCTTTCAGCTGCCACTAGCAAAAATAAAATGAAAAATACAGTTAGAAACTATAAGATAGAGGAGTACCTGTTTTACGGAGATTAGAAAATGTCACATTTTTCACCTACGACCACGACTACAAATACACGCTGCCAAGGCACTACAAGACTTGCACTGGCCACCGTCCTGTGTAAAGAGAAACATTTCGCTACTCTGCCTACAGCCAGTAGCTGCCTTGCCAGGCAGCCGCTGGAGCAGGGACCACCCACGTACCTCACAGCCAACGCAGGACACAAGACGGTAACAGTTCACACCTCCTTTTGGGTTGCTTGAAGAGCTGCCCTCCACAGCCTTTGTATCTTTTTAGAGACAACAAAGTTAGGTAACATTTCCATTGATCCTGCACTTCTACCATTTCACCAAACCACAGCTAATGCTCTCTAGCACCTATCCCTCTGACAGTTTTTCCAGGTCAGGAAACCATTAACACAACTTGCTCTGAAGCAGGTATAACCCAATGCAAACATGACGACACTGACAGCTCTCATCCCAGCGGTGCCTTACCTGTCTTCTCCTTACGACAAATCTATTATATTTTAATAGCATGCCTTACTCGCTCAAGACTCATAACATTTTAAATTCTCTAGTGGTTATTTACCACATCAGCTAGAATTAAAAAATAGCATTTTGTCGCTCTATCCTGGTCTCTGGGTATCTCTAACATCACACAACCGAGTGCAGTGACAATAAAGCAGCTCATTGTAAGTAGAGCAAAAGAGCCACAGCCCAGCATTGAGCCCATCAGACCTGTCAAGCCAACCTCCACAGCGTACTGCACAAGAATACTGTTGAATGTTTTATGATCATGTACCAAAATATTTATTTCCCAGCACAGTGATGTACCACCAACTCTGAAGTACTATAATACGTCTTTGGTCTGCACAAAACCATTCAAAATAAGTACAAAGACAGTAAATTAGCTTTTTTTGTTTGGTTCCCAGGGCAACCTCTGCACACAGCAGGGCATGCATGTCATTACTGCTATGAAATCCTCATCTATTCCTTCTAGTCTGAAGAGCTTTGGCACTAGCAATGTGTGTTCATCTATCTTTCCAACAGCCTGCAGATCCAGACACTTTCCTAATCCAACACCACTATCAAAGACATCGCCTCCTTTCTGTGCTGGAAGATTATTATGCCTGGAAACCGCACTCAGCAGTAAACCAGAAGGCTTGTTACAGCAAATTACAGTAGCCTTGTGTATTCAGCGTAGTTCATTAGCCCGTCTCTTCAAATATTAGATCAGTATTGTCAAATCCTCTCTTAACGAAGGCATCTTGAGATTTTGAGCAGGCCTACAGCTAGTCTTCAAACACCATTCAACACCCAGCCACACTAGGTTTTACCCTTCTGCCAGGGCACCCACAGAACTCCCATTTATTTTCATCCTGCCCTCCTCAGCTCCCCAAGGGAGGGACTGCTCCCTGAAGTAAGTGTTCTCTCCGCACCTGGATTTGATGCTCACCAAGATGGAAACAGTCCAATCAGGTTCAAAAAAAGCCCAACAAAAAACCCACACCCAAAAAACAACCCACCACCCCTCCCCATCCTTGCAATAGTGCCTGGGATAAGTGGTAAAGAACTTCTCATCAGCCTATAAAACCAAAAAAGTTGAAGTACCCCACTGAAACCATAACTTTCTTCCTAGAAGTAGGAACTAGAACAAATAATCTCTAGAGGGCAAGCGTGATGTAATGAACCAGTCTGGAGACTGAGGAAAGAATGAATCACCAGGCAAAGTATGAGCAGATAAAACCTCTATAGGGACATAAAAGCCCTTGTAGCAGAAGCCAAAACTCCTCTTACAGAGATACACAAATACTTTCACTGCCTCCTCTTTCCCACCCTTAGTTTGAGTAGAAATAGTCCATGAAGAAACAGACACATCATAGTATATTTAAAAAAAAAACCAAAACCACTTCCGATTTAAGCAAAATGCCTTTTTAGCCTCTGGAGTTGGAATTCTGCTAAACCCCACAAACCTAAACCAAGTCTGCTTTATGCAGAAGCAGACCTGACAGCACTAATAAAAAGCAAGAGATGCATGTCAGTCTCATGTAGCACCCAACACTCAGAGCTCTGACAGCAGCCAGCGAGAGGACTGCCCATCCCTGCCTAAATAGCTCCCAGGAGAGATTTAACTCACAGAATGTTCCTCCAATGTTACACCACGGTACACTCCGCTGTGGTGGCTGTGCATCTGCTAGCATTGTTTCCTCAGCTGGGGCAAACAGCACCTCCAAGTCTGCGCCTGTACTCCTACAACCACCTAACACCTGGTGCCAGCAGGGTACAAAGCCAGGAGGTAAACCATGGGATCCTAACAGCATGCCAGGAACTCGCACTGTCTACATTTCATGCATAACATGAAAATCACAGAGAGGTCTTTTTCTATCTTGACATCTGATGAGGGTGATGGAAAATAGCACCAGAAAACAGCAGAATAAAATAGGAAGTGATATATAGCCCAGAGGACAAAAGGACTGACAGATTTCATTTTTTATTCTATATGTATTTACTAGCACTTTACCACTGTCTTCCCTCCAAGTCCAAGGGCAAAATGAGTGATCAACATGGACAAAGGGGCTCTAGCCTGTTATGACCACGTAATTCAGTCTGGGTTGCTAAGTGCATCAATACCTGATGACACAATCAGATTGATGGTGGGGCTAGATCTATTTTAACCCCAGATTTAGCATATCTGCCACTCCCTGGGAACATTAGTAAGGTGACAAGAAAGGAGCAAAGGGCACTGGCATCAGTAGGCTCTTCAATTCAGCCTCGTGAGGCCAAGTCTGCAGTATCTGTATATGCTTCTGCTGTCTCTGTTCCTCTTTTCAAATCCAGCAATCATTAAGAAAGCCATCAGAGCACAGGAAGTGTCTCATGGCAAAGTACTCTAAACTAGAGGCTAGACCTTCAGATCTGAGAAGCCCACGTAGAGGACAACTGGCTATGTGTCATAACACAGCATGGGCAGCGCGGGGACAGATGGATTTTACTGGCATGCTTTAGTTCAGGAAGAACTGAGAGATGATTGCTTAGGCAAAGAGAGACATGAGAAGCAGGAGCCTAACTAATAGCCAAAGGGTCATTTGTGTCCTCATTTGCGTTTCTGGAAAATGACTGCCCCCTCTCCACTTTCTTATGACCACCTTGCTCTAGCCAGCGCTCCAGTATGAGAAGCTAACCTTCCTGCAGGCAACAACACCCACTGCCATGCCAAATACAGCCTGCAGCTTCAGGATTTATTTTCAGCTCCAATCCTCACCTGAAGAAAAAAAGCAAATCTCTTTCCGCCTCAGAGTAGGAACTAAAAATCGTAAATAATTTAGGTTTCTTTTAGTACACAGAAGCTTTTAACCATTATAAAGTCAGCAGCCCGTCAACCAGAAGGTGATGCTGCAGTGGATTTCCAGGCAAACAGCTACAAGAATCAGGTTGATTGTCTCTCACGCAACAGTGGTGGCATTTACATTGTCTGCACTCTTTCAGAATTGGGAACAGCAACAAAACACCACAAGAATAATTTCATTTTAACTTAAGGGAGCAGCAAGTTATTTTCCATGAGTAGGATGTTCCTTCCAAAATGGCATTTTTGTTAGATTGCCTCAGTGAAAATCCTACAGTGCTTCAAAGAAATACTGTTACTTGACAACAGTGAATAATGTCACTAATACTAGGACAACATGCCTTAAAATACGAAGTTTCAATGATCTAGCCAGATGTGTCAAAAAAACTAGCTACCTCTGTGCTAGGGACTTCTGCTGTTCAGTAACAGGCTACGTGTATACACAAGCCCTTGTGAGCTCAGGCCCCAAAGAACAGAGGAAAAATAAGAGTTTTCCTTAAGGCCACAGCTTACAGATCTATTAATTATTTATTCACGCAATACTTATTTATATGTACTGTGCAACTGTTCTTCATCTGTGGCCTCAGACCAACAATAACCAGTACCCAGACAGCCTCTACTGAAAAGCAACATTGCAAATAAAGACAATTGAGGCAAGTACGTCTCCTAAGACATGCTGGTGGTTTATCAACTCTGATTAAGGCTCCCGAGGTTCACAAAGCAAATTAAAGACAACTCACAACAGGTGTGTTTTGCTTCTCTCTGCAGGCTTTGTATGTTCTTCACAGCCCCAGGTGTGCAGACAAAAATGTAGATGTACATTCAGTTTACAAGCTGTTGAACCATCTTTGACACAAGATCCATGAGTTTCATGTCTCTGGGACAGTTCCATGGTCTTTCAAGTATTTATGTCAACTCTTCTCCCTAACAGGGGTCAATGACAGCAATATGGGTGGCTACTGTATCTGCTGAAAAATATCTTAAGAAATATGGGGAAAGAAAGGACTTAAAGCTAGAAGGAACAAGTCAGAGGACTTCAAAATAACTTTAAAAAATATATTGTAAGAGGACATCAAGAGTCAGCTTTGAGATACGTCATACACTTCACCTCAAAGTTAAGGAAGAAATCCAGTACAATGACACCCAATTATTCACTGTTTACTGCAAACACATAAAACAACGTGCACAATCTAAGCAACTCCAGAGAGTCAAAGAAAAAACCAAGTCTGAGAACATCAGAAGAGATCCATACCTAGGTTTAACCGGAGAGGGAAGGGACAAGAAGATAGTAGAGAAAGAACTAAGTTCCAGGATGGTATTTTCAAGGTGGTGACATAATTCAGCACTGCACACAGCAACTCCGTTAGGAATAACAAAATTAAAATGGTTTGATACTGTGGTATCAAACCACAGTACTAAAATGGTACGTGACCCTGATGGTCAGTCAAAGCTCTGAAGTCTCCTAACAAAACAAAAATTTATTGTCCCCTTAATTACTGAAAAAAATAGTGAGAATTTAGATGTTTTAAAATTAGTTCAGATAGCATAATAAAAGCACCATCTCTGGCTAATCCTAACAATGAGGTCTATAATTTAAAGCCATTAGGACAGACTTCCATGCTAGAAAAACCTTGAACTCCAGCTCCCAACACTGGGAAATTTTCTTTAAGCATCCCTTTGTCTGAGCTGATAGAATCTGTGGATATCCATTTCAGCTGCTCCCTCTACTCATGCAGAGGCTGACCTATTCAATATTTAGACAAGCATGAGAAAACTACAGCTCTGTGTTATTCTCTTGTATGGCCTGTTGTTGTGAAACATCAAAATAAATACCATGGAAGAGAACTACAGTCATTCCTCTCAACATCAGAACAAACACCACAGAAGCGAACTATAAACATTCCCTCCATAGAAAGTCTGCATATTTCTGTGTCACCAGAGTTTGGAGTATGGCTGTGCAGAGCTGCAGAGCAGGTTTCTCACAGAAGTTTGGAATCAAATAATAATAAACATCTCTGAAATATCTAGCTTACAACCCAGAACACAGGTCCTTCCTTAAAAGCATTAACAGAAAGAAAAGACCTTGTAGTGTGAAAGCCATTTGGGTTATGCTACAGAAGATCTTAATGAATGATGCTCTGCCACTATAGGAAAACTGACATGACTCACATGAATGATGCTCTGCCACTATAGGAAAACTGGTATGACATCCAAATCCTCATTGCTGGGGTTGTAATAATAATCCCAACATTTTCAGTCCACCGATTTGAGAAATTCCCAGCAGAATACCACCATTTGAACAGAGCTGGCCCACTGTTACTCCATAGCAAGCCTTGAGGTTACAAAATTCATTGTTTTTTGTAAAGACATCTGTTGAAGGCACAGGAAGCAGTGCTGATTTTCAGCATGGAACAAGAGACAACCTTCTCAAAAAGTGTTAATTTTCAGAAGACGAAGTTTGGGAAGAACACTAGGAACATGCATGCAAATACACTGATACACTTACTTGACAGCTGAAGGGACCAATCTGGAATACATTAAGACCGTGTTGTCATCTGTCTCAGTTTTTTGCATCCTATTCTCTACTCCAACAAACATACTACCTCAGGAAAACACCACGTATTTAAAAAAAACCCAAACCACTCAAAACAGATGACTTCAGAGTTTAGGGTGGCATTCTCTGAACATCAGCACTAGCCATTTCACTTTGAAGACTTCTGGAGCATCATAGTTCTCACCCAAGGAACTAAATCCTTCGATCCAGCTGTTGTACTATACTGTATTTGGTAATGCTCGAAAAATCTGGCCAAGAAAGTAACAGCTATTGGGTTTCAAAGGTTATTTCAGGTTTACAGATATTCCCTTAACTCTTCAAAATAAAAACTATTACATCTCCCTAATGAACACATTTAATATAAAACTCAAATTCACATAGATTTAGATTAATTCTGCATTTATTTATATAGAGGTGGCATAACGAAGGCCTGCTTTTATAGTCAGTTCACATGTAATAGCTACACCCCTTAAGCAGCTTTGCTGTCTGTTTATAAGAACATTCCTTACTAACCTGAACAATGTATTCTAAGGCTAGATCACATGAGACAATTAAGTCATTCAGATAGTCCACATAATTCACATGAATGAAAAATCATCTAAAAGTATAGCTGGCTTTATATCACAGCTAGAAAGGCAACAAAATAGTCCAATGCACAGTACCAATATGTGCAAACTAAGTTCAAGCCTGATCTTTTTGTTCCTTTCCAAGAGATAAAGGAAAAAGACTAACTTACATGATTCAATTCCTAGAATTTCCAATCTGTAGAATATTAACTATCTTCATTAAACTAATAATGAATCTAATCTTGTTTCTTCTTCACCCCACAGAGTTTACAAACTGTTCAAGTTTTTCTGCAAAATTTCCAGGCTTTTCTTTTGGAGAGAGGGGTAAAACCAGAAAAACTGACTAACCCAACTTACTTACAAAAGCTGAAGCTCTTAACATAAGAGACCAAGAATTCAGTCTCAACACATATAGATGTGCTTATAAATTCCTGGTTAGAACTAGTTAGAGATGCTACTTCTGCAACATGGAAGACCTGGACCAAAATCCTCCCTGCTTTAACAAGCACTTAAACACTGCGTTTTTTATGCCTGGAGTGCTTTAAGCACTGTACAAACTACTAGCTATTAAAAAGCAGAATCTTCCTCCTGGTTTTAACTTCACTGCAGAAGGTACCTAGTTTATTCCAGTGCAGAACAGGAAAGAGCTTTAAAATGTTTAAGATATTTACCCATCAAACTGTTTCCTGTATGATTCTTAAGGGAACTTATTTCCCATGAGCTGCAGAGTACAGTATTAGAAGACACTGAAAGAAAAGCAGGAGTTGGTTCAACAACAGAAGTTTTACTTCATAGAAAATTTCCACAGATTACCATAAAATGCCTTTTTTTTAAAAAAAAAAAACAGATTCATGAAACTTAAAATTATTGTTTAGACAATTCTGAAATACAGTTTGTTTGAAAACTGTCACAGAGCTCTGCAACATGTAACTATCAGAATTGTTGGGGGGATTTGAGGGGGCTTTGTCTCTTTTTGAAAAAAGTTTAAGGCCTCTGGGATTTTTTTATATGAATGGACATTCTTCTGAACTGAAGAAAGTTAATTCTAGTAACAATCCTAATACCAACATTTACGTTATATAGCAGAAAAAGTGCATTAAAAGTGAGTACTAGGATAAAGCCATCAAAAAAAGAACGCTCAAAGTGCTGAGATGGAAGCAGTTTGCCCTGTTTTCTGCATGTTGCTAGCACCATGATCTATGCTAGAACTGCCACCAAAAGGACTATCCTTCCTGCCTTGTTTTTAACTCAGGTGAGTTCCCCAATCCCACCTGCTCTGTGACCAACCATATGAGCACTTGTGTTCACCTATGTGTGAGGATCTTTTCAAGTCTCCACGCAACAAGAACACTGCTTGCACAGTTTCTTCTACAACTTGCAAAAAAACTTTTGCCAACAAGAAAAATAGCACCACCCCCCAAAAAAAAAAATCCCCAAACCCTTTTGAGCAGATAGGAAAGGAGAAACAGAACTATTAAGTCACTTGAACAGATATCCCTCATCAGTAGGGTAACTTGCCATAGCATGCTGAAGACTACTGACAGTCAATTAGATGAAAGAATTCACTGAAGACCTAAGTACTCGGCATTCATAACAATGTTCTTCAGCTCTCAGAATTATGATCTTCCCAATTTTTAAAGAAATTTTACAAATTTTCATATAGTATCATGACAGATTTTAAAACATTAATGATTTTTGTTGTTGTTAAAAAAGCACAAGCACAGTGAGATATATACATCAATCCCTTGTTTTCCAGACATTGAAAGTGCAAGTATTTTGAGGATAACCTATTCTATCAGGGAATCCACAACATAAGAAATGTTTACCCTCCGTTTCCCCTGATTTTCAAGTGATGACTGAGGGCATGAAAGAAAGGGGTGTTAACTGAACCTTAAAGTATGCCTCCCTAAACTTTTGTTTGAACCAGAGTATTGCATTAGTAAAAGCATCCTAACCCAACATAAGAGTTTGAGTAAGAAGCCAGCATCCACCTTTAACAACCTGTTCCAAGAGACAGTGTCACGGACTGTTACATTTATACCTTATTTTTCCGTTTGAGCTTGATCAGCACTACTACTCACTTTTGCAATAAGCCACCTGACTGAAGTTATTCCCTCCCCCAATGTTGTATTTTTCTCATAGATGATTAAAACAAGCAGCCTTTTAACCTCTTTAAGAGGCTAAGACAACAGAATACCATCTTTCATGATGGAGTGTGTGCTGGTTTTGAATGATGCTTCTTTGATTTTCATGGCTTCTATAGCCTTTAGTAACTGACTCCACTGTGTATGCTCCATCATAGTACAAAGAGAGATGACATAAATCACACTGTTCTTACTTGATGATATTTTATAGGTACACCCAGCAGTTGCCCTAGCTTTCCCGAAAACAGTGTTGTGTCACAAGCATAAAAGTGTAACTTGTTATCCATAATACACCATACATCCCTTTCAGCGTCACCGAACAGGACAAACCTTCCCAATAAGTATTTGCATGCTTTATTCCTGAAATGATAGTTTTACCTTTGGAACTGCCAAAAAGGATATTATTTGCTGTTGCTTGGCTTACATAGTACCAGGGATTATTGTATTGTAACTTAACCTTAAACTTCAGTCAATAATGGAGACATGAGACTTGAATATCCACTGCATACACACACTGCATTGTAATATACTGCACAGGTATTAGAAGTAGGTCACTGTTTCTACAGGGAGGGCTAGAGAAACAAAAGGAAAGAGTGCTAACTTTATGCATTTTTAGAGGTAGTTTTGCATCTAATTCAAGATTCCATCTCACAAGAGGCAACATTTTTAGTCATATTTACATTAAGACATTACAGTAAGTGCACAAGTACATTCTTGAAGTTAGCAAGTTAAAAAGTGTAACAGAACATATTATGCCCAAGAAGATAATCTTGCCTAAGTAGTAAAGCCAGTGCTGAAGCAATATGCCACAGAACTTGTAGAAATTACTTGATCCACTGGAATATCACCCATGAAAAATACAGAATTCACAAAAAGGAGCCTTGTGAATGTTTTAACACAAACAAGGAATGAACAGCTGCAAATACGTAAGTCTCTCCAATTCTACAGGCATACTAACAGTATGTTTTGTCTGGCTTTGCATCATTGCTGTAAATGAATGGAAAATGGATAAAGAGCCCAAACGGTCAGAGAACAAGAGATCGTATCCTAGAAATGCCTGCTATTTTTGCCATCCTTGAAGTAATGCTAAAAGCAACATCAACAACTAAGCTAGACACTTACTTCATGCATTAGTATCATAATCGATTTGTTACCAGAGTCCTGCCTCAGGAAACTAGTCCTGACTCTTCAGGCAGAGAACATGGGCTAGAAGCAGAAGTGGGGTTGGACCTCCTCGCTGAATGAGGCTAAAAACTGCAGAGTTAACTATGGCACTGAAATAAAAGAACAAAAGCTTTAGCTAGCTAAAATCACTAGAACAAAGCTTTACTGTAACATCAAGACCACAAAAAAAAAAAGGAAAAAATAGCGGGCCCCATTCTACATGGTACCAGCTGGCATTACTTCAGTTCATTTCAAAAAAGATCATTTGTCTTTTCTTAAAATGTAAGACATTGTACTGCAGAACATCCAAGCAGCCACACAATATTTTTATTCTGTCGTAAGAACTTATCTGCAACTGTGAAGATGAAAAAAAAAGTCTTTTTTAAGAAAAAGGAAAATACGCCATCAGAAAGCTTTGCATGCGTAAAATGCTCTGAATAAGTTAGAAATGTATTAACTTGAAAGTCTAACATATCCAATTTTGGAAGCTGACTCAGTACAGGAAAACAGTTCAGATTTATTAAGACAAACACTAAAATACAGCTTTTCAACTGGCAAAAGTATGATGCTAAAGAGCATTTGCTAAAGAATCACTAAATATTACAGCCAATTTGAAGTTTATAGCCATGTTTTTACGGCATCGAATATAATACTTATAGGCTATGTGGCTACATTCTTTATTAGGTTGGAAAAGATGAATCACAAGAAAAATTGTATTAAACCAGTAAAAAGGGGAGGGAGCACTAATTACTTTTCCACATGGAAAATACAGAGAAAGTGCCATGCTAAATTTAGGGAAAAATAAAGTTATATTTTAAGACTATCAATAGCAAGTGGAAGAGGAATTGTTTTAGTCCAAAAATGGACTTCGTTGCTTATCATGAGTTTCCTCAACCAAGCTAATCAAGACATTATGTTGCTAGCTGTATCATCCTCTACGCTCCTATGTAAAAGGACCACATACGAGCTCATGAAACTCAGTGTCAGGCTATACCTAAACTAACCTTAGTTCAGCCAATTATCAATAAAAGCAACAGACAGAATAAGCACTTTGCACAAAGTCTTATGCTTGCTGTATGACAGAAGCCCTGACTCTTAACAGGAGATATCGAGCAAGGTACTTGGTCATGATTAATATGCAGACATTTGACACCCAAGAGAGTAAAAGGCAAAAGTATTAGACTCATGTTATGACTACAGGAAATTAAAAACATACTGCCACAGTACCAGAGTTACAGGTCAGAACTGATTTACCCAGTAATTCCAGACTCAAATTTATAACATCTGCTTGGCTACAGCACCTCTTTCAGAAAGACATCTGCTATTCACTCAGGGGACACAGGGCTTTCCAGTGATCTTCAGTATCTTTCAAAAACAGCTTTTCAATGAGTAATTAATTACAAGCAGCTTTTAATTCAGCAAATACACACTGATGCTCGGGAAACTAATTTAGGCTGCCAACTCTCTCGAAAAGACCTGGAAATTGCTTCAAGTAGAAACATCATCTGAAGACTTTTCTGTCTCCTGGCAGATAGAAACTGGCACCAGGTGTCCTGACTGGCATAAACACTAAAAAACAAACCAAATATGAAGTCCTTAAAAGTCTGTCAGATTTTGGAACACCATCTGCCACTTAATCAGCTGCTATTCCTCCCCCTGCCATACAAGCTGACACACACATCACCACACTCAGATAATTCCAACTTCTTATTCAAGTGTAGTCTGCAGTGATACACAGAGACAGCTGACACCAAAAGGGTATCTAACATGAACCTTCCAGAAAAACCTGTTGTTCTGCACGATTCTTCTATTTATTTTATTTAAAGCCACAACACATGAGCTTTAATCATTACTTACCTCACTGTGGCTAAACAGCAAAAACTACATCCAAGTTTCATTGCCATACTTTTTTTTTGGTTACACTTAAAACCTCCTTATGCTTCACTGGAAACAGAGTGACAGACAGCACAGACTGCATATTCTAAGAGCTGGATAACCAGAAGACAGTAAGTAGAAAAAACCCAAGACTTTTCTCCATATCCCTTGAAACTGGAATCAATGATGGCTTATGGTATTATCTGTTGCAAAACTGTTCTTCCAAGGAAAGAACCAACATAATGTATAAACCTAATTTAAGTTGCACCACAGAACATGTAAAAATGCATTCAGAAAACTCACCAGAACCCAGACAAGATCGGCTTTGGTGTCCATTTCTTCCAGGAGTACCTACGAGGGAGAGGGGAGGGAGAGGGTGTCTTTTTTTAGATTCTTTCCACATAAGCTCCTCAAACTACACAATTTCAGTTTCCTTCTTGAAAGAAACATGCTGATGGCATGTTCAACAGCAAGATTTAGCATTATATGTTTAAACTATTTGGAAAATGGATGATGAATTCACAATAAGCCAAACATTTTTTTCCATTACAATTATCATACTTCATTTAAGCCAGGTTGCACTGTTTCATTTTACTCCTTCATAGAGGACCACAGATAATAAAAAAAATTGTCTATACCGGCACCATAGTAACTTTTTTCCCCACCTATAAACTCCAGTTATTTTATCTGTATAAAGGAGGTATAAATTAACAGCACTCTCAAATGTGCTGCCCATCAAGTTAGATATAAATGAAAGCACTGAGAAGGTTAATCTACCCTTACTGTACTGTTTTAGAGTCATGTGAAAACTGACCTAAGAACCTCATTATTTTGACAGATATGAATTAAATGAAAGCACTCTTTGGGACTGCTAGGTGTAAGTGCAAAAGTCACGTGCAGAATTTTACAAAAGGTCTGTTGACAACACCTATAAGCTTTCTTCGGGCTTTACAAATAGCGTGAGATCCTACAGCAGGTATTTCAATAGGAAACCATCTGCTTTGTACCATTACCAATACTTGTTTCCCTCACCTCAGCCAGTCTCCAAAACTACGAACTACAAAGAGAAAGAGCAGACTGACCATCTCAATTACTCCGAAGTCATAGAGCATAGCTGCTCTTTCTCAAGACAGAGGGATTCAAGAATATAACTGAAAAATTTACTTTACCCAACGGTTGATTACCTCTAGCCTCACTGACTTTCCTTGCTGAGTGCAGTGGCCCAGATGATTTTGGTATGCACTGGTTCAGTGAAGCAGACCTAGTCTTGGCTCCTAGAAGTAGAAGCTTAGATCAGGTTTAAGAGTAGAACTATGTCAGCAATTAAAGACATGCCTAACTACATATTTACAGTTAAGTACAAGATGCACAAATCTACTCAAATAAACACAGAAGGAGAAACCTTCTAGAAAATTTAAGCTATATTTAAACTTGTTTGCTTTACCAGAACTCACATTGGAAAAAATAAGAAGATAATTTTAATAAAGCTGATACGCAGAAGAAAATATTAGTAAAACAGCTGCTACACAGCTACGGAAACACTGGCTGAAAGCGACCTCTGGAGGCCAGCTATCCAGCCTCCCACTCAGAGCAGGGCCACCAACAAGACAAGATCAGTTGACCATGCTTTTGTCTGGTTGAGCCTTGCACACCTCCAGGAAGGGAGGCTCTACAGCCCCACTGGGCAATGCTGCATCTCCCACTCCACAATTTGAAATCATTTGCCATTGCCACATCATCCAGTACTACAAAGAAGAGTTTGGCACCATCACCTTTGTAGCTATCCTTTTCAAGTTATTGCAGACTTAAAATATCTCCTCTTAGTCTTCTTTTTGCCTGACTACACAAGCTCAACTCCCTCAACCCCTCCGCACAGGTCATGTGGTCAGAAACCCTAACCATCTTGCTAAGTCTCCAGCTGACCTTTCCAGTTTCAAAACAACCCTCTTGAACAGGGAAGGCCCCAAAACAGAACAGAGTAGTCCAAGTAACACTGGGACGAAGGGGGAATACCAGCTTCTTCTGGCCACGCTGCTCCTGCAGGTGCTGAAGGCACTCTTCCAGCGCCCAGGTCACTAAAGATGTTGAGCAATGCATAGTTGTCTTGCATATGTTGGACCCCAACAGAAAGCATCAGCCTGTCAGACAGCCATATAATTGTGTTCGTTTCAAAGTGATTTACAGTTTGTGGCAAATTCTGTTTCTTTTCACTGTTTACCATTTTAAAGCATGTCATTATAGTGTGACATTCGGCAGGCATCTCCTCTATTTATTCTCAATTATGTCAGATACCAGCTTAAAACTTAAGCCTAAAACAGGAGCATAGTACTTAATTAGGTTTATCCAATTACAATAACCAGTTCACCACAGAGATGGTCAGAAGGAAGCTGATTATAACTAGGATTTCAGAGAGAGAGACAGCAAGCTTATTTATCTGCTCCCATTATGTCCTTAATTTTGGCCAGAGAATGAATTGTCAACTGCTGTTTGTGGCTTGAGTGGAAAAGCACTGTTGGCCGATCGAGGAGTCCTGTCTCAAATAGGAATAGGAACCAGAACAGTGTTTAATACAAAGCCAGAAAGTACATTTAAATTAATGTTTCCTTTAGCACCAGATGATGAAGCACAGTTGTCATCTCCATTAAAAATTAGAGCAAAACCTCGGCTTCCACTTCAGCCAGTAAGAAGAATATCAAGAAAAAGCAGCATGAAGAGCTAAGCTGTTTCTGCGACTCTTTCCTTGGAAAGATGGGACAATGTCATTCGTCTATGAAAGACGACACTTCATCTAGTAATATCTTATTCAAAAAGATATCCCCATCCCTAAAGGTCCTTCCTGTCATGAAAGGGGTGAAGATAACGCAAAGTCTGCATGAGGACAAGGACAACCATACACAGGATAAATTCAGGGTAGGTCTACCCTGCCGATCACCAGCAGCCACAGAGTCTGTGCCTGAACTTTGTGACAGAAAAGAACTCTTATTAAAACAACATAAACCCCATGCAGTGACATCTGCCATGTAGCAAAGTTCATTTAGTCTCTGTGGTGTGCAAACCTTAGCCATATCACAGTGCAGACCTCTTCCTCATTTACCTGAAATATCCCAGTCAAGTATGACAACACAAATGACATTTTAGCCTTCCTGTGAAATCTTACAAAACTTGAAGCACCACTGATGTGATTTTACTTCCTCACACTATTTTCCAAGACCACTGTTTAATAAACGCTGCTTCAGAAGGCAGCCACCTGCAAAAGGTAAGGTACCCTAACAGTAGTAACTATAGTTTTACTCTATCTACAAACAGACCCATATACCTTTTGGAGTTGACTTCAAGGAGTGTAATCTAGGTCTTGGTACTGCTTTCAAAGGGACAGATCCTGAAGTACCATTCTGGCAGGCTGGTTTTGAAGGCCATTCTCCATTCTTGATGATGACTGTGGCACTTGCAGCTGCAACACAGAAAGATGACAAGTTTGCTCTAGGCAGTATCTAGTTTGGGGAAAATTAAATCCTAAAACAAGCATGTTTTACCCAAGGCTAAAGTTAGGAGAAACATGAGTTGGAATAAAAATATTATGACCACCTCTGATATCTTCAGTACAGACAGACTGGTGAACTGTAACAGATCAGTCTATGACTTACAAACACTTCTCAGAACTAGACATACAGCTTTGAACTATCCGTAAGAGGGGGGGGATATATAAAAAAGTATATTGATCAAGATACATAACTAGAAGTCTGATCTTGCTGTACAAAGCAAACACAGAACACATTTCAGTTTAAACCAAGAAAAAGCATCATCAGTACACAAAGACATTCTGGCCTCAGAATTGACTGTTAAAAAACAAAAAACAAATAGAACTCAGACAACTTTCTCATGCAACACCTTCCTCTGTTCTCTCTCATTTGAGCTGAGCGTGCCGTTTCAATGATACAATGCACACACCACCAGCAGACTCTGCACTCCTTCCGTCCTCCTTGCGGGGCACTAAAAAAAAACATGTGAGCCAAACTGCATTCACCAGCTACCAAACAAGTTTTAGGAAAGGTTTCTGTAGTCTCTGTTCATAACAGCAACCTCCTCAGTGACAACCCCCAAGACCCCCCCCCCCCCCCCAAGAGAGAGATGAAGTCATACAGCAAAATACTCTCTGCAAAAAAGGGGCAGACAGATCCAAATTGGGAAAAGCAGGACAATAAGCAATTGCTACCTCACATCAAAATCAGGTTTCCAGCTAACAGGGCAGTTGCTATAGAAGACATTTTGTTCCATTTCAGAGGAACTTAAAAGATGTTTGGGTTTAGTGTCACAATGAAAATTTTTACTTGAAAAAAGAAAACTGAAATTTGGGGAAAGCATTGTTTTATTTTTCCAGAAAAAATATGAAAATACTTATGAAGCAAGTATAGATTGAGTACACTCTGGTTCAGGTACTAAAAAATTATGCATACTGACACATTAAAGAGTAAGAAATTGACATTGCATTTACCAGAGACAAGCAAAAATTAAGTCACACTGGAATACTTTGTCACACTGTTGCTTTTTTCACCAGTCATTAAAAAAAGGGGGGGTGTCATATAATATCAGGTTTGCCTCAGATTAGTGTTTTAATGAGGTTGATTTTTTTTTTTAAACGCAATGTGAAATACATATCTAATGTATTGTTCACTGAAAGATGGAGCATATAGTCTTGAGAGTATTTTAGTGTCTTTATATGGTTTATGCTAGTGCATTTAAGTTAACTGCTTCAAAAAGATGCTTTTTGGCCACTAATCAATACATTTTCAACCACAGAAAGAGGGATAAAACTGCTTTCCCTTTTAGAAACATATGCAACTGAAGTCCTCCTTTTTAAATAAAGTTGGAGCCTCTCGAAAAGCACAAAAGCTAAATATTTGCAAAAAATCTATACATGAGGAACAATTTGCATAACACATCAATAACAGTTACTCTGGGGGAATCTGACCCTGACCAACATCAGATGATTCAAACCAATTTGTTGTAGCAAAGCATGAGGCCTGAAGCAGTCCTTAACTTTTTCTGTAAATCACTAAATTAAGGATTTTTGCTCAGAGTTCACTGCAAGCAGCTAACAACTGCCTACAAACAGCTGTGCTACTTTCTTCTAAATCAGATGCATGCCATGGAAGTAACACTTTGGGTAAGCGAGCATACTTCTGGTGCGGGACTAGTTAGGGCACTGTTTTGTCCTATTAGATGCTCTGGAGTCAGCTAACCAAGCTGTGTGTAGAAAAAAAGACAAATTTGCAAAGTTTGGTCACTATACAATTCAAAGATGGTTATTCATAGAATTAGGAGTAGCTACTACAATCTTGATGAAAGATGGACAAGTATGAAGTGATCTCACCCGAGCTAAGATCTAAAGGGTTTAAAAACGCAACTCATTAAAAGAATTTTAGTGAAGCATTGACTATATGGAAATGCAGCTCCAGGTCAATTGCTAGGATCAGCTTTTTAGCTTCTGAAACACTATTTCCTTTTTATGCAATTATTCTAATGCAATTCATATTTGGATTCTTGTTCTTAACCTCAGAGTTTAAACATTTCAGCCTGTTCAAATGATAGTATTTTCAGCTCAGCACTGAATTTGAGAAGATTTCTCTACTGTTAAAAATTCAATTTTTCAATGCTCAAACTGACAAGCTTGCATGCAAAATATGCTTTTATTAACAACAACATTTCAAACTCTTTGATTTCCAAACTTCTCAAATAGTAAGTCTTTTTAGAGAAAAGAATCATAAAATTCAAATGATCATTAGACAAAAACACCCCTAATTTTGCCACAGGAAATTACCAATCCAAGGACATCCCATAACAAAGGGCTGAGCTGACACAGCAGGAATAACACTCTTCCATAATTTTTTTCTTCTCCACTAACACAAGGCAAACTCCTTGAACAAAACAAGCCAAGCGACTTTGTCAATTTAATACTGTTAACAGGACCACAATAGTTTGTCATAAATTTCATGACATTCACAGCATAAGCCTCCCACGCTGATCTTTGTGTGTCCCACCAATCTAAAAAAACATTTTAGGCTTACACAGATTCCAAACATTTTGGTCTTACCCAGCTTCCCCCCCCCCCCCCCGACATTACTGTCTAGTAGACTAAATGAGAGAATAAAAAACAAGAACAGCACTGTACTTAATATTAGAGTACAAAGTAAATTCATTAGTTCTTTCCAATTTGATTCAAAGTCATAAAAACTTCACTTTACTAACATATGATTATATGTAACCTAAACTCATTATACTCACAAAACCTGACCATCACACATAAATCACTCATCAAGTGTAGGAAATTAACTAAAGAAAAAAATCATCTCACAGAAAATAAGCAAGTCAAAACACTGCATACACTTACCAACCTCCACAAAACGAAATACATGCTTTAAAAAAAGAAATAAAAAGGAATACAACCTACTTCTTTTCCCAGTAAACGTGGCTAACAAAGGAATAATACAAAAGCTGTAAGATCCCACTACTAGCAATGTCAGTAAGGTAATATCATAGTGGCTTCCTGAGTCAGTCGGTGGTGTTAGTGTAGAATTGATGAAAATAATAGGAGAAAAAATAGTTTCTGTGCAACTGCGGAGTCCTCCTGGTATAGTCATTTAAAAAGGATCAAAGCAAGCTTAAAGCCAAAGAGACTGTAGCCATGTTCATCCTCTCATATTGCTCTTGCTTGCTCTTCGTGAATCGGAGTGGAAAAAATTGGAAGCTTGAAGGCAGTGGACAAAACAGATTAAACCAACTAGCAAATCAGGCTAAATAAGGAGTCATCTGTTAGGATACTTAATCTGAATACACTGCTTTGTTATGAAGCGATGACCCTTTCCTTTGTTACATGAGGGAGTAAAACGAAGAGAGGACAAAGCTGCTTAGGAATTCCAGATACAGTCCTAAACCTGAACAGCAAGAGTCAACATGGCTGTCACAGTAACCGAACCAACCTGACAACACAGGAACATGCACTGCATATTTTATTACACATACTCTTATTCCTTTGAGGAATATGTTAGGTCTTAGTTTTTTAATGAAGGCACTACAGGGGAAAAAATAAAAGAACGAGAAAAAATTTAGTTATATACGTATGTATGCCTATGCGCATACATAAACTATAGACATATGTTAAATCAGTTCTCTTTTTCAGCCCACTGAAGACAGATTTAAATGACATCTGGCACAAAGGAAAGGCTTTTGCCCAGTTCCAATATATACATATGTTAAATCAGTTCTCTTTTTCAGCCCACTGAAGACAGATTTAAATGACATCTGGCACAAAGGAAAGGCTTTTGCCCAGTCTCCAAGATATAACAGATGATGCGATAGCAACAGAGTATTTCAGTGTACTCATTTGAATACGTATAGCTGAGAATACTGATGTGTCCGACAGTCAGTTGTGTGTTATTTCCTTCATATTTTTGCCCCTAGAACGGATTTGGTTCAGGTCATACACCAATGCTTACAGTCACCTTAGAAATTACAGAAGTCTACCCATGCAAAGTTTTACCTTCTAAAAGTAGTTTCACTTACCTGCTTTTGATCTCATCTACACATTTTTTCTTAAAACTCTGAAAGCAGACAATCTAGTTCAAAAAGAGTATTTAATATCAAAAACCTGTAACGTGCTGTTCCAAATACTATGACAGGCAATCCACCCACACCGTTCAGACTTATTTCTTATTACATTATATGTAAACACAAGGAAACTTTTGCTCAAGAAGACCCGGTGGTTTTGCAATGTTTCAGGATGGAAGAGGAGCTGTACTGAAACCTCTTCTCAAACCAAAATCCAAGGCTCAAAGCTCCTTCAGGTGGCAACTCTCAAGAAGGAAAGTTGTAAGTTAAAGAGGCAAAAGTAGTAAGACCTAGAACTAATAATAAGTAGTAAAATGAGAATTAACACAGGCCTTTGTCAGACAGGACTCCCTTCAAGGGGATTTTTTTTCCAACAAGCAGTTAATGCTGGCTATCAGTTAAAACCAGTAACCCTGACTGATACTTACAATTACTGCTGAAAAGACTTCGTTCACTCTGAGTGCTGCTGACTGATGAGATGCTAGGTGTTCTCTCAAGCACTGATCTTTTGACAGGCACTTTGGATTTGGCGAGCGGTTTACCAGAGCTAGCCCACGAGGCTGGAGAATTTTTCACAGAGACATGCTTCTCTCTTGGCGAAGATCCTATACCTGTCAATTGGGGGGGGAAAGGGGAGGGAGAGAAAAGAACAAAAGGAGTTGGAAAGAAGCTTAAAAAACTGCTTCTTTTACATATATGCCTACAAGTTAAAAGATTTACACATTAAAAATACATATAAAAAGGCTTAATTACCTCATATTGACATAGTAAAAAATACTGTAAATGCAGGAAAAAAAGTTCCAAGGATTTCAAGAATCCCGTTTTACCTGCACATTGACCTCAGGAACAAGTCAAGAACTTTACAGACTGACCGTCAAGGCAGACATTCGCATGCACAAAAAGTTGTTCTAGCATTCTCCTACCTCTGTGTATTATGGTTAGCTTTACTGGCAATCCCATAAAAATACAATCTCCGGCTCAAAGACAATCCAAGAAAGATTCTTTTGTTTGTTCCCGCCCCCAAAACAGAGATGCCCCCCATTTGACAGTCCTTTCAAGGACAAACACAGCACAACAGTATCAAACTGTTGTGCTCACACAATATACTGAAAACTGACTAGTTCTGCAGAACTAGTTAAACAGCACTCCCCAGAACCAAGTTCTTAATGGCCAACTGATGCAGACAGATTTTTGCATTAATTACTGTTTTCATTTGAGCTTGTTGAATACAAATGCCCAATAGCTAAGTTAATCAAAGAGGAAGAGAATCTATATAGGAGACAGGTGTGCCACCTTCAGACAGGAGCTTACTCTTGTACTAACAAAGCAACTACACTTTCTGCAAGAACATTTGAGCTTAGTTAAATTAAGCTTTTAGTTTATTTCTGAAAACTGTGCACCCAGATTAAAACTACAATGGCCCAAAGGAAGTTATGTACACACAGACTTGTCTTTCCAGCACTGAGTTGACTCCTGTCAGCTCTTGACGTCAAGATTTTTATACAGTCCTCTGAATAACTATGGAAAAAAGGTTTTCGTTTTTGTACAAAAGCAAAGAGAGATATGGAAGATAGACTTACATATTTTTTTAAAAAATATTTTGTTATTTATTATAACATTGCCATTTTCAAGTCCGACAGACATAGTTTATCTTACTTGAAGAGAGACAACTACAGTGCTTCAGATTTGACTTAGAACAATCAAGTTTCTACTTAAAGGGAATACCCTCCCCTTTATTCTTGTCACTATAAACCACATTTCAATTTTGCTTACGCTATGTAAGAGGCTGTTGAAATATGACAAAATCAGCTAGTAATTCCCCTTTATTCAACATCAGTTTTGCTGCAGGATCTCCACTGTTAAATACCAACAACAAAGAAACCATCAATTTGCACTAAGACCAAGAAAGCATGACAGTAAGGGGATTACATTAAGATTTAGGCAAGAAAAACACTTAGGCCCAGTGTCTGCTTTTCAACAGTAGGTGGTGTGACAGGATTAGATAAGTTGTCTCAAAACGTCCTGTATCAAGCACTCAAAAACAGGAACAGCACTAGTAAAGGAAGGTACGTCCAAGCTATTTCCCTCAGTTCAGATCAACTCAGTAACAAAAGAGAAACACTACATACAACATACACTAAACATGCATTAGGATATTATATAATACTAGTCACTGAACATAACACACAAGCTTCAATGAGTCATTAAACATGCTTTACATCAGACCTCTCTTCGGAGGTGCACTTGTATTACTTGTTTGGCATTACTATGCAGAACTGTGATTCTGTATATGGCTTTACTGTAGCCTGGTATTAAATCTCCAAGACAAAATTATCAGCCATATTTTACAATTTTTTCTAAGTTACTGCAGCGGACACTTGAATATATCCAACTCACTAAAGAGCATCCAACCTTTGTCATGCTATGAGAACACCGTAAACCACAAGCTCACACTTACTGAAAACACCTCTGAAACACAGCACTCCAGACAACTTATCTGAAGTAATTTCTGTGTTTGGAAAAAAAAAAATTCTGTGACATCTAAACTTCATACAACAAATCTGACAGCTTTCTAAAGCTTTCCAGGTTGTTTTCTAAAAGCCTATTTCATTAATGGATCAACATACCAGAAGAGTAATTAATCCAGACCAGTCAAATTCCTTTTCTAAATAGCCTCTCAGCAAAACAAGGTGCAAAAAACCAAACAAACCCCACCCCCAAAACAAACAAACAAACAAAATGGCCACTATACAAACACTGCATGTTAAGTTTGTATGACTAAGTTAAAGCTTTACATTTCAAAAGGCACCCAGAGGAACAAATGCAGCTTATCAGCTGTGTTTTATTGTTTGAAGATGAGGGTAGCACGCTTGACTGCTATTGTGCTGGACTCATTCATCCAGTTCAAAAGGTACAGGAATGAAATCCTGTTTTCTTCACAGTGATTTTCTCTCAAGAGGAGTCAAGGCAAGCATCTGAAAATGCTCCGTCTCTTCTCATACAGCATGTTCCTTATATATGATCTGCAGCCAGCCCAACTTCTCTGCAGACACTGGAACACAGCAGTGTTCTAAACCAGCTGTGAATTCAAACCCATTCAGCAAGCACAGCAAGCTCTAGGATGCCCAGTTTCAGAAGCACGTCAAACAGATGACCTTTGCTCTTTTCTTAGTTCCTCTACTGCTCAGTGCTTTCCTATAAGGCTTCCATTAAAATAATTACTCAAGCACTCAAATACATTTTTTTCAATAGCCCAGCTTGAGGGAGAATTTCTTTTTTTCTTTTAAGTCATGACACAAGATCATTAAGCAACTACTCTAGGTGTTACCTCAACTAACAACAATGGTTTTACAAAGTAATTTTGTAAGTACCATTCCCTAAAAATGGAGTAGCACAGAATTAAATGCAAAGGTTTTGAAGACAGAAGCAGGAAAATATGGTATATAAACAAAAGTACTGGAAACAAGCACAAAAGCAGGATATTTAGTGAACCATTATTACAAAGACAACAAGCAGTAGCGTCAAAGTAACAGGCTTTCATCGGTTATTTAATCTAGTCACTGAAGTGGAATACTAGAAATATCACATTCCTCTACAGTGAAGTAATGAGTTGGCAATTCTTTAGAAAAAAGCCTCTATGCAACAACTACGTTACTTCAAGTATGTTGAAGTATCTCTTGTATTGGAATGGAAATAAGCAAGGAACAAAGCTCATTTTTTAAGAGGCTCTGAAGTCAGATTTCATATCCTTACTCAAATAATCATCCTCTCATATGAATCCCTCGTAGGTGGTTATTGTTAAGAATAAATTAAGGCTTCCTTTAAATAGCACTGGAGCCTAAAAAATTCAAATTGAGAGAATAAACATATGCTAGTAGTAGTGAACTTAGGACTTCGTTGACATCAGGCAGATTGTAAAGTTGAATATGTATTCACCAACTCTGAGATTCCATGTCTACTGTTTCAAACCATATCGACACATTTCACGTCTAGAACTGAGCACAGAGCAACTGGCATTCACAGAGCTATACAACACCTGGAAATAAATGGTTGGAAGCCTTTCCCAAACAGAAACTTAGGGCAGACTAAGTGCAAAAGGAGTCTTTGGAAGGATGCTTTTTGTTGTTGCTGTTTTTGTTTAACCCTAAAGCTAACAGTAATAGTTGGTTTGGCCTTTCATTGCCTTATCTCTTGAATATGTTGAATTTTGGATTTTTGTCTTATGCTTTTCTGCTTTTTCCTGCCAGTTCTAAAATAGAGCCCTCTGGATTTTTAAAGTGCTAAACTTCTTAGCTTTTAAAAAAAAAAAAAAAATTAAGCATGATGAAAAAAAGCCCAGTCTAAGCCTACAGTACAAGGTCTTTATAAAGCAAGGGGAGTAAACCTTCAAGAAAACATGTTATTTTTTGGTATCTATTGAAAGGAGCAAGTAAATCATGTAAAGACAAACTGGACTTTGGTATTGTTTCCAGCAGATGGATCTTAACATAGTTGTAAGAGCGCTTAGGGCTGCTATTTTGAGCACTGTAAAGCAGTAGCAATACTAAGAGATTTCTGATGGCTGCAAGCTCCCCAGGTTGCCTGATTAGCCATTCAGCAATATTAGTTATACTATATTATGCTATACATACACCAGTGTTCCTTCGAGGAATTAAGAGTGGTTACAGCACGTTCTGTAATTCTACAGAAAATCTACAGGTAACCTCTTTCTAGTCATCTCTCTCTTTTAAAGTCTCAAATCACTACCAAAATTACCAAAGAAAAGGCAGGACACAGCTATATTATGTTGCTAGTAATGCCTAAACTGCTAAACATAAACATGGACAAAACCAGGGAATGTTAAGTTACTGCTGGGTCTTGAAATATTTACATGAGAGAGATTTATTTGTTTAGAGGATAACAGCTGATCAGAGAACAGTTTACACATTAAGGCAACACCCAATTCCTCATCTGATGCAGACTTCCACAGTATTGTTCCCATTCACCTACAGTGCTTAGGAAAGTGCTCCTCTTCAGCACAGGTATCAAGGAACCAGCAGCAAGTTAGTGCCAGAAACATAACTGGGCTGCCAGCAGCCATGTGAGTAGGTATTCATGTGTTCCTCCTCTTGCAGCTCAATATTCTCAGCCTAAAACTGTAAAACTGATCTTCAGTGCTATAGAGCATTATATTAGCAGTTAACAACCAACCCAACCTTTTTCATTCTCTCAAACACTTCCACTGTCAAAAGAACGATTGGGGTATTTTCAATTAAGGGAAGAGAGAGGGAGACAATAACATTCATGTATATCTGCTGTTAAGCTTCACTTTTTTCCCTTCCTATTTGGCCCAGTTATGAAATTTGGCAGACCTCCTCCCAGTTAAACCCTTCCACAATCAGAGAGGCTCCTCCCTTCCCCATCTTTTCTCAGGCTCAACTCCTTGCATGTGATCTCTCCGGCACCTAGAAATAGCCCTTTTCCTCCCCAGCCTCAAGTCTGAACTCACATCTGCTGTCCCACCTCCGGTACTGTCTGCCATCATGCTGCCTGCTGGATTTACTCAGTCTTAGGTTTTTCATTCCATAGGCTGAACTATAACAGCCCCATGAGAGACCATGCCCGCACAGTCACGCTGTCATCTCCTATGACCCCAGGCAGAACCAGTCTCCTGATGGTAGGTAGTTTTATGCCAGCTTCCCGGGGCAGCTGCATGGCTGTGGCAAGGCTTGCCCACTCCAGCTTTGCTAGGAGACAGTCGTAAGCTCTTTGCATCCTGACTTAAACCCCAGTGACTAGCTTTAACACAGCTACTGGAAAGTTCTGTCCGTTTAGGAGTAGTGGGCACAAGGAGAAGTCAAATCAACATATTGCAAGGAAAGCTGAGGCAAAAGAAAACCACCAACCACATGCAACTATGCTTTTCATTATTGCCCAGCTCTTCATACCACACCCCCCTCCACGTTATGCACCAAGAAGTTTTTGATAGTTTGCAGCTTTTATACCCACATTATCTATAAATATTTTAAGTTTTCTGTTGCAGGCATTCGTGCATTCATTGCATGAAGAAGGAACCTCACTGTAGCAAAACATAAATACAATTTTCTTCAGGAAGACAATGATTCCTATTTCTCTCCTCCTTTACCTCCACCCTGAGAGAATTCAGAACTAACCAGTACAGGTGAAGAGTTATTTGAAGACACACCAGCATGTCCTTGCAAGTAAATGACTAGGTACCAAGAAATTCCCCCGCAGGGAAGTGATGCACACCTCACTCGTAAAGGTGAATATTCTTACTGATGCATCCACATTTCTGACAGCATTGTTATGTGGACTGTTAGTATCAGCCTCTACAAGTATGAACATGTTTTTTGCTACAGGTGTAACACATTAAAACCCTGATGTGGCTACTCACAAGTCACATGTAAAACATCTGGGAACATATGTGAAAACTTAATTCCCTAAGTATGGTCACTGATGGCACCAGAAACAAAGCTGACAGGATGAAACACTCTCTTCAAGAAGCTGGAAGTCAACAGAATACTGGAAATACCATAGACTTTGGAATAAAGATCATTTAAGTTCATCTTCAAACACTGCCATCCCCCACCCTTCTTCCCCTACCCCAAAAAAACTGAGGACCACACCTAAGGCTACCAAACCAGAGACAAATTAATCAATTTGCTTTGAAATCATTCATTGTAACAGATCTCATATTACCTCACAAACAAAAAACTTTCTGCTTTTACTCACTTCTCATGGTTCATTTGATTTATAAAACTAAATAGGAAGTAATTTATTCCAAATGGGTGTTTTTATGCTGAACCCTATGTAAGGATTGCAAAACATGAGTAGTATCTATCCCATGGTGAGAGCTCCTTGTTAATGAAATGTAACAAAAGAAAACAGGTGTCAGTTAGACTAACAGAAAAACTTGCTTTATGTAGCCAAAGCTAAAACCAAATTGATTATGCTGAATTCAGACTGCATCATTTTATGGCTCCTTTCTGACTTCAAAGTGTGAATTGACCATTCTGTACCTGAATGACCAACACCTGGGGCAGAGGCTTAGAGGTCAAGGCTTGGCACAAGGATATACACACTGCTCCAGGCAGCTTCCAGCAAGCCATTCCTGTTGAGGATGGCCAGGAAGCGAGGGTAAAGTGGAGTGGAAACATTACCACGGAAGTCCAACTCAAGCAGTCAGAGATTTCAAGAGGCAGAAGGTATGACCTGCAAGGTTCCTAAGCCCTCACAACTAACGCTGCTTCCTGAACTCTCACAAACTGATCAGCTGGACAAAAGTCCTTTCAGATATGTTAGGTAAGTTATTCCTTACTTTATACTGAAAATTAAAAGAGAACTGGTTATGAGAAACAGTCACTATGCAGTGGAGCTCTCTGGGTGAAGTTGACCCAAGAGGGATGATAGCAAGCTTTATGTCATACTACAGACATACCTTATGCTCCACGGACACCCATGTATGGGTTTCCTCCTTCCCACACCTCTGAAGGTGAATATGGGAGTTTTAAGTTCACTTTTAATTCAGGCTTTAATTACTGTAATGAAGCACTACACATGTATTAAAGAAAGGGGAAAGGGGACCAAGTAATCTGGACTCAAGGACAAATATTATAAGGACAAATAAAGATGTTGGATAAGTTAGTGTATGAGGAACCTGCTTTTAGGAGCCATAAAAAAAGCTGGCTGTTTCGCAAAAGAAAAAACAAAAAAAGCATAAAAAGAGTGATTGAAACTAAGTTTTAAGCCTTATTTATAGACTCTGGTGTATTTCAGATTTGTTCATGAGAAAGTATATGGATACCCTTACAAGTAACTCTCCAGTCCAGCATTTCCTGACTCTTTCAGGCCAGAAAACCTGGAAGTCATGTTAGCCTTTTAAAATATTTTGTTTCCTCTTGGCAGCATGTCAATCCAACTTTAAAGAGTCACATGGTAGATAGCAGGAATGATACAAGCTGAGAAGTGATTTGCAGTAACCATGTTTGGTTTAGCTCCTGGTTCAGTGTCAGAACATAGACTCAAGATTGTGGGAACACTTACTGAAACTAAATTGTTTTGGTTCTGTTTCACTGGTGTTGTGAAAGGCTATACCAAAAAGTCCTGAATTACCAAGTTTATATACGTTTCCAGCTGTATGAAAACCCATTGAAACCACTTGGTTTCAATTTTCCATCTGAAAAGCCTTTCTTTGTGTAATAAATAGCAACAACACTCAATAATGAACATAGTCTTAATCTGTTACGGCCTGTTCTGGTTTTAACTTTGGAAGCTTCTCTGAATTACACATTTAAATGTAAGATCAAGCCAAAGTACAACAGAAAGAATTTTGCAATTATGAACTAACAAAAAAATCAGTATTTCAAAGTATCACTAAACCTTCTATAGTCTAATGCAACTTAAATATATTTCCTATAGCATATGGGGAATTATTTTTCCTGTGCTTCAGTTAGTTGCACAACACCGGAGAAGTCCTTCAGTATGATCAACTTTTTATAAGGAAAAGGTCTCACTTGTCCAAAATCATCTTCAAGGAAACACACGATTCAGACTATTGAGTTTCTCGCTACCCAAGCTTTCATTACTCTAGTTAAATGCTATGAAAATACTAGCAAGCAAAAAAGGGAGTACCACTGGACTAGACTCATTGAAAAGACAAGGGCTCTACTTGGTTATCAGTGACTTAAATCAGAGACAAAAATGGTACCTGAAGTGTCAGAAATAACTGTCAGATTGTGAAAGACATTTTGGTTACAAAGATGATTTACATGGCTTCCATTAATTTCTGGAAGTCATTAACAGTAAGTGGAGGAATAATATTTTTGATGCTTTCATATCCCCAAATAGTTTCAATTACATGTAGGGCTTGACAGAGCTCTCATAGCTAAGACAACAACAACAACGTAAAGTTTCATATGGTGAGAAGTAATTGAAAGCAATGATATTATTTTAAGGCAGAAGTGTAGGTGAAGTATTAGCATATCAGAAATCTTAACTTGCAGGTAAAGCTCCGTTCCTTTACACACTTATAGGTAGACTGTAGTCAGCACAAAGAGAAAAAAAACAGTGGTGGGCTTTTACATTTTTAGATCTAAAGTAAACCATTTATATCCCCATTTTACACTGTTCAAACACAAATAAAACAAATTCCTTCAGCTCAAACTGCCACAGTGTTTCTACCCAACTGCATGGGTGGTAGCATGCAGTTGCTGGGGCAGGCTGACAGTAGAAGAACTTGGAGTGACATTCCATGGGACCACCAAATCTCCTTGGCTTCTCCAGTCCCCTTCCACCCCTCCCTTCAAGTGAGAGAGACATGACTCTTCCCACACCATAATACCTCAACTATTAGCAGGCTATTACTCCTCCACAGTGGTTATGTACATCCAATTAGAAGGCTGTGTGCATTTGCTGGGAACGAAAACAATAGTTGCTTTCATTTCTGGACTGGTTCAAAATCCTGAACCAGGGCTCCAAAATTACACACGCCTTCCAGTAAGGACCAGGTACTCAAACACCTTATTCTGTGTCTTGAATTCTAATAAATGTTTTCACTAATAGAAAACTAACATAGCAAAAGGCATACTGCCTGCCACCCAGTACTATAGAAATCTATGCACACCACCATGGAAAAATTAGCTGTAGAGAATTAAGATTTTTGTTTGAGAATGACCATGTGATTGCAGGTCATTTTCTCTTATGGAGGAATGGAGACAAATAGTTACAGAAATAATTTTGAGGCACCTAGCTTGCAACTGTAACCTGATTTCTAGATTTGCTGCAGAAATGAGGCTTTGCCATTTCACAAACTACTTTGGTACACTGAATCAAGCTGGGCTCACCTTTTAGAGAACCAATTTCTAATTCAGCAAAAGCTCCAAGTTCCAGCCAAGATACACCAATACTGGTAAACAGTGGTCAGCAACCATTTTGAAACAAATAAAAAAGTTATTTCTAGCTTAATGTGCTCTGCAAATAACCTAATAAAAATATAATGCTTGAAGATACGAGTTTTTCTCTCCTTCTGCTGTCTTCTGTTCAGAGGAAGATCAAGGAATTTCCTTAGAAGACATGCTTCCTATTGGGTTAGTCCATTACCACTGAAAACTTACGTTTTACATTTACAAGTGAAAAACAAAGTTACCAAAATCTCAACTCCTGCCAAGTTGCAAGGATCTTATAATTGGTGTTTTATACAGGGCATTTTTTTTTTTTCTGTTATTTTTCTTGGTTGTGGGGGGGTTTCCTGTTTCCCCACTCAAAATGACAATGCATGATACAATTCACTGCTCGCAAGCTCTTGATTATTCTGGGAATAATACTAAAGCTTTTTGGACAGACAGCCTGCTGCTCCTTGTCAACATACACGTGAGAGATGACACAGAGCTATACCATCACTTCTCTTGTTCAGAGTATTTAATGGACTCGCTACACTGATTTGCCTTCATGCCCAACAATCCAAATACAGCCAGCAACCGGTTAAGAATTAGCTGCATTTATGTTATTACCTCAGAAAGCAATGAGGTCATTAGGATTTGGACATTTTTAAGACTCAGCTTGACAAATGCCTGAACAACCTAGTCTGAATTCAGTGCTGACCCAGTTACAGGCAAGGGGGGCTGGACTAGGTGACCTCCAGAAGTCCTTTCCATCCTGGATTTAGCTAGTCTGTCTGTTGTCTGGAGAAATCCTGACAGCAAACAACTGTACAGCTACTGAGTTATTTATCTGCGCTACTGGAATTATATCAAGGTGTAAGTTTAATACCAAAGTGTTCAAATGACTTAACTGGAAAAACAGTTATTCCCTACAGGAAGGCTTTAGCTAAAACAGGTAACTGGATTTGGTTTACAAGCTGCCACTTGGCCACAGTAAGTGCACATACAGTTTTACTTCAAAAACTTTAAAAACAGATGGGGTAAGCAGCAGTGGATGGAGTTTTACCCAAAAGGTGTGGTCGCATAATACAGCAGGGCTTTGGTAGCAATACCAAGTAACTCCTACCTTTCCCCATCCTTGCTTCTCCCACGCCGTACTCCCATCCTCTGATTTGCATCAGTACTATGTTTACCAGAGAACAAGGAACCATGTTTAAGAATTCCCTTGGCAAGGGATAGGGAAGTTAACCTGATATGTTTTAATGCATCAAATCCTACTTTGTAGCACCAAAACATTGCATAAGCAAAATGAATGGTAAGATGGGCTAGGAACTGTGGGCATTGGCAGGGGGCCTGGGGAGAGGGCATGAAAAAAAAATTCTTCTCACGGGCAGCATTAAAGTTCCAGTCTCAGATCATAGCATGAGTTTGAAACATTGAGGTGCTGCTTCATGCTTTTACCTTAAGCAGGCTTTTTTCAACAGAAAAAATTTGGAAGGTATTCTACTGACAACTGTAATTTCAACATACAATGAGTCAAGGAGTGATAGCTTTAGCTAAAGAAACTTGGGGAGTAAAGGTTTTTATTTTCAACAGGAAATGACTTCTGCTTCTGAAAGTGCATCTGATTTTTTTTATGAAGGGAAGAAGTTAGTCCTATAACCCAGCCATGCTTACATCTATTTCTAGTGATGGTGTCATAAATCTACTCTGGATTAATTTAAGGGACAAATATACATCTCAGTTCTTCTAAGACCATAATTACAGATAGGAAAGCTCTAAATTGGTATTTAGAGAGGTGATGAGTCTTCCAAGAAATTGGTGGCTTACAGGTGGGTACCTAGTTCACTGAGCAAGTCCTTCACATTAGCTTAGATCAAGTCAGAGAATAGCCTATATCCACTTTCTTTGAGGGACTCATCCTATAAAGGACTACAGATACAGATTTTATCACACTTCACCATCTGTATATAATTAAGAGGAGTATTTTGGACTGTTTTATAATCTTAGATTGAGTGGGTTAAAAAAAAAAAGAACAGGTTTTACTGGGTATAGCTGGGTGTGCACTTTCCAAACTACAGTGTACTGCACTGTAGTCATTTATAGCCAGGCTACCTTTGCAATTAGCTATATTGCCACACTTAGTTAAAAAAGCACATACCCTACAAGAACATTTCTGAATCTGTACAGGACAATTACAGAATGCAGTTTCCAGTCACCTGATTTGAACAGCAGCCTACAGACTAGTTTTGAGATTCACCCCTGCCGTCCTTGGTATTAATCAGTCTGAGCTTAATTAGCAGCTCAAGCAGTAGTCTCTCCTTCGATTATGTTCTCCCCTTTCTAGAAACTATAGAGCTGTACCAAAATTAGGTTGAACAAAATATGCTATGACCTGAAATAAGGGCTTATTCCCGTTGGGATAGCATACAGTTGCTTAGCGTAAATGCTTTGTACCTGAGCCGTGTATTTTCTCCTCTTCACTTTTACATCTTTTGAGTAATTTTAGTTGTAATTCCACAAAGTACTGTTATATAACAAAACTATAAATAATAATATTTAAATATTGTTTCTTCTAATAGCACCACACCCTCCTAAACACAATCCTCACAAGATGAGATTTCACAATGATGGGGTGTAACCTGCCTTCCCCCCACCCCCATATTAGCAATTTGTGATTTAGATAGAATCACATTTAGCACCAAAACCACAGCTGTGTACCATCCTAAAAGTTCTGTCAGAAAGTACATTAGATGTATCTTAAAATTAAGAAACTGGTTAAGTGGTAGTATTCCAGTGAAAAATTCTCTTACCAGAGCTTGATGACAGAACAGCTCCTTTGTGAGAAGGTGCTTTAATTGTGCAGATAGTTTTATTTTCACATCCTCTCTTCAAGGGCAACACAGATGGCACCATTTTAACCTTGGGAGCTGATACACTTCGTAGTGTGATTGGGCCTTTCTTCGGTATGTTTTTCCCTTGTGTTGTCCCATCTTTCACAGAAGGCATCTGTTTTTAAAAAACAAACAAACAACAAAAAACCCCAAACAACCAAACAACCACACACCACCACTGTGAGAAGCTGAAGATCTCCCTTTCCAGCATCTGTAATGAAATACTGACCACAGAGGTAAGGGATATGCTTAGCTGTTTTCTGTCACATTGTCCACATCTGCAGTTCAGAACCTCAGGAATCGTCTCCTGAATGACCCTCAGCAGCACAATACTGTAAGTTTGAAGCTAATCACTGGTAATGACAAACACAATGACAGAGATTGTTTTACATCAGAGTTTCTTCCTCCCCAAACTCTAATTAAGCCATTCAATTACATGACTGCACCTAATCTCAAGATGAATTCTTTACCAGCCCTTCCAATAGGTTTCCTGGTCTAGGTCTTAAGTTACAACACAGCAACAGGTTAAAAAATCTTTCACATTCAGGTGCCATAGATAAAATATAAATTCAGGAGTGGACCCAGGACAGGTTTAAAGTAACTGGTTTATATGTAGCACTCCTATCTTTCATATAGAATTCTTGTTCCAGTTTATATAGGCACTAATTCATGACCACTCAAGCTGTAAAGTTCAGGCTATAAAGGTAAACTCATAAGAAAGTACAGATCTTCCTATGCTTTTCTGTGACTCAAGCCGATATGCAGCGATTTGGTCACATTAATGCACTTTCCACTTTTGACTCCAATCCTCATCTTCATTTTAAGAAGTTAATCTGTACTTTTCAGAAGAACACTTAAGTTTAGTACAGCTGATTGGTCTACTGCGCATTTTATAGAAATTGCTCTATGGATTTTCCAGGTACCACCAGAACAATTAATATCACAAAGGTTTCCATCTTGGCAACAGGGTAAATTAAAAGCATTGTCTCCAACCCTCGGCACCAAAACAAAGGAGTAAAGCAGAATCCAAGCTCTGAAAGACTTCAGAATTAAAACAGACCATCCTTGCTTTCACATTAATTTAGGTTTTCAAGTTAAATTATTATAATAAATATTATTATTAATTTCTTCTGTAATATTTCAAAAATGGATAGCTGCTTCTGTTTTACCTGAAGTAGCTTCCTCCATATACTGAGCTTTACTTGAGTTTTTTGGCAAATCAAGCCTGACAAAAATGCAGACAATGCCAGTTTTACTGATGACAGCTGCTGCCTCCATTTCACCGATTTAACATAAGCTGTTGAACCCACAAGCAAACAACAGGAGGGACTCCATATAGCAACAAGACTCCAACTCTGCGTCCCTACCATGCCTCCTGAGATCTTGGTTGACCCAACCCAGAAGCTCTTCTCTTGTTTCTCACCGTTCCTTTTCATTTAACCTTCTTTCAGAGTATTTGACAGCAGCACGTTTCTTCTGACAGGCAGCTGACTCGTCCGAAAGTATTTCCCAACCAACCAGCGCACGCATACCTCCCGGCCAGGAAGTTTGCACCTTCCAGCTGGCTGACTGCCCAAAACCAGGTATATGCCCTCTGCATGAGAAATATTTCCTGGCTACTCTCAATTATTCTAATGAGTCCCAGTTCTACTTCAAATAAACGAACTCCTAAATTATTCAAAGCAGACAGTTAAATTAAGATGTTAAAAAAAAACTCTTGACCAACTTGTTGGTCTTGGGGTTTTGTGTGACTTACTATTGCTAATATATGCACAAAATTTCTGTAAGTAAATTAAAAAATGTAATTTCGTTCTAAACATGTTCTGAAAGAAAAAAAATACTGGAGACAGCAATTTATCTCTAATGTCTATTTAAAGTTACAGCACCACTAGAATTATCTTGATGAAAGTGCATAGTAAAAGCTATATTTAGAAAGACCTTATCAAGTTATGCTATGCAATTTTACCAGTTTGACTAAATTAAGACTTGTTTGCTTTTATTAGAAATCTTACCAACTGCATTGTCTTAAAAAGACTTTACAAAAAAAAAATTTTTGTGCCATGGGATAAGATGAAGGCTGAAGACACTAAATAGCATGAGGCCAAGTGCAACCAATTTGTAAAACTGTACTTCTTCATTCCCTTTATTAGGGAGAGACTTTACCTCAGAAATCAACACTACAGTTATATTTGTAGACACAAAACCCATTCCACAATTTCCATTCAGCACCATGTAAGGCAGAATTCCCTTTTTCCAAATGTACAAAACATATAATTACGTAAAGAAAAAAGCTTACCAAAGGAACAGAGTGCAGGTCAAATGTTTCATTTGCCACACCTTTTAACAAGGCTGCTTCCAGAAGAAAAAAAAAAATTTTTGTGCCATGGGATAAGATGAAGGCTGAAGACACTAAATAGCATGAGGCCAAGTGCAACCAATTTGTAAAACTGTACTTCTTCATTCCCTTTATTAGGGAGAGACTTTACCTCAGAAATCAACACTACAGTTATATTTGTAGACACAAAACCCATTCCACAATTTCCATTCAGCACCATGTAAGGCAGAATTCCCTTTTTCCAAATGTACAAAACATATAATTACGTAAAGAAAAAAGCTTACCAAAGGAACAGAGTGCAGGTCAAATGTTTCATTTGCCACACCTTTTAACAAGGCTGCTTCCAGAAGAATTCCCATGTTGCTGTTTTGCTCTTTTTCACCTCCAGACGGATAGATGTTTTGAGCACAGGGCTGCATTGAAGAGGTTGAATTTTCCATTTTGTCATTCAGCATCTCCTTTGAGTTCTCTACACATGTTGGAAGCGCAGCAGAAACTGAGGAGCATGCCGAATGGGTAGAACTTGCTTTGCCAATGTCTTCCGGATTCTGCTTTAACACAGGTGTCTTTGAAGCCTTGTGGGAAGCATTTCTGGGATGTGTCATGGCATGTACAACTTGGCTAGTGAAGAGGTGTTTGTTAAGATGTAGCTTATGGGGCTTATTCACAGGCAATTCCACTTTAGTATCTTTAGCTAGATCTATTTTCTTTTTCAGCACTTTTATAGAGGGGGACAATTGCCTCGGGGAAGCAACCAGTGAAGATGAGGAAACAGCTGATAGCTGGGGGGACTGGGGAGACTGTTTTAATACGGCACTGTCTCTTGACTGTAGTACAGGCCTAGACATAACCTTTGGTTTAACATTTTTGAAATTAGGTTTGGGAAAACTAACAATCTCTGATTTCTTTGCTTTGGTTATCGTTGACACAATAGGAGACCTGCCCATTGGTTTTCCTGCAGTTTGACCTGAACTAGCTTTAAGCAAAGGCCTTCTATTATGTCCTCCTACAAATACCTCGTTTGGTCTTAGTTTAGGAGACTTGTCTCCAAGTTCTGCCAAAGCTGAAACAGAAAAAGTTGCATTTTGTGATCGTTCTTTTGGGGTTGAAGTACATAGAGCAGAATCGCTTTCATCAGCCATAGGACTGAAGACCACAAAAGTTGCTTCACATTTCAGCTCAGACATAACAGTCCTCTTTAATTTTGGTACACTGCAAGATATGAAAGAGGTGTTGTGCATATCCTGAAGAGCAGCATTTCCAGAGATACTTTGTTCTTTGGTTAAGGGTTCACTGGTTTTATTTGATACTTGTTCTCCATCCATTTTATCTACTGGAAGAAGGTGCACGTTATTTACAGGACTGTCCATGCATGTTTCAGCATTGGAATTCCCAGTTTCATCACGGTCAGGGGTACCCTGCAGAGATTTCACTTGGTCATCTTCATTAATATTAATGCATGGTGATAATGCATCTCGCCTATAAGGATCTATACATCCAGCAGCTAGTTTTACAGACTGTGCTTCTGTTTCCTGTGATTCTTTATCAGTCTTGTTAGTGTTTTTTAGATAGTGTTCAACACCTGCAGAGGCAGAACAATATACTTCAAGTTCTGAACAGGCATCTGGGCTTTCTGAAGCCACTATCATAGAAGAGAAATTAGGTGTTCTTTCTGAGCTGGTTCTATCAAATTTCTCTCTCGTACATACTTCAGAATAGATTAGCGTTTCCCTCAGATGCATGTCATCATTTTGATCAGTTCCCAGAGTTTCACCTATAACATTAGTAACATCCAACGAGCTCAGGTGGCAGTGTGCCCTGTCCTTTATCAGGGACTGCGTGTCCTGCTCTGAAGCAGGAAGAGGTAATATACACTTAGAGTCAGTCTGACTGTAAGGCACCGATTGTTTGATCCTCTGATTTTGCATTTTTGCCATAGCATTACCTTTCAGTAAGTTTGTTGTTTCTTTCAAGTCACAGTTCAAAGGATACACACAAGTCTGTTCAGTCACAGAAGACTCGCATGCAGCATCTGCATCTCCCAACAGAGCTCCTGTGCAGTTGTATTTACCAGGTGTCTTCTGCAGATGAAGTGCTTCAATACACTGCTGTTTTAAAAGAATACTTCTGAAGTCACTCTTATTTTCAAGAACGGTATCATCTTCATGTTCAGTCACTATATTTTGGTCAGTTGAATTACCGTGTATCTTGGTGGTACAATTCTTTGAGGAAGGTGTAGCTCTGTCACGTGCGTAGTTATTTCCATTTTCATCCCTTGTAAGTAAGGAAGACTTCAAGCCATTCTTTGCTTTGTCATCTGACTTTTCAACATTCATTTTGAAGGCTAAATTTCAAACTATTTTCATTTTATACTTATTTAAAATCCCAGAGAATGCAGATTCTTCTGAACTTTGCAGAAAAAACAGCTCTTCCCTGGAACGTGTCAACTGTGCTGAAAGATATTTAAAAAGTAGTTCTTTGTTTTCATGTTTCCCAAGAGGATTCAAAAGTTCTGGAATTAAAAAGAAATGAAAAACAATTAGCCAAACCAGGATTTTAAGACAGCAAGCATTCTTAAGCTACTAGTCTTTGGATCAAGTGCAGCCATTTTAACCAACTTCCTTAAGGAAATTAGGCTTTTGCAATCATGCCGTTCGTGCATGTTTACCTTCACAAGCCATTTCCACTTCCCTGACTGCCAAGCAACTTTTGAACCCTTTGGTCAGCTGCAATCAAGTCTGACTTTAGGGTTGCATTCGCAGATACTTGGCTCGCTTGGCTTCCATGCAAGCAAAGAACAACCCAAAAGACTTGGCTCCTCAACAGGAAAGAGGTATCTGAAGGACTACATGATAGAATGAACCATCATTTTTCCTCTCTTCCAATAGTAGGTACTCAACAAAAGGGCATGGTTCCTCACACAGTGCGTAGTCAAGCTATGAAGCTTCTCACTGCACGGTGCTTGAAAGCCATAAGCTTACACAGGCTCAAACACAGGCGGGTAAGAGCCATGTAAAAAAAACAAATACCAAACTAACTCAGGAAGCTCTCAGTCACATGCTGCAAGCAGCTAGGAGAACTCTAGGGAAGAATCACTACATGCTCATCCTGTTCTTATACTCTCCACTCAGAATTTAGCCCTGGTTACTGCTAGAGACAGGACACGGCGTTAGGTGGATCTTCAGTCTGACCGTGTCTGGTCACACATATGTTCTTATGTACAAGTTTGCATGAAGACAAGAAATTAAGAGAGATCTAAATTGTAATAATAATGAAGTGCTGCTGTATGAGCTCAGGTCTAGAACAGACACCAGAGCAGCAACATAGGAGCAACACTAAGAAACCCAGTGAAGAAAAACTTCAGTGCTCATCCCTTGATGCACATAGCAAAGAGCAGTAACAACCCCAGACAGCAGTTTTTCTCCGCACTGAAGGCCTTTTCCTGCCTTTCAAGGAAGCAATGCACAGTAGAGGCGGCTCAAGACCTTCAAAGAGTTGTCTTAAGACATCTGAGCTGAAATAAAGACAAGACGGGGAGGTTCATAATCAGTTCTGGAGTTACACCAGTACATTACCCCAGTGCTGCTGGGGTAGCCAACAGGTAGATGCACATGGGACCTCTTCAGAGTCACTGGAGAGCAATTCCCCATACAGCAACAGCCTCCATCTTCTATAAAGATGACACAAGATTAGCCAAGTGGGGAGACAATTCAAGTGTCATCTTCAGCAGAGCAGAGCCACATATCCTCACCCAAAACCCTACAGAAGCAGGAAGCGGGGCGGAGGGTGTGTGAGGAAACAAAGAACTGAAGAAGAGCCCTTGCAATGTGTAAGGACAAGTTCCTAGCAAGCACTAAGACTGCACCCAGGTACCAAAACCACAAGGACACGAATGAGAGAGAAGATCCAAACTGTCCAAAGCAGCTGGATGACCTCCATAGCACAACTCTGTATAAAAGGCTCCTAGTACCAGAAATATGACCCGAGGTAGAAGAACTTCAGATTTATAAGATATGGTTGCAGTGGGGTGGAGGATCTGGCAGGAAGAAGGGTCACTTTCAGAGCAATAAAGTCTAAATGGGAGAAACAGAGTTCACTGGATCCAACAAGGGAATCAGGCTGAAGATGCATTTATTGACAAAGGTCAGCTTCCTAACTAAAGAACAGGGAAATTGGAGAGGTGTTGAACACCATCGCACATCTGGAGCGACAGATTCCATTCTGCAATCAAAGAACAGGAAGGAGGAGGACACTTGCCATCAAAAACAATGAGCAAACAGGTCAGTGGCATTTATCTAAGATGCAGGCACCAGAGTGTGGTGTCCTCAAATGAGGATACTGATATAATGACATACTGGAAATTTGGTGGGAAGAAAGCAGCAGGACATGAACGTCAGGATTAAGTATATAGGATGGACAGAATAATGCATGCTAATATGAGAATTGTATTAAAGTCTGAAATTATTTGACTGTAAGGTAACCACAATGAGTAGCAGAGTCCTTACAGACTGAAATCCAGAGCTAACAGAAAAACAGAGAATATTTGATCTGCACTATCAACCGTCTCAACTAGGGTGACAATACTGGTTGCAATACACTAAGACAGGTCAAGGAGGCTACAAGATCAGAAAACGTAATAATGGGAGATTTCTGCTATCTCGATGTTGATTAGGTACATTGAAGAGTAATTCCTTGATCATATTTTTGTACAGGAATCAATGACTACTTTGGGAAACAAGTTTGCCATAACAAGAGAAGCAACTCTTCATTTGTTCTCTAACAAAGAAATTTAAATTCTCACAGAAACCATATAAACCATTTTGGAAACCACAGCAGGGGAAAGAAAACAAACTCTTATCAACAAATACCTTGGAAAGTGTAAAATAAAGCCAGCACACTAAGTAGTGAAAGGTAAGTTACTAAAATCAAAAATGCATGATTCAATAAGCTAACATTTTTCTTTAAACCTTATTTTCTTCAGCTGGAAACATAGCTTGAATAACTACATTCAAAATACATACTTTTTCATAGCAATGAAAAGTATAAAGCTTTCCGGACAGGCTGTAGGGCCCATAAACAGTTTTGAGACTGTTCTAGAACTGCAGGAATTTGCATGCTCACTATGGACCAAACAGAGTGGTTTCCAGCCCACAACCTTGTCTTTACATAGGACTTTAAACACCTGTCTCAGACTGAGAGTAAAAAGACCTTGGAGCAAGGAAACAACAAGCTACCAAGATCAGACAGCACCCTCCTCCGCCCCTTCTTCCTTCCCCAAGATAAAATGGCTTGACTAGCTTAAAAACTCCTGGTTCCTTAAGGCTGGTCTAGATCCTTTGTCTACCCACTACTATTCAATCCCTATAGAAGCATAAACAATTTTAGTACCCTCATTTTCATCTTCCATGAGTAAACATAAGGCAGACTCACAAGTTCTTCCAAAAAAAAGTCTTCCTGGAGGCAAGGCAAGAACCTATCCTAAAAAATTTTCCATTGATTTAAGTCAATCACAGAATCAACTGCTGAAAAATATTTGCAAACTTTGCTTTCACTTTTGTTTTGACACATTAAAACTAGTTTCTACTTGTCTGGAGACTAGCCCATAACACAGCTTGCTCACCTAGTCATGCAACAAAAACTTAAGATTCCATTTTGATTCAGCATTAGCACAGATCCAACTAGCAGTCTTAAGTCCTTCAAGAGCTTTCTCACTACAGAAAACAGGGAACTTCAATATGCCAAGACTTAGCAAGACTGAGATCCCAAGAATTTCAAGAATGACACAGCTTACCGTATGCATAGCTAATAATGCCAAAATTTAAAACAGAGGCAGCTAAGAAAACCTTGATCCAATCGATGCTGAAGAAGCTCCAAGAAAAATAAAAGTAGTTTTGAGACTGAGTAAAAAAATGAGGAAGTGCGTTAAAGTTGCATATATGAATGTGTACATATACATATAGAAGTCTGCTCACTCAGTGTTCCGGACTTTCACATAACCAGAGAATATACAGTAATAAACCACTGATTCAACTATTTTTAAAGCTAATTTTCACTTTAGTAATCAATACTTTCATGAGCAACTAGACCAGCTTCAAATACAGCTTCATAGCCACATTTAGAGTCCTAAAAGTGTCCTGCATAAAAAGTGAGATATTCCTAAGAATTAACTATAGCATATAAAAATCTGTAACCTAGATGAACATTAGTCCTCAAAAAATTGACATTCTGTAACTCTGCAGGACTAATACGTTCATCAGGCTTACGCGAACGCTTCCTGGTGATGAGAAATTCTTTAGATTTAAGACCTGCCATAGGAGGCTGAATGGAAAATTAACGTCAGCCAGCATCTCCTCCATAGGAGTGGTCAGTAGCAGATGCATAGACACAACAGTTACCCTTCCCAAGAACATTCCTTCCCAAGAATACACTGTTCCTGGCAACTAATGACTTGGGGAATTCTCTAAACTAAATACTACTAATAAACTCGCTTTGAGTTTGTCTTACATCAACAAGCATTACACATGCCTGGCCTCCACAACACCCTACAGTGCAGTGCAAAAGAGTTCAGCTGTTTTGTGCCTTCAGTAAAGCTCAACTTGCCAAATTTCAGTTGTATATTTCAAGTGCTTAGACACTGCAAAAGAACTCTTAGTTATCAGAACTCTAAGCTTTCCCCTTCCTCAACAGATGTAAGAGCTTGGGGTAACAGAAGCATCACTTTGAAAAAAAGGGAAAGGAGCTTGGCAAGCATATTCTCCTAAAAGGAGAAGAGATCAGCTGCCAGAAGCTGATCCAGGAGAAATACACTACAACACACAGAACAGTGCTCAGAGCAAGATATTGTCACTTGTACTAACCCACAAGGGGTGTCCCAGGGTGTGCTGTAAAAGGGCAGAGGGACAGTGACTTGTTCGGTGCTAGGTAAACAGGAATCAAAACCATATCAATTAGAATAAATAATTCAGGCTACCAGTTTACAAATTACTACAAGAATGCAAGTCAGTTTGTGTTAGTGTCACAACGCAGACAGTAATAGTTTATACTTTTCCTGGTACTCCATCTGGAACTCTGTTTTCACCCACATCATCACACAGCATTTACTCAAACCCATCAGCTATGTTTGTGCAGCCTGTATGAAGGGAATAAATCTGGAAGGAGAGGGTGTGCCCAGACATGCAGGAAGGCAGTCTAGAAGTGCTCTGATCAACTGAACATCCTTTGGTACCAGACAAAATGCACCGTCAGCATCTTTCAGCAGAAAACCATATTACACTGTCACGATTACCACAGTCACTGAAGTCAGAAACCATTTGAGGCATTTCATATGTCACTGCATTACACTACAACCAGTTTACCTGACCATGTTCTGGAACACAACACAATCACACAAGTCTGACTTTTCCAGCACATACACCTGAAAGCAGAGATGGCAGCATCCAGGAGAGAAACTGCAGCAACCAGGCATCCCTCCCAAAATGCTCTGTCCAGTGTTGCTCACACGTGCTCCACCAGAAAGCACTGGGAAAACACAAAATTTCAGGTAACACTGCATTTGCACAGAAACGCGATTTCAGTGCAATCTCAGTAATGTCACATCCTGATGTGAATTAGCCTGTTGCCAAGCTAATTCAAACTATTAGAAGAGAGGAGGAGTTAAGCTCCTAAAACAACTTCACCCAAACATTTATAACATTACAACTACAACATACTCCTAGAAGTGAATTATGTGAAGTGCTCATATGCTAATGGTATTGCTTGCTTACAAACACACAGTATCATCAGTGCTGGCACCGTGAAGGTGCTATGTTTATAACAAAAAACACCCCACAGGGTAGCTAAGTGACATCTGTATGCTTTACTCAAAGCCATTATCAAAATCAATGCGAGACACTTGCTATGGTAAGCAGAAATAATGTGCAAGTTATGTTTGCAAGCAATCATGCAGGCACGTTTGACTGAAGGAGTAGTATCCCTTTCACAAGCATGAACCACCAGGTTTTGCCTCCTACTTGGCTATTTGCCAGCCCGCTTCAAGACTGAAGCGCCAGCTAACATACCAGTGATAGTAACCAAGGAGTATGAATTTTAAGCAGTTAAATCTTGGCACTAAGGTATGGAAGAAGTAAAGTGGAAAGGCAATTAAGCATACAGCTGCAGAAATCAGACATCCTGAAGTTGTGTGAGAGGTGCTGACTTCCTGTAAGATGTTCAAACCATGACACAGTACCATCACAATACCCCAAAACATACGACTGCTCATGCTAACAGGTACATCTACCCTAGTAGCTTACTCCTACTAGTGACTAAATCGTTGTCTAGCAGAGACAGCAATGCTAGTGCTTTCCCCAAACTCACGGCCTCCAGAGATTCAGTCCTCAGAGCACTGGTTCAACAGAAAGCTTCAAGTGCTTTCAGACCCTTCTTTTCCTTACCCACAGTCACTGCCTTCCTAAGATGAAAAGTCCTTATCTATTTAATTGTTCATAAACTCTGGCCATCCTTGTTGGCCTGTCTTCAAGGATGGTAGGCTGTTGTCTCCATCTTCAAGTTCAGACTATTATTTGCAAGCACATAATACACTCAGACATTCCAATGGATTTATACAGTGTCTTGATAACACCATTTTTCTTCCTTTAATAATTGCCAACTTCTGATTTTTATTGTAAGGTAAGTTCTGAGAGAACTCCGTATTCAGAAGTGGAAGACTGGTCCAGTGACTTTTCCTAAAAGTGAATTAAGTCCATCTTTTACTTAGATAACCAAGATACTTGAAAACAGTGTCTAGAAACGGCATCTAGTATTTTGGGGATTTGGAGGTGCAACCCCCTAGGCCAGGAAGTTCTGCAAATGCACATGCCTTTCCTCCTCTGTTTTACAGCAACTGACAAGATGAAACTCACAGAAGTAAGAGATCAGCATACACATGCCAGTGACAAGTGCTAGCTATTAAGACAGCACAAGTAAGCAAGTGTACTTAATTATTTCAGATTAAGTGCATGATCAAACAAAACCAGAGCTACCTTTCTGAAGGCACAGATGAGAATGCCAACAATCCTCTCGCTTGGATATTCCAGCGCTCTCTTATGACTTAATCAGGCTCTCATTTGTAGCTTCATTAAGACAGCATTCATTGCTAAAAGTGGCACAGACTACTCACAGGGTTTTCAAAGTATGGTGCAGTACACAAGTTATATACTTAGTTATCATTCGTTTATCTGTTGCCATCATAAACAAAGGCTGTGCATGGTTTTCCATAAGATCAATATTCAGTCTGTTACTCTTTAGGAACTCATAAGAATGACATTTAGTTACTACTTCCTGATTAAATTAGTTATCAACTTTTCAGGAAGATGTTGGGTTTTTATGGTTTTCCATAAGATCAATATTCAGTCTGTTACTCTTTAGGAACTCATAAGAATGACATTTAGTTACTACTTCCTGATTAAATTAGTTATCAACTTTTCAGGAAGATGCTTTGGGTTTTTTTTTTTTTCTATTTTATCACAACTAAATTGTTCAGTAGAAGCATATGTTCTTGTACAAGGAAGGATAAATTTTCAGGTCAAAATGAAAGTAAGGAGCTGGAACTTGAAATAAAGAAACCAATCACACATTTATTACGGCACTTCCTTAGAAGGTCAAGGTTCAAGTCCTTCTTTCTGAGAGACTTGATTGAATAGCTAAGCACAAACAATACAGACTGTCAGAGTCCTATGTTCAACAATCCTAATCAGCGTTCAAGTTCTTGGAGTAGATAGGGGTTACAAATATCGCTCACCTTCTTGTTTCCTGGAATTCCGCCAAACTGATTTTCTCCATTGCTACCATTTAAAGGGTACATTTATACGTTTTGGTATCTTCAAGTTACGAAACAGTGAGCCAGGATTATTCACAGGAATTTTCCCTCTAAGACTGAAATATCGGTGTATGAAGAAAGGTGGTAATAGATTATAAAGAACAAAAATGCTTCATGAATTCATGCTAGGTCTGCCCAAACACTCGCATACAGCAAGTAAGTGAAACTTGAAAGTTGAGCAAATAAGGTTTGTGCTCAAGAACGTCCTCAAGTTTCAAGATAGTCTTCAAATATCTAGCAGCTTTCCTGAAGTTTCTCATCATACATTCTTTATCATCATTTCTCATTTTTTAAGGACACTTCAACCATCAGCACCCTTGCTGCCCACCTTCCTTTGAACAAACTTCAAATATTCGAAGTAGAAGTTGGGCTGACTGGTTCTGAACTAACCAGTCAGTCCTCTCAGCAACCTTTCTACTCTCCATTACACGTTTCTCCTCTTTCACAGAGCTGTCAATCCTCTTAACTTGCCCCATATTCCTCACTTGCTTCTCATCCTAGCTGAAGTCAAATCTAGTACAGAAGCAGGTACACAGGAATAAAATAAAAAGGAAGATACAAGGGGGAGGGGGAAAAATTAGCCACTACACCTTGGATTCTCAAGACAAATGGGGGGGGTTGTTGCTGTTGGTGTTTTTGTGTTTTGTTTGGGGTTTTTTTGTTTGTTTTTTTTAAATTTTGTTTTAAAATATCCCCTCTGAGTATTAGGTCTACAGACATTTAATTAAGCTAAGACTTCTTGTCTGCTGCTAATCTCATCTTGACTGACAAGCACAAGGCTTTCACAAAACAGCAAGTACAAAAGCAGCAGAAACACTCTGCAGGAGCAGGACGATGCTGCAAAGGTGGTGGCTAAAATGCCAGTCATAACCCTGGAAAAAAAATAATAGTTCTCATTTCCTAACAGTGAGCCACAACTTAGCCATTCGTTTGGCAAGTCAGAGCAGAGATGGCTTTAACCATTACCACTGAAATAAATCCTGCATTAAATATTTGCCTTTACAACCAAGTTTTAATGCCAAGCAAATATACCACAATGTGGCAGGCAGCATACACTGAGACTACTTAAGGTTATGTGCTGACTTGAAACTTTTCATGTTCCTGAACTATTTTATGAAGCATCTGTGCCCCCAGCACACAACATGTAGCTGACTTTATCAGTATTCTGGCTAGTACAGTGACTGTGTCGATGGAATTGGATAGTTAAGGCCACAGAAAGACTCATATGCTCCCGTGCACCACATGTCCTTTCAGATCTTCACCTAAAACAGAGTTGTTGTTCAGCAACTGGCTATATTTAACACTGCCATATAACATGAACTAGTTTACAGAGCATCTGGAGCACTCCCAACATAACCTGTAGCAAAGCAAGATACAGTAAGAACAGCAGTATTATTTAGCTCTGGTGGATTATTCTGTGTAAATTAATCGGGTTATAGATTTGTTATCTGAAAAAGCAGATCAACACAGCATCTAATGACTGAAAAAGCAGCATCTTTGCCATGATAGCCTTTTGCAGTACAAATTGAAGAATTAATGAAGATGCTTAGGATTTCTCACATTAACCAGGTCAGAAGTTTAATCAGCTCACAGTTTTTGCAGACTCAAAGATGCTTGCTATGCAGAAGTGGTCATTCATTCAGAAAAAGACTACAGCCAGCCAAGAACAGTTTCCACTTACTTTAGAAGTAATTCCACCACCGAGTTAGGACTGCACTTTTGCACAGCAACAGCATCACAGCAGAATTTAATTCTGAAGCTGTTGCCAATTAAAGAACAGTTGTTCCTACACTTTTTTTTTTTATATTCAAGGCTACTATTATATATAGCAAACAAAAGTCTAGTAAAACTGCAATGAACTGGTTACAGGAAATAATATTTTGTTAGCTAAACAGGAAACAGCTCCAACTCGATGAGATGTCTTAAAGGTGCACTGGTTGTTGAGGGTTTTCAGTAAGTATTGTTTGATAAGATTTAAACTGCTATTCAGCAACAATTTCACCAATATTTCACCTGCAGTGTTGCACAACTGGCATCTGGAGCAGTCCCTTTCCTTCTCTGAGTCTGCGGCTGGGGGCGGTGGGGTTGTGGGGGGGGGTGGGGGGGGTGGTGGGACCACAACACATTGTTTTTATATTTAAAAAAATGTTATGTTCCCTACAAAGGAAACTGTTTTCACAGTGAGAATAGTCCTTCTACAAGAGTTTATTTTTGTATTTTATTCTTTTTATATGTTTTTGCTTGTTTGTCTTTTGGTCCCAGAACACACAAGCCTCTGAATCCAACAGGGACTAGCTCTGCAAAGCTAAACACAGCACTGCACATATGCAGAAGACAAATGACAAGAACAAGACAGACACCATGACAGTTTTGTAGACCTGTTCAGAGAAAATAGCTTGATTTATGCAACACCATTAGGCAGCAGGGTACAGTCAGTGCTCTCTAGAAAGCACAACCTCCCTGTCCCGCTAGCCTCTGAATCCAACAGGGACTAGCTCTGCAAAGCTAAACACAGCACTGCACATATGCAGAAGACAAATGACAAGAACAAGACAGACACCATGACAGTTTTGTAGACCTGTTCAGAGAAAATAGCTTGATTTATGCAACACCATTAGGCAGCAGGGTACAGTCAGTGCTCTCTAGAAAGCACAACCTCCCTGTCCCGCTTGACATGGCTGTTTACGGGCTGCCTGCAGCCCCGCGAGGGCTGAAATTCTACCAGGACCTGGTGGGGGAAGGACCAGAGAGAAGGGGGAGCTGGGCACACGTCGCTTGAAAGGCTAACAGGGCAAGATGAGTGGTATCACCCAGGTTATCTGGAAGGGATCCAGATGTGCAGGCTGCTGCCTGGCTCCCCGGGGATCCCCTTTGGCTCTGGGGAAGGGATTCCACTTGAGCTCTGAGCAGCAGCACTCCCATGAAGGGTTCTGCATCCATGGGGAAACAGCGGGACTCGAAGCTCCTGTCTAGAAACTGTCCCCTCAGTCCCTCTGAGACCACTCAGGAATGCTGTAGTCTAGCAAAGAATTACAACTTTCTTCCTTAAGATGCAAGTGGTACAAATCCATTATTTTAATACTTTTCCTTGAATTGAATTGCTTAAAGTTAGGCATCAAATCCATATACTGCTTATGATAGTCCACATTTTGTTTCACAGTATAGCCAAACCTCTACACCAGAGCTTTAACCAGAGAGCTGAAAAGTGTTTTAACTTCAAAACACTAGCCTCTCAACCAGTTCTCCTCATTCAACTATTTAGCTGACTCCACAGCTTCCCACAAGAGTAGACTGTATATGTATCACCATATCTTTGTAGACATCCCAGAACTACAGTTACACTTTATACGGGAACATTAGCTTTGATTTCAAGACTGACCAAAATCAGTGCAAGGGGCAGTGACAGAAGTGTTACAAATCCAGTGCCGCATCCATACATGATGTTCCCAAGTGAGTTTCAGCTTCTGCTACAGCCTCTCCTTGAGATGAGAGATGCGCACACCAAGAGGACATTGCACACAGCAGCAAAGTACTGTCTCTGTGCTACAAAGTGAAAAAGCAGCACCCTGGTTTTATAATAAACTAGATCATAACCCTTGAATAACTGACAACTGAACAGGAGCTACACAATTAACAGGCAAAAACTGCCTCTCTCTTCCTCTGGCTGGTTTTTGGGAGAGTCAGCTTTTTTTTTTTTTTTTCCCCAAGGATTGAGCACACATTAACTTTTACCATACAGCCCCCCCCGGGTCAGATGATTCACTCGTACACATGGACTGGTTCTCTGGAGTCTCTAGGACTTAGTGCCATCTATAAACTACCCAGTCTGCAATACAGCTCACCTCAGATTTAACCCTTTAGGCTTTGACTTCACTGGCTTTACAAGACCAATGGAGAGAAAATCTGAATTACTTACAAGTAGTGATAGCAGCTTCAAAGGTTGATTTAAAGGACATTGGTCTCATCTGGTACACTTTAAGCAGCCATTCTACAGCCAGACACTCAGTTTGTTATCAGCAACCTATAAAATTCTATTTCTTGGGCTAAACCGCATTTAAGACATGCAAATCTGCAGCAAAAAATAATTGGGAGAACACACAGATAGAGGGGCTTTCCATTACTACCATTTAAAAAAAGCAATAGTGGAAAAAAATTACTGCAACTTCTATAGATTCTGCACAGGGACAGACAATACAAAAGATTCAAGTTAAATGATGCCTTTATATTCTTCCAGTCAAAATTCAAAGCTTCCCCTGCTCAAAATTGCAGGGAGCACCAGGATGTACAGCTTCACTATGCACAAGCTTCTCCAAAGCTGTGCTTTCCAGGCTGTTCCTCCAAGGACGTAATACACATCCATCGTTAAGACAGCAACAGAGACAGAACATTATTTCTGGATTTATGTTGGTCACAGACCTTCATTATTTAATTCTGGTAAGTACCAACACCAAAAGGCAGCTGCAGGGTCAAACAGTCACTTAACAGTACAGAAAGCCATGAAACTCTCATCCATATCGGAAGCAAGTCAGAAACACTAGCATTTCATACAGCAAGTATTTCACCACTCTGCAATGCAGGTGGAAAACGCCTACACAGGGCTAACACAAATAAGCATACTTGAGTAACTTCAAACAGTTGATGTTAGTCTGGGACACAGATAAGCAACTGCCTCTGGTGTTTCAGCTTAAAGAAGCAAGAAAATAATTCTCACATTTGGACAGGTATTTGGGCTGTGCATAGTGTTGTGGGTTTTTGTGGGAATGAGGAAGAAACACTGTTGAAAACACAAACAAAAAAGTTGCTTAGGTACCTAACAAAAGTTAATTGAACTTGCACAACTGAATACTGTCCTGTGAAGGGTGACTAACTTTTTTTTCAAAGCAATCTCAGTAAGTTTAAATTTGCATGACAGAATTACTTCATCTATCAGCACCAAGTTCACCAAAGCATGTTAACAATGCTGCAGTTTCTAGGTTTCCATCTATAAATCCACCAATTCACAGTACACAAACAAGGATCCTCATGTCCTGTGCAATCAGGACTCCGAATGCACAGTTTGTTGACACAAGTTCTCTGGTACATGAAATCCCAGAATGCTAGAGAAGCCTGAATTGAGAAGGGCTGCCTAGGCAGAGGGAGGGGAAAAACAAAAAAACCAAACCCAAACCCCCCCAACAAAACAGAAAAACCCCAAACCACAGACACACACCCAGTGCTGAGTAATCTGAGAAAATAAATTGCGGGAAGAGTCATGAAGCTTCTCCTGGTAGGAAGATACATAACCCCAACTGTGGAATGCTAAGGAGAAAGAGTTGAGCTGAGCAGACCGTCCGGGAAGAATCCACAATAGATCTCCATCCCCCGGATCTCTCGTTTTCATGTCTAATTTTAGAGAGTATTTAGAGTACTCTCTCCTTCCTTCACCGGGTACTGGGGGTTGTTCCTGGAAGAGGAGACTGTTTCTATCTTGATGTTTTCCCTTCAAATCCACCACTGGGGTTCTGTTTACTCTGAGCCAAGTTAAACATACCAGAGGCATTTTCACAAGTCATTTGGGTAGTATACTGCTCGCAAACGTCAACGGCAAGCAATTAATGCTGCATTAGGAACTTTGTCCAGGGGAAATTGCCTCACAAGAAGCAGGGGTGGAAAGGATTGGCACCTGGAAACCACTCACTTCAGTCCTCTGAAAGTCCATCTACGCCTAAGCCTTCAGGGTTGCAAAGCAGTATTTGGTGGTTAGACTTAAAATTGTTCAAAAAGTTTTCTGAAAAAAATATAGAGGAACAGCAGTCCAGCAAAATAGGTCTAGGAATACACTGGGTGTAATAAGCTTCCTTGGGCTGGATTTCTTGCATCTACAAAGAAGTTCCTAGTCAAAACTAGGTATGCTGAAAGTCAGAAGCAGAACAGTCCCCAGTGACTGGGACAATTCTCATGCAGAAGGCCAAGGTTCAATTTGCCTACAAGTACCAAGTGCTCAAATTAGTCTGCTCTTCTGATCTTCCACATGATAGACTGACTGGTGGCTAGGGCACTTCGTTTCTGATCACTGATAAGGGTCTTTAAAAAAAAAAATCTGGGGGTGGCTTCCCATTTTCCTTAAAGCAGAAAGGAAAAAAATGTCTGTTCTCAGCTGATCACATGACAGGTAAACAGCTTCTACTGAGGCACACATACTGGTCTAAAAATCAAGTTGTGTCTCAGACAATAAAGCCTTCCATACCAATAAAAGTTGTTAGACTGAGTCCTTTGACAACTTTCTTCACAAATCACTGTATTACAGAGAACAGCAGATGTGAAAGGTAGCAGAAGTAACCATTTTCATAATATTAAACTGTACTAAAGTCTCCTGAATTGTTTCATGCAATCTTCCTCTCCTCACCCAAGGCAGAAGCAAGAACAACTGCCTGCTTAAGCTGCCAGTTTCTAAAGGTTTTAAGTCTTACCAGTTTACCACCCACCTCTGTCTCAGTAGTTGCATAGAATCTGGTTTGTGTTTCTCCCCATTGTGTCCCTGAATTCCAAGTTTGCTATTAAGATTGAGAATTTGGGGGCTTCAATTATTCCCATCCACATTTCCAATTAAAAGTTGGCAACTAACAAATGTAAGTGCTAGAGACAAACTACACTCATTCCTAAAAATTATTTTAGGTATACACACCAATAATTCCACGTACTACAAGGATACAGTGTTTTCACTTATCAGGTGGTAATACAAACCAAACCCAAGCCAAGCACATGCTATAGCAGAGAAGCAGCATTCAGGATACTCTCTGAGAATGCTTGTTATCTCCAATATATTTGAGAGATTCCCAGAGACTCCACTGCAAGAGCCTTACACCTTGAAAATAAAGTGACAGTCCCATGCCAGCAAGCTGAAGAGTATGTTTTGGTTTAAGCAGAGTAATCTTGACTGACACAGGAACGACTCCAGCCATCAGTGCCTTCTCCTGTTCCAACTCTAATCTCAGTGTACCAGCTTAGTAGCCAATTTTTATATCTCTGTCCTATCACATAAAAGCATGGTTCAGTTATTTTGCACAGAATGGGCTGGACACAAGATACAGAACTATCCTACTGTGCTTACTTCAACAAGCCTGCTCAGCATTAGCTTCCACATGCAGAAATAAAATTGAATAAACCTCAGTATTCAGGTTTATTTATATGCCAGGTACCTACTTGTATGTTTGCTCATAAGACCACACAATGGAAAAATACACTTTAAAAGCTATTTGACAAAGCAATCACAAGTCTTATCGTATCCACAGATTTAGTGCAATAACACATTGGAGCTTACTGTTAGGATAACTTGATGAATCGGATGCCTATCTCAGTCTTATTCTTTGATATAAAGAGTAACTCATTTATATTCTACAAGGAGAATACCAGGTCTAGTATAGAACTATAAAATACTAGTTCTTTAAGTAACACCAAATATATTTACTAAGATCCCTGTCAGGTTAAGCATCTAACATAAAATAGGCATGCAAATCAACAGTCAGATCAGTGAATAATTTTAATCCCAAACCAACCACAGGAGAAGCACTTCTATTCTGAATCAAGCAATGTATTAACAAAGTCAAAGTGAGGCTGCGCTAACTGCAATCAGAGCACCAACATCTCACTGAGCAAGAGTCCACATTCGTGTAGACTCACCCCATGGCCTGCACAGATTCATCCTGCATGTACCCAGAAGGTCAATACATTCAAAATATTCAGTACGGGAGGGGAAACCAAATACCAACTTAGAGAACATTCCTGTGGTTTCACCACCAGACCTCTCCCAAATTGAGGGTGCCAAGTTTCATATATCTCATGTTACATGAGCCACAAGAGTTTGACAGCCCTGTCATGCCATCCCACCTCTCTGCTGAGATGCACAGAGCCAGCTGAGGTCCACAAAAGCTGACAGGTCCTCCAGCACAAGAGGAACCACCTCAGCAGCTTCTAACAGCTAAAGAGAATACAACTGCAGCTATCAGAGCTGCTCACTCACTTAAAACAGCAACAACAAATACAAGGACTATGTCATCATCAGGATGGGGGGGGACACCCCAAAACCAGACTCTCCTGACTATAGGCTGCCACACATTTTCCTCACAAGAAGAGTAACCCCAACAATTTCACACACTTCTTCAGAAAGCTATGGTTGCCTGGGGAAAAAAAAAGTTTTAAAAATATCACCATTTTCAGCTCCTATCCAATCTAGCCTGCTAGTTTATACTGTCTTATAGTTGGCTAAAGTCTTACCAAAGTTTTAGTCAACACAGAAAGAAAAATGAAGATCCTTCCTGAAAAAGGGTGCCTGCATAACAGTCCCCACCCACAGCAGAACAGCAAAGATGATTTTTAGATTGAGTAGAAAAAAAAGCATAAGAGGTGAATGAAAGTCACAAGACCACTTTCTGCTTAATACCTACCATATTCAGAAACACGATGTCAGTGCTGTCACGCTTATTTAGAAAGAATATATAGAGAAATACCAGTCACTAGCTCCTTCTCCCAACAGAAGAGGCTTGCAGACTTTCAGATATCGGTTAAGTGCTTGAGTGACAACAGCAATTTCCTACACAGAACAAAAAACTCAGCCACTGTACTGATGCAAATACAAATCACTTTCTTTCACCAACTAAAGCCTCATCGGTAAAGCAGAGTCAAGCTGGCAGCTGAAAGTCAGGAAGCCTCAATTGCAAGACACAGGTAGGCACATTTGCTTTTCAAGCACCTGAATGCATTTGTCACAAACAGCCTCATCTAAGGTAGGATGACCAGGAACAGGACAAGATGTGCAAGGATCACACAATTGCTCCTTTTTGTCCCCCACTGATGAAAGCCCATTCCTGGGCAGCAATTGGTACTATGTGACCACTTCAGATCCCATGCTCCCTCAGATCATAGCAGGGGAAAATGAAGTTAGCTGTCCCCATCACTGTCTCCATAGCCTGCACTCCTTCACTCCATCTGTTGAGGAAAGGATTAGTTTTGGAGAGTGATGAAAAGCAACACATGAGTCAGCTGTGACAACAGTTTCCCCTTTTCAGTTTGAAAAGCATACCTGTGCTCACACACAGGCAGGGTGTAGGTCAGAGCCCACAGCAGTTTCACTGTTCCCGTTTCGTTAAACATTTAAGCAGATTCAGCTTAATGCACTTTTCCAGACCTTCTGGTTGGAGATGTTAGCCCACTGTGCTATGGGCTAACCCTGTCTGGCTGTGCAGGACACCTGACACCGGCCACAATTTCTATTCTGACTGTTTAACTGTATCAGACACTATTCCTCACATGCACATGCTTCCTCGCATGTACTTTTCACCTTTCAGTGGCAATAAGATATTTTATTAAGAAAGATATTAAGCTTTTTGGAAAAGCATTGTTCCTAGTCCTACTCTATGGTAACAGAAAGCCACAGGTGAAGACGTGAGGTATAGAAATGCAGGCATGAAACTAAAACTAGTTCCTCCCTTCCTTCCTCCTCTGCAATTTCAGGATTAGAATGGAGGACACTGAAAATAGATATTATTCTTAAAAGGTTGTTAGATAACCTAAGAAATAGTATCGTAAATTTAAGATATTACCATTGCACTACAATAGTTCAAAAGCTACTTCTGGGATTACTTTAGAAATAATTACTACTCTTAGATAAGAGAGCCCCATGTGCAGGTCTGACTGCCGCATCCAGCCTTTCCTCCTGCATATCTGTTTCAGGAAGGAAAAAAAAAAAAAATCACAGCAGAGCTAAAAGCTAAGGTAAAGCCATGGCTACCTGTTTGCTTGACCCAAACTCCTCTGAATCACCAAGGGAGAATGGTACCAAGAGCAGCCTACTGTCACCTGAACTGCGGCTTTTTAAAGTCAGTAATTTGCCTGTTCCTGATGCTGGGCTCTATCCTTGAGCACTGGATGCTTATTTGTAGGTTAGTTAGTCCTGCCTACAAGTTCAGCTCTATTAAGACCGAGTATTTATTACAATTTCCTAATACATTCAAGTCAATAACTGTGTTGCTTTAAATACATTTTGCAATATTACATTAATTTCCTATTTTTTTCCATTCTTTTTTTCACTCTAGAGATAAGCCCCCCCCCCCCCCCCCCCAAATAAGGGGAAACACATTAGATTTCTTTTACCACCTTTAAAAGTTTGATTGAACTTCCCTTCTATTTAGAAGTCAAATACTGCTGGCTCCTGTTTTAGTATCTTAGCTTAGCTACAGATAGCAATAGACAAAAAAGCAATGCCTTAGCATGCAAAGATCAGTGATCAATAATCACCTCAAATACTGAGAATACCAAAAAAGCCACTAAGTGGAGGCCTTTTCTCATCCCCGACTCTCCATTTTAAGAACTGCAACTTGACTGTTCTTCCCAAACTTTAATAGAAAATGGCATATTATACTAGTTTTGCCAACACATCAACCAGCCTTCCAGGAAATAATGTGTCAGCAACATATGGAAACTACTTGCAGGGTTTTTTTGGCATTTCTCTCCCAGCCTGGCATGTTTTTAGCATTAATTGTGGAAGCCACTAATACTTCTGTTTTAGCTGTTAAATTTAAAACACCGGGGAACATTAAATCAATGACAGTATGTGGTCATCGTTTGATAGAAGTTACCAAACCTCCCTCACAAAGATTACCAGCTTCTATATAATTTTTGCAGCTAAAAGGTTTACTTTGGACTACATTTAGGCACACAGTTTCAGAAAGCACAAGTAATCTTATTATCCTTTAAGTAGCGAAGAATAAACTGTAAGAGCCACATACAAGAGCACGCTTCTGTATTTATGGAGTAATCAATTTCAAGTAATAACTTTCCAAATGTATTTGGAATACAGTAGCCTCTCACACCAGGGCATGGGGGAAAGAAAGACACACCACAAACTACTTACCATAGTCAAAGCACAAGCCTTTTAAGAGATGAGTTAGGGCTGAGTTAGATTAGTCATCAAAAGCTCTCCTCAGTGGCATACATCAGAGCACAAGCAATCAGTAAGATTAAGGGGAAATTAAAAAAAAAAAAAAGACCAACCATAGAAGTCAGACACAGAGTCCTCTCACGAGATTTCAACTTTCAAAGATCAGTTCAGCCACGCAGCAATAAAAGGCTCAGGCCGAAGAATTTTCCTTAGACTCTCTGCCAGCACTGCACCAAAAGTTCCCTGTGTGCTAGCAACACATCCTAAGAGCAGATTTGACAAGGACTTCACAGATTTGACAGATGATACTTGCAAAGAGGTATTTTCTGTAATGCTTCAAACCTTATTTACAGTGAGGGACAAGAGCTCTGTTCAACAAAGTAAGAACTGGTTTGCCTGGCCAGGTCTAGAACAAGAGGAAGATGGACTTGTTCAACTCCCCTTTCTGTTACTGAAGGATTCATAAGACTTAAAAAACACAAACTGCTATTTTCATACGGCTGTGGGCTACCACAACTCAAATACAGAGCCAGGCTACAAACTTACTCCACAGCAGCTACAGTGCCCAGGAGTTTTTGCACAGTACCACCCATGCTGTCTACACAGGACTCCACAAGGAGTTGGATGTTCAGAGGTCGCAGTGCGCAGGCGCCAGGGTGGGGAAACACTGCCCCTGCACTCCAAGTGGCAAAGAGGAGTGCACACGGACATGGAGGTGTTTCCCCTCCCCACTGCCGTCCTTCCCTCATGCATCACAAATTACAACAGCTACCCTAGAAGACAGTTTTATATTAAAAAGCCTGCAGAGCAGCTTGGACAAATTTAATCCTAGCCTACCTTCAGATAGCCCGAGGAAAGAGCAGTTGTTTGGAAAAGTCATATTGCAACACGTCAAACAATTATTCATTTTTGCCCTACAGAACTAACAGTTCTCCCTCACCTTTTTTAAAGTGACATAAACTGCAGTCTCTTACTCCTGTCTGCTACAGGAAAGGATATATTAACATGGTGCTTCCAAAAAGCTGAACTGCAGACTTTCCTTCACTCAATTAATTTAACCACATCATAGATTTACCCTAGAAGTGTATAATTTGCTGTTACACCTATTTACTGTAGCCTTCTCAATTAATTCAGCATTGCAGGAAAAGTAAAAGAAAAAAAAGAGGAAAGCTAGGATACACCAGCTATGTAAAACAGTGTTAAGGTTACTTTCACCCTCTGAAAGTATTTCTTTCCCCAGGGTACAAAAGAATTGTAATAAATATAAACACATTTTAACAAAGTCAATTTAAATGTGAAATTATGACAGCTATATTAAACTCCACTGTAATATATTCATCATTCAAATTAAGACATTCAAGTGGCATGCGCTCACTGCCGATGTTTTAAACACAGACAAACCACTGGCTTTGGGTACACAAACTTAGAGTTGAAGAGTTAAACATTTCAGAATAATTACTCTTTCTGAACAAGAAACAGAACGTTCTCTCCATTCATTTAATTGATTCAGTTAAATGACTCGGTTTTCAAGCGATAAGAAGTGAAACCAACTTAAGTCTCTTAAAAGGTCACAAAATTAAAGAAATTTGAAAAAACCAACCCCTAATACTTCTGAAAAAAAGAAGTTAGGAATCTAAGGTATAAAATGCATAATGTGCATCCTGTTGGTGATACATAAGTATTACAAGAAATGATGCAGTTATCTTCCATTATAAATGAGAACTGATAATGTACCATCCTTAAGGCATAGAATATCAACTTTTTCCTACAGAGAAATACATGAAAACTCTTACACTACTAAGACATCCTTTAACAGATGCTAAATGAATAAAATGCTTGCTCTCAGAACAGGAAACAACTCTTTAAGCTAACACATGTTCCCAGACAACAATCTCTACCAATGAGCTTTGTAGCATTAAAAGTGCTTCAAGGTGCCAAACGTACCAATTTGGCAAATCCAAGTCTCCTCCTGTTCTTGAAAGAGCCTTGCAAAAGTTATCTGGACAGCAATGGGCTTCAAACTCCATCTAACATACAGCATACTACAGCTCTGCTGAGTTACCAGCAGAAGACGACAATACTGGAAGAGCCAAGACTTCAGCACTACACAGCTTGTCATTGAGATCTTATCGCAATGCCTCAAATACTGGCTCCCAGTTCAACGCATTACCATCAGAAAAATACACTGCACCAGAGACTTAATAAAAAAAAGCAGAGACACAAGCACCTGCAGAATAGGAATAGGTCTTCAGAATAGGTCTACAGGTTATAATCACCTCAGAGCGAGAAAAAACAACCAAAAAACACCAACCCACACAGAAATCAGAAGGAACTAAAGCAATAAGTATACATCCATTGACCAGGAGGATATCCAGTTTGAAGGAGACCCCCACCGCCCTCACCAGCACAGGCATTCTCCATTCACAGTTTCACTGAGTCCTGCTGCTGCTCAGCTGGCACACAGGACAGAGCAGCTTTCTAACGACCATGTGCTACCACCACCTCCAAAACAAAAAGCCATCACCAGCTGAAGCTTGCACATCCAGGCCATCCCTCCCCTACTGTGCCAAGCCTATCATCACCTCACCATTACCTGAACTTCCTGGGTCACTACTTGAAATTGTTAAGGCTTGGTCATGACATTAAGGATTTCTGAAAAGCTGCTCAAGGTCAGTCAACACTGAGCTGTGGGCAGACGTTTCTCCTTTATTACTCCCCACTTTGCTCATGACAATCTCCCTCATGGAGATTAACATGCTTTCACTCTATTTAAATACAGCCCAAACACCTCCCTGCAAAAAAGTGATCACCAACCACCCTCCCTCCTTCTCCTCGCCCCTTCAGAACAACATAGATCCAAATTTATCTTCTGTTTGACCCATCCATTCATATTTCATCAACCGATTAAACTTGTGTGCTTTCTTGGACAGGTTTCTCAAATTGTTTTGCCTACCACTTTGACTGCTAATCTTTTCCCTTGACTAAGGACGCTAAAGAGTGCTGCCGGAGCAAGCCAACTACGCATGGCAGCACCCAGGCAGAGATCACCATAAGCTTCTGAGAGTTGAGCCGACAGTCTGAATACACCATTCTTCATCCAACTTAACACAGGAGGGTTAGAAAAGAGCCTTTTTCTTCAGAAGTAAGATTAAAAAATTTCATCTTCATCTAAAAGGAAGGTGTAGTAAAGCTCCTACTAAGTTTTCTAGCAGAGGTATTTTCTGCCTATTTCTTGCAAGAAACACAGATTATTATTTTATTATCCATCTGTAAAGCACTCAAAAGTAAACTCCAATTTCTTTAGTTTGATCTTCCCTTTTTCTCTTAACCACCAGCAGATGACATGAAGGAAGAGGCTGGTCAACCAAAAGCATGTCTGTCTGCCCTTCCTGGGATGGCAACTGAAACACCTACTTAAGTAGAAATTTACTTCATTTATAATGAAATCCCCAAATACATTAAATCGTCATAAAATTTTGTCTCCACCTATTGACACAGATGATAGAAAAGAGTAAGTAGTTCATACTAGTTTTAGAGTTGTAGCACTCACGCTGCCAACAGGAGGATGCTTTTTGGCACTGTACATATTTCATAACCATTTACTTAGGCACCACCCCTTTCGGCCACATAAACCACATTATAATATGTGACGTATTAATTCTGTGCTGGCCATTTGCAGTATCATTCCTTTCTTTAGGATATGCAAACTTGAGCTCAAGCAACTAACTGTAACACTGGCCCAGAGTATTTCACTTCCGTGCTGAAACACAAATACCACACAACTTAATCAGAGTTAAGCAAAGACTAGTTTGTCTGGGAAATTGTTGCAACCTCAAATATTTATTTCATAGGCTTGAAGTTATGGGATTTATAATTATTTTCATTAGAGTTCTTAAGTGTAAGGTTTCACATCTACACATGTTGAAAAATTCACATACTTGTTTAACTTGAACATGAGATTTGTATAACAAAGCAAGATGAGGAAAGAAAATTGTCTCCCTCTGCTCAGCCAGGCTTATCTCAGCACACCTTGTATGCTGCTTCATCCCCTCAACTTACAGAGAGCATCCAGTCACCAATGCAGCATGGCCTGACCACTAACAGAAAATACTTGGGATACTTGGCAGAAAACCTGGGTTTGCATCATCTGGCACAAGAGGCGGGAAGCGCTCTCCTGAGAGAGATGCTTTTAGAAGAGTTCTTGGTAAGCTTGAAGGCAGAATAAGACCGGATTAGAGATGCAGTCCCAGGGTCAAAGCTCCCACTTCTCTTCCAGCCACAGGCAGAGTCCTCCGGATTAAGGTAAAGAGCACAAGCCATCTGAAGAAGACCAGTGCAATTGCTCTTGGCTTTCTTCTTTAATTTTTTCCATTTCAAGTCATAAATACTGAGACTCGCAAATTAAGTTTGAGCTTTATGCTCAAACCTTTGCTTAACCCTAGCATTCCAACCCAAACAAAGAGAACCAAAAATAAACTTAACCAAATTTAACAAGTTACCCAGTTTTCAACAAGTTTCAAATTCCTACATGCAGATCAGTATCTTTTAGGATTATTCTTACCAGAGTCTACACTAGCTTGTTCATACTGGACTTTGACCCACCTAAAAGTTCTGATACCATCTGTAAAAATTCCCTTCCCCTCAGCTAAATAGGAAAATCAGATCGATCGTCCTCCTTTAGGATATCCTTGTTCAGGATTAGCCTTATAGTCTTTGAAGTTACCAGATCACCGCACTATTGAGTAATTTTTTTTTTTTTGTTTTTTGCTACCCAGGGAACTGTTTGAGTCTCAGGGTTAAGCACATGCTGTTCTACTTAAATGGCAATATGCCAAATCCACTTAAATATTTAAACATTAACCTCACAGTCACTGGTTTGTAGAAAGGCAGCCGTTAGTCCAGAGAGATTAAATTTGTTCTCCAGGCAGTATCGTTGAGAACAAAGGCCATTTTGCCACTTCTGAAAGTGATTTCTGGAAGAGCTGAAAAGCACGGAAAAGTTACTGGAGTATTCATAATCGCTTCAATGACAGACTTCTTTTCTTTGCAAGTATGGACACACGCACATTATGTGACATTTTCCCCTTCTGGCACTACAGCTTCGTCTTCTGTATTTAAAAATGCTACTGTTTTGCATTAGGAAAGTCAAAAAGTTTTGAAGATTTCATAGGCAAGTTTTCTTTCAGTTATTCTACGTCAAAACAGTAGTAACCAGTATTCTACAGCTATAAGTCAAAATAAAGCAAACTAAATATTTCTCCATGACAATGAAAAAAAAAAATAGTGCAAGGGCTTAAAAGAAAAAAAACCCACACCAGAACACAACACTGAGCTCTATCTGTGTTCACAAAACAACTATAGACAACTAAAAGCTGAATGAACAAGAACAGGGTTGCTACACTTACTCTTCTTAATAGTTTGTATGATTACCCAGTTATTCAATGTTCTTTTGAGGCAAAAAAGAAGTTGAATTTGCCATTTAAGATTTCTCTGAAATAGTGTTTCTTCAAACAAAACCAGAAAACAAACTACACACACTGAAAGGACATTAACATTAAAGAGATTCAAGGATCTGCATCTTTGTGCACCATCATAATTGTTCACTCACAACTAAATAAGAAATGAGATGAACACGAATATTGCATTTTTAAATGATTTTTTTGGGGGAGAGAGGGAGAAGCTCAGCCAAAGAGGTGCGGGGAAGGAGCCAGCACGCTACTTTTGCAACTGTTTTGTAAGCCACCTTCTGCTACCTGGAGACCATTAGTCCTGGAGATTGAGAAACCTACTTCTCTACAGCATCTGGCGACATTTACATTTGACAAACATAAAACTAGTTTTACTGAAGCCATTGGTTGGCAAAATAAAACAGCCATCAAGAACACACTGCAACTGTATTTTTTTTTCCTAGAAACCTTTTTCCCCATTTTTTTTTTTTAAGAACAAAGTTCTAGGCTGCCCCTCTACAGGAAGCTGGCATTCACTGTGTGTTTATAAATAAATAAACAGTTTATAACAGTAGCTTTACTCTGACACCAATCAGATATAAAAAAGCTTTAAATATAACTTATGTGGATACTATGGAATGACCTCTACAGAACCAGACTTTTTATCAATGATATGCATCCCATTACAGATCAGAGAACAGAAACACTGATCCCAAAGTCCTCCACCTAGCTTCCACATGGTCTTAAGTAAGAAAGCTAAACAACTGGAAATATCTGAAAGCCTATGATGGAGTGACCTTGTAGAAGACAAAGCTTTCCCACTTACTTTGCACTGAAAATAGCCTGTTGGGGGGGGGGGGGGGGGGGGGGAGGGGACGGACCCCACCACACAGGCTTACTATATTTAGATGACAACTTACCTACAGGGTACCCCACAAGAGTAAAGGCTGGAGGCGTGCCCACATGCCAAGCTGTACTGCTGAAATGTCAACCATTCTGCTAGAAGGGCTGCTCTAACCACTGCAGTTCATTACCTTCGTTCTTCTCAGGTTTGGGTATGTTACAGTCACTCTTCTCAAGGCTCCACAGCGTCTTTTTGTCTAAAAAATGCATTTTTACAAATGCGTGTCTGTGACTACGCATCACTGTAGAGAAAGGCTTACACACCGGCACAACCGTGCAGTGATCTGTGGGATGCCAACAGTTCAGCTTACAGGAGACACTGCTATAAAGATAGCTGGGCACAGAGGGAAAGAATTACAATGCTGATTGCCACTAGGCTAGGACAGGTGGAAAAAGCCATATGCTGAAAAAAAATCCAGAGACCCCAACTAATATGGCAGTCATCACTGCCTAGTGCTTTAAGCACCCAGCCAACAGGCTACAGGGCAAGCAGGGAAGCTACCAGTCCAATACAACAACAACAAAAAAGCATGCTTAATACTTTTCTTGCTAAAGTAATGGCTAAAGCTGCAATACCTCTTTCAGTAGAGGCAGCTTTTAGCAAGACTTCAGAAGGTCTAATGATACAGCCTGCTCATCTAGGAAACTGAAGACAGCTGCTATTCAATTATCACCTTGCAATTAAGCTATTAAATGAACCACAAACTCAAGCTGGCTGAAATTTGGAACCAGATTTACTAACATTCTAAGCATTGAGCTTCTCTATTAGAGCAGAGAAGTATGAATAAATACTAGTTATGCCCAATACAGCCATTACAAAACCTATGATAAATGTGTGACACAAAAGACTTGCTTTATGGTATTTGACTTTGGAGCCCATTTGCTGAGCAGCAGGACACTTCATTATGTGAAATCCATGGCACACAAACTCAAGCAAGTTCAGGGCAAGGAAAGAAAGGTAATGATGAGTCCTAACCACATACAGAAACTGCTCAGATATCTTGATCTGAGTGTTTGTGTAATAAGGTAGAAGCAAACTTTTACCACAAGCAGTATACATAATGAAGTGGATGACCAAGAACCTTTATAATCTCCTGAGAAAACTGTCAAGCTCACGAGGCTTGTGCTACTTTGTACCTCCTTGATGTTCTAACACCAAGGACGAAGAAACCTTATGTGAAGCAGTGTGCTGCACAACTCCAAATGAGTATCAGAAGAAGCTATTCATTAGATGAGCTGGTGCAGAGCAAGAACATTTATTCTGCAACTACAATTCAAGCACGCCTTGAATATAAGGCGTGAATATAAGTGAGCCTCCTAACTGCTTGGCAAGCCTCTGCCATCCTTCTAGGCAGGTACTGAGAGTGCAAATGCCTAAAGGTATCCAGCTGCCCAAGGACACCAACCTCTGCTGACTGCAGAACCAGCCATTATTATCTTCTGGCATCAAGGCTTTGGCTGATTATATTACTATAGTAGGAGACAACACCCAGACAGTTCAGTTTCATAATACTCAGCTATAACAATTCCTGAACAGATCCTATGAAGTGTTTATGAGCACAACACAAAGTGGAGGAAACAGATCCACTACAGGGGACATCTGTAGCTTTGAGACACTTTTACACCGAGACGTAAGTAAGGACACAACCAGACCAAAGTATCTGTGAGGAACTCCTTTCATTTAGGGAAAGCTTGCAAAGGAAGAACTCCAGGAATGCACCTGCAGATACAAACTTGACAAAAGACTGATTACCTGCAACTGAGCATCAAATAAGATGACCCTCACTGCATCCAAAAAGTGCATGATAAGTATTCTATCATGTGACGGAAGAGTAGTTCTCAGAAAGACAATGCTGGCAACAAATTCATTAAGCTGAGCCACATGTTATGTGGTAACACATGCTGCTCTATGAACTATGAATCATATCAGCAGCTTTTCTTCCAGTACTTTCATGCTGTTGATGGCAGCTGCTGGTAATAGAGACCTGAAAAGGATGAGATTTCACAGAGAATAAAAACATGTTCCACACTGCTTGAAAGATAAAAGAATAAAGTGCCCTAAGTCTGGCGTGTATCACTAAATGAGGAGTAAATCAAATATACAAAATAGCATTCTCTTTAGTAGCAATCTGCAGTAAGAGTTTAGCTCCTGCAAACTTACACCTGAAGTACAACTGAGATGATATGGACACCATATAGGCTGCCCAGTTACAAATACCTGGTAGAGAACCTACCTGAAACCGGGAGTTGTCCAGACAGTACTAGCATCAAGAAACAGCAAATTTCTACAGACATCTTCTAGATATCCACAATGCAATAAAACTATCGACTCAGCATTAAGAGTGTTTTGCAGAGGCGAAACTGGCAGACAAGCCATGCAATTAGGTAGCACTGCAACAGTGGAATATTGCAATCAATAGGCTTCCCAAGATTAGATAATAGTCAAGCACAGAGTAATGGTTTTAAGATCCTTGACTACTGATGGGAGGAAAGCAATAAATGAGTGCACAAATCAGCTGAGAGAGGGCTGCAACAGACCAAGCCTGCTTACTGTGCCAAGAACCACTAGGCCAGTACATCCAGAAGTGGCCCGCATCAAACAGCCATCAACAAGCAGTATCAAAGGTGAGGTTTACACTGTCATGCAACACTGTTCAGATGGACTCAGTGGAGACAGCATCAATGGGAAACTCTTCACAGACAGTCAGCGTGAACAAAGAATCCACAGGACCATCAAGAGCTTCAGCTAGGAGTCAGAAATAATCATGTACACACAGGACTGAATGACTGATGTCCAAAAGGTGGAAAGGAGAAGTTGAATACAAGCATTTCTTCTGCTCATTTTCTTCTCCCCAAAGCAATAACCAGGAAGGGGCGGGGGGGAGAAGGAAAAAAAAAAAAAGAAAAAAAAAAGAGAGCCATACAGTAATGGTTTGAACACCAGCACATCTGCAAAACCAGAAGCTGCCAAGTCTCTCAGAGGGAATCACGAAGTCCACATTCAAAGACGGACAAAATATAGCACTAAAAAAAGTCAGGTTTCCTGCTAATTTCTCCCAGAAAACTTGGAGATTTTTTTCCCCCCAAGCTAAAAGCAATTCTAAGGACATCTGACACATCACAGCTTCAACTGGATGAGAGGACAGGCAGGTCAAAGGGGAGGCAACTAAACTCAAAGGGAGCATATGAGAATTTCATGGCAGGAGCCAGAATTCAAAGAACTGCACAGCACCTACAGGCAGAACTACGATCTTGCAACTTGGAGCTGCAATAAAGAGCTAGGGCCCTGCACAGCAACAGGATGAATCATCTGATCAGCGTAATTTTAGAGGCAAGGGGCACCAACAGCTTACTTTAGACCAATTTCCTTGAAAGTCTCTTTGCGTTTCATCTGGAAGCGTGCAGTACCAAAACCCAAAACTGGATACAGTTGCCAACTGACTTCTGTAACATCCCCTGCCTATAATCCTATAAATGGCTCATCAGCCATCCCAGTTCAAGTAATTTCTTTCTTTGAACAAAGTTATTTGCTAGAATATCCAAAACAGGTTACAGAACCTCCATCCACAGAGATTTCAAGACTCAGCCAGACCTTGCCATGGCTGACCTGATCTAGCATGGGCAGTAGTCCTACTTCGATCTGGAGGTTGGAAAAAGTGACCTCCAAAGGTACCTCCCAGCCAATTCATAATTCTGTAAATTAAAACATTTTTTAAAGAAAAATGCAAACTCAGAGAAAGTATTCTGCAATCACTTCCTGGCTTCCCTTTTAAAGTCACATCACTGGTATTTCAAGTATCTCTAGTAATCACAGTAAATGAAATATTTCACTACCACTAAAAGATTTGAATCAGATATTAAGAGCAAGCATCTCAAAATTTGTCCAAGAACTGATGACTCTTGTAGACTAGGCATTAACAGGATGCGTGTTATGCATAAGCCAGTGTCAGCATTTATACCTCCAGTTTAAAAGTGGTCTCACATCACAGTCTTGAAACATTACAACTATCTTACCTTTAGCTTTCTCAAGTAAGAGTAATCACATTTGACTCACTAGGAGCATACAGGTAAAATGCCAAGTAAAATAAAAAAGGTACATCATGTTTACTGTGAGAATGGGCACACAAACCATAGCTGATGGACAAGTTCGTAACCTTTCTTGTTTCACAGCAGTTTATTTACCAGCCTATACTCTTTACCACAACTCTATCAGATTGCCGTTGGCATACATATCCTTAGTTCCCAAACCCTCCTGGAATGACAGTGCTGCAAAATCCTCCTACTTTCTAAATTCTTCAGACAAGATTATTCAGACTGGTGCAATTCAACATGAGAGACACGACCAGTCAGCGTCTCTCTCCAGTAGCCTTAACTACAACTCCAACAGGAGATGAATGGAGGCAAAACAGAAGTCTAATACTCCCAGCACCAAATATTCGCACTCATCCAAGAGTACGATCACACTTGTTCAGGAGCACAATGACTAAAAGCATTTCTCTTTTGGCCAGTTGCATAGATTTACAGCTGATCTCAAAGGAAAAAGGAGCACCATTTCACAGGTCACTCCATCCAGACCTCACAGATGTCAGCTGATGCCATCAAACTAAACTAACAAGTCCAAGACACTGGACTTGTATGTATGGACCTCATACATTGCCAGGAGAACAAGGGAAAAAACAGAGTTGCTTAACATAGCTGCAAATGTATTTTTCATACTAATGAAAATTCCTCCTTCAATAGCCCTGTCTTTGCTTTAAAAAGGCCTGTCCACCTTTTTCACTGACATGAATGGGGCAAACAGAGCAGGGAAACCAGCTCTGGAAGCAAGGTTTTCTTGTTTCTTCCTGTTAGGGACAGTATGCAGATACACAGTAAAAGCTATTAAGAGTTACTAGGAATACCAACCATTAGAATAAAGAGCCACACCACACACATTCAGATTGTTTTACCCCACCTCAGGGAGTTTGCTGTACAGCTGATAACCACCATCACTCTAAGCAGAAAGACAACCACCACATGCACATTCAGTGGGGTCTGCGGTAGGAACCAGTTCATCAAAACCCAATGTGGGTTACAACATCTAGACTCCCAGTGCTCTGAGTGCACTAGTTTCATTTCCCTGCAGAATTCCCAGGTACTCTGTCCTGGACATGTACTATTGCATGAGAACGTGTATCCACATTTATGTTAAGAGCAAAAATGAGCTAGTGTCCATTTTTTAGTAAGATATTTAAGATTGCAAAAAGAAAAATAATTGTGAAATCTCTAAATATTTGAAGACTGCTGAGAGCACATTGGCAACTCAGCATTTAGATTTCAGTAAACTGGAAGACCTAAAATAAATTTTATTATTAAGTCAAACAAAATGACAGACCTAGCGGAACGATCTAAAGAGGAATGACAGAGACTGGATAGTTGATACAAGCAGGAGATGCACAGATCACATCATAGCCATCTACTAATAGCAGCTTCGGTTCTTTCTAATGCAAAAACTAAACAGAATACTAACTGAAGCAGTTTGAGGTAAGTAACTCAAGTGGAAAAAATGCCAGAATCATTAAGGATTAATGCAATTCATCCAAGGGAAGGAAAAGTCAATGAAATAAAACTGGAATTAATATAGGTGCTAGGAATGAGGAAAAAAGGAAAATCATACTGTTCGGTGGAAAGTTAAGTCCTGACATAACTTTTTGGTACTGGAAAAAGCCCACTAATGTAGAAAACTAAGACTCATAATTAATATTATTTTGTCACTCAGAGGACAAAGAAAATTATCAAATAGCACTGATTTTTTTTTTTAAATAATAAAGTATACCTAGGCATAGCCAATGTACCTTGTGGAATAATCTCAGTGATAACAGAGAAAATAGGAAAGCAGAAAACAACTCTTCCCACGTCTCTATCAGAGCAACGGCCGAGTCTAAAAACATCTTCATACATGAATTAGGAAAAGGAAAAAAACTCCACAATGCAAGTACGCCCTCAAAAAGAACTAGGCTGTTATAATTCTCACTTTTATGTTTGCTTAAAAGAAACTGTACAACAGCCAGTTACATTTCACAAACACTGAAGTACTAACCCTTGTTTCCCTTTCCACAAGAAATCAAGTAAAGCAGAATAAAGAGCATTAACCTTGTCCAGCTTTAACTCCAAACTACTGCACAGTCTGAGCATTCCACAGACTCGCCAGGTAATCCTCTGAATTCATGGGATAAAGGCAACTTTAAAAGGGCTTGATTTTCCCAATTAAACAGTAAATCAGGATATTACTATGAAATTGAATGAAGATAACAAAATGACCTAAACAGAGATAGGGACTTCGGGGCAGGCAATCACTTCAGCAGTTTCTGCTGGATCATACCACATGCAGTGCTTTCGCTCACATAGGTATCTCTAAACATCAAACAATCATAATACAGCAGCAGAACACTTTAGCATCTTATATGAATATGTAACATACCACATTTATATATATCATGTATACACTTATACATGTATAAAATGCATATATACGTATAAAAACACATGCATGTTTTTATTTTTTTATATATATATAAAATCAGTTCCATACTATCAGCTGGCTAATCTGCATTCCACAGTTTCTATTACAAGTCTAAGTAATTATTTTGCTAGATTGTTGAGATCGTTAGCTACTTGACATGTTAGATTTCAGCTCAATACTAAGTCCTACAATTAAAAAAAAAAAAAAGCCTCCTGATAGTTGACATTTTTCATAACAATCCACCTATGTGCAAGAATCTTGGCTCTTCCTAAAAAAGAAACCCACTTCTTCCATACATGATTGCAGACAAAAGTTTCAAACCACAAAATGCAACAGTTAGAAATAGGAGCCCCAAATGCATTTAGAGTGTCATTATTCTGTCAATTCTTGACTTTGTCAAGGCCTTTACACTGCATTTTTGCAGACTTAGTCTTACAGCTGAAATCAATAACTCAAAAGTGACTAAGTAAAACACATGAGAACCACGAAAAGTTACGCATCCAACAGTAAGGCTTGCTATTTACTGAATCTAAATTGCTCAAAAAGATGTAAAACCAGTTTTAAGGTGCCAGCTACTTAAAGTTTAAGACTTGTTCAAATATTTTCAACTTATGGAATCTTTATACACAGAATCATGTCCACCCTGGATGGAAAATGATGCTAAGTAAAGTTTTTGCATCAGAGTTATCAGATTATTATCATTTTAGCTACAGTTCTGAGGCAGCCTGATCTCAGCCAGAAATCAGACCTCCACAATAGTTTAAAAGTGACTATATGAATTTTAAATACAGCCTTGTTACCACATGTACAATTAAGCTCCATAAAAACAGAGCTCAAAAAGCAACCTATTGCTCACCGACAATAATTAGTATTAGGAGAACTAAGTTAGCCCCAGCGGCTGGTAGGGAGTCACGAGAACCAGCCGCTACAATGCATCGCTGTAATTCCACAGGAGCACGGTGCACGTCACGAGGAATAAACAATTTTTAATACCCATCTTATTTAGTAATCCAGACAGTGAACTCCATCAGATTGGTCACCACCATCCACTCTGAAAATATCAGTGATATAAACCAAGCAGGTTAAAGCTTTTCTGCTCCCGCAAAAATAAGTTTCATTACATGAAAAGCTTACCTCTCCTCACTTTGGAGAGGGAAATATTATTATGTATTGAGTTCATTTAGAAAAAGGAGATGTCAGAAAATTATTAACCATGAATATCTACTCAATCAATCTAAGTATCACCTGATTTGTTAGAATTAGTATTAACAATATTTTACTTTATAGCTAGTTTTAGACTGTTACCAACCTTACAATGCATAGGCAATAACCAGTAACAACTTATTTTATTTGCCTAAGTGAAAGTCATGTATCTGCCACAGTGTGAGACTTCATCTTCTAGATAACGCCCTTGTGTGGGGTTTAACCAGCTGTACTGTCCATCACATCACAGGCATAAAACAAACAAACAAAAAGCCCCACCAAAGCACAGCCTTGATCCTGGTGGCAGACTGTCAGATCCATGTCTGAAGCAAGAACCTACATACCCCTAACGACAAGGGGATGCTCAGTTCTCTGCTTTGATCATAAACCAGAAAAACAAGGCAGGGGGTGGGGGGAGCTTGGGTTGTTTTGAGGGGGGTGTCTGCTGGGGCTTTTTTTTGTCTTATTTTAAACATCTGCACTCTCGCCTTGGCACAATGGTATCAAGTTTAAGCTCAATGTCCTTTTCAAACGCTGGCTCTCCTCTCCTTGCCAACCTTGCGTGGTATAAATAGCAGCAAGCGGAGGAGCGAGCGTTAAAGATACTCTTTTAAAATCTCAAGAGTGTTAGTGCTCTTACTGCAGGACGGAAGCAGTCTGGGTGCATGAGAGCAAGCTCTATCAGATTTAAAACATTTCAAACACTATGTCAGCATTCAACTAGCTAAAATGGACAACGCAATGTACAATTTCCCTATTTCCAGCATATTTTTCCACACATTTCCACATTTTTCCACACATTTCCAGAAATGTACAATTTCCGTATCTTTAAACGTAAAAAAACCACCCCAAAACCAACACACAACTAACGCCCCCCCTAAAGCTTCGACTCCTCAGCCGAGCGGAAAGGCCCCTCAGAGCGGACCTCGCCGCAGCTGCACCTGTGCTCCTCACCGAGGCTGTGGCTCGGGCAGTCACACCTTCGCGGAGCACGCAGGAGCGCGGTAGGCGCTTAAACGCCGAAAAGAAAAGAGAAAAAGTAAGAGAAGCACAGAGCGGCGGTCGTCCCCGGGCCGCGGCACTGACCCACT
>NW_008795127.1:4529265-4542658 GCF_000699145.1 Aptenodytes forsteri | reverse complement strand
GGGCGAGGGGGGGGCCCCCCCCGGCTTCCGGGCGGGGGCAGGTGGTCACGGGCAGCCGGTAAGGTGCGTTAGTTCAAAATCACAACCGACGACGACAAAACCTCCCCTTAAGTTTTAAACCACGTGTGGCTTCATAGGCAGCGCGTGGGGTGGGAAACCTCGAGATCTCCCGTGGCTGGAGGGCTGGGCTACTGACTTCGAGCCCGGCGGCCTGGCCTGGGGTAAATCATCAGCCCGGGGGAGCAGCAGGTCAGGACGGGCCGCATTCCCCCGGCAGGGCCCTGGCCTGGCGGCCTCCGCGGGAGGTGGCTGGCTGGCCCCGTCGTGCCCAGGGCTGCCGACGCAGATTGTTCCTGCGAAGTCAGCTGAGAGCAGTCACGGGTCTGAGGTTAGCATAATGGCGCGCAGCAACACTGAGGTAATGTCCAGGTTACGACAACAAAAAATCCCAGGAGGTTCTGGCTTAGTTTTCCTGATGGCCTAAGCTGCGCAATGTCAGACTTGTGCTAATCTTTGCGTTCATGCAAAACAGTTTACAAATGCAAACCATATACAAAGTGTTAGAGTTTAGTAGTGACTGGCCACAAGTTTAACTCTGCCTTTATAGCACCCTGTCTGCGGTATTACTGGCTGCCGCTTCTTTGTGCTGAACGTCCTGGATGTGAGTGGTAGTAGGGCCAACGCTTCCCTCCAGGATCTGTCCTCTCGGGGGTTTCGGTGAGGAACTTGCATCTCGTGGCAGCCTCCCTGACCCCATGGAGTAGCTGCTGGGGTTTTGGCACTAAAGCAATGTCTTCAGCTGGTGGTGCTACCCGTAACAGGCGGCAGAGAGGGGAAAATCTTTCACTCATGTTTACAAAGCCCTAAGAAGTAAGTTTTGCCTAGGTGATGTCCAAGGAGCAGAAGCCTTCAAATGCCAGCAAGGTTGGAGACGCTTACCCGGCGTGTCCGGTGCACAAGGGCACAGCAGCCTTCAGGCTCACTGTGTCCCAAAGTAGGAGTCTGTATCCAGGACAGATTTGGTGACTCCATAGGAAATGCTTTCTTGACATCAAGCTAATTCCCTGACCTTCCCCTCCACCCTCCGCTACTATGTACAGTTGCTGGTTATTTATGTATGTGATGAATATGATTCAGAATTAAACATGCCAGGAAGACACTGAATCTTTCAACCTAATAATTAAAAAAGGAATATAGCACGATTGCTTTGTTTCATCACCACATGAAAGAGAACTATTTATTTTTATTGTGGTTAGCTTAGTAGCAACAAACAAAATATTTTATTCCCATCCATGAAAAGCAATCTTGCCCATCTTTATGGGCTTCATCCAAAGCGTGCTGGAGTCAGTAGTACTACGCATGGGCTTTCAGTTAGCATGTGACTGCAAATCTAGTGAGCCGGATTAGAGCAAGAGTGCTTTCGCGCTACAAGACTGAGCATTGTACAAGACTTGGACACGCCGAGAGGGAATAATGCCAATCTTTAGCGAGGGTCTATACGGTGCTCCAGACCTTGGGAGGCAAACCCTTCGGTAGCACAGCTGAAGCACCCTCGCAGGAGTCCACTGCTGTGGCTGGACGTGTGGAGCGAGGGACATCGTGAGATTTTTGTGGTGTCATTAGATTACTGCTCATGTGAAACCGAGTGATAGATAGTTTACATAGCCAGCCTTTTAGCAAAGTTCACAGGCATGGCTCCAACTGTACGTATCAAGGCTAATCTCAATTACAACTTAAAAATGCCTCTGTCTTTGTCGCTGTGGGGATGGTCTGGAAAATATCGACTGATCGCTACAGCTGAAAGCTTGTCATGTTGATCTTTATCCCACCAAAGATCACAGTTCATTCAGCGTTCACTGCAACCATTCCACTCTGACGGCTCTTTCATTTTTCCTGGTTTTGTTGTTTGTCTAGGCCTTTCATACAGCAGTAATCAAGGAAAAAAAATCAATTTAAAAACCAGAGGCTTGGATTCTTTTAAAATGAGATAATAATGAGGGAATTCAGGAACAGTTGCACTGGCATTCCTTTAAAATCTTCCCACCTGGGAAGACAGTATTGAGGTTGATGGTGATAGTTGAAATCACTACATGGTGGAAAATTTTGTCAGATCTCATCAAGGAGGATTTCAAAGTGGTCAAGGACTCTCAATGCAAGGAAGGAGAAGGAACTAGAGAGGCCACTGAGGTCTGTATAACTTACATTTTTTGCATCATTTCCTCTTGGAAGTCTCTTTCCTGGGATTCTAATCAAAAGCTGTTAGAAAACAGTTATTCTGATCAAAACCTCCTGGCAGCCCTTTCTTTTCCTGGTAAGTAGCCATGAAATGACTTTTGCTTCTCTGCCTTTTTTTCCTCCTCAGCTCTTCTGGTCCATGCATTTTGAGTTTCATAAATGTAGGAGGAAGACTGCAGTATCATGTCACTTAATGTTGAAAAAGGAGGGAAGGAAAAGAGAAAGAAGAGGGAAGAAAGGCAAAACTTACATGAGGAAGAGAAATGGAAGACAAAAGATGATGAGGGGGAAGGTGACCAAGACCACAAAGAGGAATAAAGCATGGGAAAGAATTGGAGAGACCAGAGCAAGGGGTGAATATCACAATAGGTGGGACAGGGAAGAAATGGAGCAACAGACAGCTTTTTATATTCTTTGTTATTTCTTCTCAATAGGAGTTAGTCAGGAATAGGCTCCACAAATGCCTCTGAAGCTGCTGGAAAGAAAAACTGCCGTGAGATGGGTGTATGTCTGTCTTTAATAATAGATAGGCTTGCAGCAGGTGTAAATGATTTGAAATAGTACCAGGTAACTTGTGTATCAATAACAGTAAAAATGCAGCAGCATGGGAAGCTGAAAAGTCCTTGACTTAGTATAAGCACTACTTAGCAACAACTAAAACATCAGTGTGTTATCAATGTTATTCTCATCCTAAATCCAAAACACAGCACTGTACCAGCTACTAGGAAGAAAATTAACTCTATCCCAGACGAAACCAGGACACCAAGTCTGTGCCCTGTTGGTATCCAGGGTAATGGATGGTTTTGAATAGGTTGTTAGGGAACTCAGTTTCTGCTCCTGGCTCTTAATGGTTGCTTGTGTACTTTAATATTATATGGTAATCGGCTAGAAAAGCAGTCTTGTTACAAGAATTGAAATTCAAATTTCAATTTGAAATTGAACCCCCGCTCCCAGCTAGATACCTTAATTGTTGCATTGCAAAGTGATGCCTTGCGTCCCTGGCCCAATGAATGTGAATTAGTTTGTTCAGAATAACAGCCTTTCAGCAGGCACAATGAAAGGCGTTCCTCCCAGCTAGCCTCTGGCCTGGCGATGACAGGGAATTTCCTGGGAAGTGCCAGATAGGGATTCAGTGTTGTCTTCAGGACTCGCCAGGTCTAAGCTTTACCTGTTTAGCTGCTGAGAGGACCTCCCCTTCCTCCTGTCATGCTTTTGAAAGACGCCAAAGTCTAAGTGCAGACCTTGCTCTAGCATAACTCACGAATTAAATGCCAAAAATTGATGCCAAGAAGGCTGTAGTTGCAGTGTCGGTAATTGGTAACTCAGGTGATTCTCATGTTGGCTGTTAAGAGATTCTGGTCCAAGGTACCAATGCTTCTGGTGTGGTGGGGAGTGGGGGGCTCCTGGCTAGGAAACTGGTGCTGGAACTTGGGGATTGCAGCTCTTAACACTGCAACAGCTTGGCCTGTGGTGGATTTATAGTCTGTGATAAGTCTTATCTTGGCTGTATTTGGGAAAACACCATGTTGCGGATTTGTTCATGTTACACAGTGGTGTGTTCATGGGTAATTCCCGGCATTGCGAGGCCGACTTCTGTCAGATAAAATTCCAGCAGGCCAGAGGTTAATGTACTCTGTTGTGATTTTTTTTTTTTTTTTTTTGAGGTGGGGAGAGGGCTAGTGGAGACATGTAATGAATGTCTATAACTGCATTTAATTTCTTTGCCAAGTGGTAAGTACTGTTCCCCTTTGTTTGCTTATGCAGACTACATTTAAAGTACTGTATAATATAAAGCAAACCTTTCTGGAGGCCAGTGCCAATTTTGGTTGAAGAAAAGTATAGCACTACAGTTGAAAGTCTTCATTATCTTCTGAGGCTCAATTACTAATGAATATTCTTTAATTTTTGTTACCACACACTTCACATTCATATGACTTTTCTGCTCAAGGCCTATTTGAATAAAATTGTATACTTCCTGCTTTGATAATATACTGGTGATGTATGCTAGAGAAAATCATTAGGAGTAGTCCTGCTAATGTTGAAAAAAATGTCTTTGGATGGTAATTTGGGCTCGATCCTGTAATTTTACTGGTGATTTTACCTGTAATGGCTAGAAGTTAAATCATTCTAAGAATCCTTGGTATTTCTCCTCCACAGTTCAGAAAAGAATCCGACAAACTGTGGGTATCCCCACAAAAAGTATGGGTGAACAGATCACAGATCTCTGGGCTAAATTAATCCTTTAAGTATTTTTTTTTTTCATACGCTTTTCACTGAAACAAGGTTCAGTCCTCAACTTATAAGCAGCACTGGTGGAGAAATAAAAAATACTCTTAATGCTTTAACATTAGACTAACTGTAGTTCACTTGATTCCCTAATGTAATAAAACTCTTCCTTTCGTGGGCCATTATCTGTTAGAGAAATCCCTACATTGTATGTGTTATTAATTATTTATTCCTTCCATTATTCTTAAATGCACATTAAGCAATTGGCTCATAGTTTCTAGCACAGTTCATAAGAACAACTCTGTTCAATAATTTTTGGAAGCATTTTCTTATGGCAAATAAAGTAATAAGGAAAATGGTAAGTTTCATCTTCTATGGTGTTAAGGTATCAGTTTAACTTTTTTATTCCTATTAATATTTTGAGAAATCTAGATAGGAGGTTTTTTTCCTTCCTGATGTTAGTGATTGAGAATTTGTATATTATTCTTCTAGACTATTTTAATTACTTTTCTATTTTTTCTAGTTAGGAAAAAACCTGACTAATTTTTCCCCCTTCTTTCTTTAGTGTCATTTCAATGAGCTTACATAGCCGTATGCAGAATGACAACTTCACTGTTCTGTACCTACAGTTGTTACCCCTTGGCATTTTCCACATATGCTGTTTCCTAAGCAAACATACTTTCATGTAAGTGGATTTATGCAAAAATACCAAATATGGCTATTTGTCTATTCTGAGAGGGAAAAAAGGAGATTGTGTAGTCAACATGATGGCCCAGCAGAGTTATCTTTAAAACAGTATTTTCAATCTGTGTGAGTACAATTGAGAATTTAATTGCCTTTGTCAAGGCAATGGGGAAGGGATATTACAGCAAGGGAGATAGCTAAACCTTCAGAAAGTATACTGGCTGGGAGGATGGCTGCTAGGAAAGGTTAAATCACAGATCACGTGAGGAAGATGTTTGAGAGATTCATATATTGCCACAATGTGAAGACTTCCAGTCAAACCTCCCACTTCCTAAAAGAATAGTGGTGTTCTTTGTAGATGTCAAGAAATGACTGAACAGAATGAAAATTTAGTCTCTGGTTTTCAGTCATGCTGAACTGGAGCTGATGTTTAAATAACCACAAGGGCACTAACTTGATGAATGACTTGGTCAGAGTAGAGAGAGAAAGAGGAAGAGACTGGTGGAAAAAGTGCCTAGAGATGCTAGCTGGGTCTCTCTGCAGGTGGGACTATTTGATGTGATAAAGAGACGATGGTTGACAACGAATTTCTGTGGCACTCCACAGCAAATTAGAGGAGAAATTGGAGGAGCTTTCCAAACAAGATGCTGGCAGATGAGTCAGAGAAGCTAGAAAAGGAGCGGGAGATAATATAGCTGTTAGAGACAGTGAACAGGGAATGGAGACTTTCAGTCTGGAGTGCAGGATGAAAAGCAGCCAGCACTACACATTCTTACTTTTTTCTATTACTGATTCTTTCTTTGCTTCTTTCTTTTTTTTTCTTTAAAGGTAAACACCTTTTATTCTAAAAGTCCTCCTTAAGATCTTTCTGTTCAAGGAACCATCTGTGGGAAAGAAACGAAGGTGAAGATAAAATTCCAAGAAGACACTTGCACAGACCTATTTGAAAGTGTTCCCTGCCAGGAAATGAGCGCTCCTGAGCCTCTAAGGGCTATGCCTCTGCAACAGCTCCAAGATGTGCTTGCCTTCAGGTATATAAACAGTGGTTAACAGGGGTCCGCAGAAGAATTATTGGCACTAACTTATTTAAGGGAAACTAATAGAATGAAAAGGTTACACAACCAGTTTCTTTTCCTACTTTTCAGTGGTTTCATCACTAGCTCACTATAGACTTAATGTTTTGAAGAAATAAAATTTTGCTGAAGTAAAACTAATGCCATTCTTATCTGTAGCAGGTCAGCTGTTTACTTGTGCTGAATACTACTTGTTTCTGTGACTTTTCTGTGATAAAGGAACAAATAAATCACATTGCTATTGCAGCATCTCCCCGATGTGAGGCTTGGATGTGAGATTAAGTTAGCACAGTTTAGCAAGTATCATTTGCACAGTGGTAAATGTGGACATGGGGATGAATAGGCTCTTAGCCAGCAGCAAATACACGGTGATGGGACTTGTTCTGACAGGAGAGAAGGCTAAGCTGACTTGAACATGGTTTGCCTATAGCAAATGCAAAGTAATACATGCTGACAATTTCTGCAGACCAGCTGATGCATAGTAAGTTGTTAATAGGTGCTAACTTGATGGTGCTTCTCAGCTCACAAGACAATGTAATGTAGTGTACCACACCGCTCTTTGCTTAGACCCTGTTCTATCAGTAATGGGATTTTTCTGGTCTTTCAGTAGGCTTCTATGGGTTTCAGATCTCTGTGTATGTGAATGTGTATTGCATTAGACACACAGCACCTTAACATTGCAAGTTATGCCAATGTTCATACTGGCTGGAATAGTCCTATTTGAAAGTAGATATGGTATATGTAATGGGAAAGAAACAACAGAGAAATGGGAGTAATTGTGATAAATTTAAAGAGAGACTTGCACCAACAAAATACAGAGGAAAAACTCAAAACTGGTTCTGTGTGGCAACAAGATGTCCCCATCTGAGCCTTACTCAGACAGGATGGAACAAAACAATGCTGTGAGGAAGCTGCATTGCAGCAGCCTACGGCAGGATTTAGCACCAATTACTCAAAAGGGAACTGCTAAAGGTGAAAAGTCAGATAACCAGAGAATGAAAACCTTTCCTCTTCTCTTTTCCCATCCTCTCTAATATGGACAGATGAATTCCAACATTAATGAAGGGACAGCATGTGCTTTTGATTTGGTGATTTAAACTCAATGCTGTTCTGTAGGCATGAAAGGTTACTGAATGGACAATAAGAGACTGAGGGAAAACAAGTAAAACAAAACAAGCATTTTCTGCATGTCATTTTTAAGAAATGGCGTGCATCCAATGGGAGCAAGAAAATGAATGTAAATTTAGGATTTTTTTCCCTCCCTGGTGGTAACACAAGCCAAAGGGAAGAAGATGAGAAAACACATATGGAACTTAGAGTGAAAATAATCCAATGGGGGAAAAAATTACCAATTTTCTTATTTGCACTTTATGTGGTTTAGTACGTGTTTTCCATTGCAGCACAGATCACTTAAAAGTCTTACATGAACTCATGTCTGAACTGATCCTTATTTTCTTTAGAACAGGTCTGATGTATTATTTTTGCTCCCCCCAATACTTGTTCTAACTGACCAAAGAAACTTTGCTAGGGAAAAAAACCCACAACTTAAATGCAACGGCCTGGAAGACTGTTGTTCTTGGCATAGTTTCAATGGCTGGACAGGCCCTACATAAGAAAAGTTAGTCCTGTCTAGGGTTCAAGCCACTTAACGTTACAAATTTGACAAGATTACTGTTGAATCAGGTGCGTCTGAAATAAGAACAGCATTATTGTGTTGGAAAATTGCAGGTAAATGAGAAAGGTCATGCATGTATTATGTGTCTACAGCACTCCTCACCTGGGATGCAGCAGGATTTATCTATGAAATTACGTCTTGTTGATATTTCATAACTGTAAAGACATTGTAAATAAAGTTATTAATAAACCAGATAAAATTTGAATTAATATTTTAGATGTGTTATTTTGGCTATTGTGCAGTCTTAAGGATTAATTGGAAGTATAATGAACTGTAACAAAAAAGAAAAAGCCAAACATACCAAGTTACAAAATCATTAACATTGTCTGGGCAACCTATTTCTCTCTTTGTTTTCACTTCAGTTCCTTTTTCTGATAGGCCAGTAGTCCTGGATAGTAGGAGGAAAATTTAAATTGGAGTAGGAACGAACACATTAGTTTCTTCATTGCTAGCTACTTGCTTTCTCTTAGCTGAACTTAAGGCTAGCATGTAGATAAGCCACCAAGATGCGATGTCGGAATCTTTGGAAGGCAGAAGTCGGTTTATTTGCACAAGGGATTATAAAAACATGTATGTTTTCTATTGTGACGAGCTTCTGAGTCAGAGCTGGAATGTGCAGTGGAAGAGTACTCATCCCTGCTGTCCCACACGGCGCCCTCCTTAACCACAAGCTCTTGCTCAGCCTCCTATTAGTGGGCATTTGTCAGTTTTTATAATTTTCCACAGTCTGAAATGCAAACTGTAGTAACAAATAGCATTTTCTAAGCCCCTACGTATTACTAGACTTCTCCAAGGAATTCTTGTATGCCTGACTCTTTTGCCCTACTGTGTATGTATCACAGCAAACTGACTGAAATACCATACTATGCACATTGACTTGTACTTCTGGATTTCATTTGCCATTTACGATGAGCAGCTCGCAGTGTGTTTAAAATGGCTATAGAAGGCAGTGCTCTTAATAAGAGTTACTGATCCCGTCTCTCTCTGTGAATATTGATATAATGGATGCTGGTGCCAACTACAGCTGATTACTTCCTGCTCTTCAGCACTGCCATCTCTGTGGAAGTTGAAGCTGCAGACTTCCTTAATTAATCATGCCAGTCTAGAAACTGAAGAAAATAAGGGCTAAGTATAGCGGAGCCTTCTGCTGTAGTCAGCACTTCTTTCCTTTAAATACACAGCTCAAATGTAAGCTAGCAAAGGTAATCTTTCAGGGAGAACTCTGGGCATTTTAAATATACCCTGAAATACTTGTGCGGTACACCTCTCCCAGAGACTGAATTCATCACTGTGGAAAATGCTTCTTAAACGGAGCCATTCTGCTACCTTAAATCAGTATGCAGACAGTGCACAAAAGCCTTAACCTCTCTTCCTATGTTGTATATAGTTTAGGAACTGCTGCTAGTAAGGTTTTATCCAAGTGAAAAACCTGAAGATTCCTCATTATAGGCAGAGATCAGACAGAACTAGTAGCCTAGCCTAGTAATAGAATAAAACGTAGTCCTTGAATTACATGTTTCCCAAGGAGGTTTCAAAGTGCTCTGTAAAATAGTTAAATCGTATTTCTCTTATACATGAGGACAGTATCAAAGAGTTCAGTGACTTGCTACGTGATACAGAGAAAATCAGAGGTGATGGGGGAAAACATTCATTCTCATTCTTACATCTACGAATTCTAGGTTTCACTTCCTAAACTGAAAATGCATACATTTGGTTTTTATTCTTCTTCATATTAAGAAAATGAGATCCATGGGTCAGAAGGGTTCCAGATCCTCCCTGCCTTTCAAAATCTATATGTCCCAGAGAAGGGATTTTAATTTTGGTCACTTGTTCTCTTCCCACTATGACTGGACTCTGTGATGGTAAAACAGGCAGTGAAATAAACAGTACTGCAGTACTTTTTCCTTTCAGAGAATAATATAGGCTTTGCTTAAAATATTTATTTTTATCAAATAATCTAAGAAATGCATTTGTAGCTGAAGATTTATGTCACAACATTTCCAAGAAGCAGTCTGCTGAAACTTACTTGTTTTTAATGAGTAAGCATAAATACACCCCAATGAAGGCTTTCTCTGATATCACATTAGAGTTGCTTGCATTTAAATTAGTGGGTCAGCAAGAAAGGACAGTGGAACCTTTTAGTAGCAGCTGACTTCTCTCGAGTCTCATTTTACATTTTTGGTTCCAGCACTATTCAACTGAAAGGAGATACTGTAGGTAAAAAAAAAAAAAAAGAAAAAAGAAGGTGAATAACAGAGACAAGGCAGCTGCCAGACATCAGCTTCCACTGCATTCTTCAAAAATATCTGTATCCTCACTGATATTACAAAGAACCGTAATGCAGCAAGTTTCCTTGTAAAACAGGTAGTCTTTTGTATTCTCTGATAAGAGCTTTTCATGAGCAAAGTCTGTGATACAGAGTTCAGTATTTTTTTAAAGCTGTCTTAGATGAAGAGGCTGCCCATCAAGTAAGAAACAAAGGTAAATATCCATATAAATTACATTTCACCTGCTGAAATCATTATGGTAGTGCTGTTCTCTGAGCAAGTGCATATTTTCCCTACAGTCACTTTGTGATGTACCAGAAGACCTCAAAAGTGAATTTGATAACATTATTATTCCTATCAGGAACTCCTCCTATGTTGGACAGCCTGATGCTCATTCCTCATCTTTAGTGATGGTGTTCTTTGAAAAGCTGCAGGATGTCATAATTTCTCTCAAATTTTGGTTGGGGTTAATTAGCGTACAAATGACAGAGACATTGTGAGGCCTATATAGAGAATGTATAGCCTGTTATCACATGCATCAACAAGTAAGTCTGAGATGTCATGAGCAATCTCTTCCTTGCTTTCTAGCTCTAGCTCTTTCCAGCTCTAGCTGGACATAAGCGCAGATATTTTTGTTGTTCTGGTAACATGGGAGAAGGTTGTTGATCATTCATTAGTATATGATTAATTACAGAGCACATACAGACTTACAGGGCTACACTCCCTATAGAATGCTATGTAATGAATATGGCTTATACCTTTTTAATGAGGAAGTAGAATAATAGAAAAGATTTGTTGTTAAAACCATGTTTTCTTTGGGATACAATGTAAACAATCTGCTTGAGGAGCAGATGACAGGCCTAATCCATCCCTAGTGTAACTCTACTGGACTCAGTTGATTTGCATGAGATTAATTTTGTACATTCTTTTGGGGAGAGAAAAAAAAAAGTTGAGAATTACATAGCTGGGAAGGTGTCCAGTTAGTATCTAAAATGTGAAACTTTTATGCCAGGTTTAGTGGCTCAAGTGCTTTAGTTTAATGTTGGGGAGTTAAAAAGAAATATAAAGTAGAATTTAAAGTTATTGTCATGGATTGGAAATAATAATGACTTTTTTTTTCAAGTTGTGTTATTAATGACTTTTTTTTTTTCAAGTTGTGTAAACATAAAAAGGAAGCCCTTCCCTTCCTTCAATACTCTAGAACTTTTTGCTTAGAAATTTTAGCTTAAGAGTGACTTGTGTTCTTCCAGATGGGTGTGATTTTTCTGTTGTCTTTTTTTCTTTACAGAGTCAGAGGGATAGTGAAATCAACTCAGAAGCTGTTAAGGTTTCTTGTTAGGAAGAGTCATTAAGAGGAATAGATGAGAACTGTGCTGAGATTTTTAATTAAGCATGCTGCATAACAGAGGTAGAGAGGATTCAGTGACAGAGGACTGGAACAATTTGTATTAGCTTTATTTCAAAAACTCCCATGGGCTATTTAAAATGAGTTATTCAAAGTTATTAGAAAATAAGAAAAAGGAGATGCATTACAACCATTAAAATCCCCTTCATCACAAGATAAAATGTTTGTACCTCTTGCAAGTGTTAATAATTAAAACTTAGATAGTAGCCTATAGAGTGAGACTTGCAAGACTTTCTAGCAATTATATGCAGCATGCATTTTACATTTGCTGAGTACCACATGAATAACCCACCGATTTCAGGGAGAGTGCTTTTCCCAGATGGGTGTATGGCATCTTGGCAGGAGATGGATTTCCTGCTCTCCCTGCAATGAATTCACTATGGCACAAGCACTTATTTCATCCTGCTGGTGCCACAAGTGTTCACAAAATCTGTTTCCTGATCACGAGAAACATTCAAATGCTGTATTATTTGTGTTATGATATAAAGATTGGCCTCACTCCAGTAAAGTTCCCTCGAATTTCAGGGTAGTTGAGATGTGAAAAATAGAAAGAGATCACATCAGGGAAGAGCAGTAGAGGAATCATAGCAGGAATACAGTAGTGCAGGTATGTTAGTTCAGGTAGTGTTTGGAACTTGTACAGTTTTGTTTCTGTTTGCTACTCAGTAGAAGATACGAACTACTGTTGTAATGCAAGGCTTTTTAAATTGAAGAGACCACAATTTAACTGCCTAAATGTGCCATACCTCAAGATAATTAGTTGCTGTGAATTTCTACAGGGTTTAGGTAACCTTAGGAACTCTCGTATGATTTCAAAAGTGAGTTAAGGACTACATTCACTTAATAATTTTTTACTTGTTTTCTATCATTTAATAATCAACTTAATCAGGAGAAACATTGTTTACAAATGTGGTATTGCCTAAGAAAATACCAGTACAGAGCACCATCTAGTGCAGGATATCACTAACATAAAAGCCAGAATGCTCATATGTCACTTGTCTGTGTTTAGCTAATTTAATATGACCTATCATGCTGCACAAAGTGCCAGCCCAGTGGCTCCTGTGGAAATGTAATTTTGCAATTACATGGGAGACCATGGATTGAAAATTACTAGGGACCTTTTGGCAGGACAACAAAACTGGATGTATTGCAATTCAGGTAATAATTTCTGAGAACCATATACTTCTAAGAGGAATCTGCTTATCTTCCTGCCCACAGTGTTGGGTGATATATTCGTTACAATAATTCAATCCAATCTGTTTATAAACTAGGTTGGACACTGATTCTCACAATAGATTTAGAGACCCAACTGCCATTTTAGGTGCCTTAAGTACACCATTTAGCTCCTTGGAGCCTTTGCTCAGCTTCTGCAGAACCTCAGAGCTAGCCAGGTTCCTTAAGCCAGGCATTCACAGGTATGCAAACCACGACTTAACGGGCAAGATTGTGTTCCCCAGGGCTCAGTTTTGGGGCCGGTCTTGTTTAATACCTTTATCGATGATCTGGATGAGGGGATCGAGTGCACCCTCAGTAAGTTTGCAGACGACACCAAGTTGGGCAGGAGTGTTGATCTGCTCGAGGGTAGGAAGGCTCTGCAGAGGGACCTGGACAGGCTGGATCGATGGGCCCAGGCCAACTGTATGAGGTGCAAGAAGGCCAAGTGCCGGGTCCTGCACTTCGGCCACAACAACCCCATGCAGCGCTACAGGCTTGGGGAAGAGTGACTGGAAAGCTGCCTGGCAGAAAAGGACCTGGGGGTGCTGGTTGACAGCCAGCTGAACATGAGCCGGCAGTGTGCCCAGGCAGCCAAGAAGGCCAACAGCATCCT
>NW_008795127.1:4491747-4528991 GCF_000699145.1 Aptenodytes forsteri | reverse complement strand
TGGCCTCAAGTTGCACCAGGGGAGGTTTAGATTGGATGTATGGAAAAATGTCTTTACTGAAAGAGTGGTTAAACATTGGAACAAGCTGCCCAGGGAAGTGGTTGAGTCCCCATCCCTGGAGGTATTTAAAAGACGTGTAGATGAGGCCCTTAGGGACATGGTGTAGTGGGTGGTGGTGTTAGGTCGATGTTTGGACTTGATGATCTTAGAGGTCTTTTCCAACCTCAATGATTCTATGATTCTATGATTCTAAGATTGAAGATCTGACTGTCATTAAGAAGGGAAGAAAAGAAGCAAGGAAGGAAGCTCAGATTCTATAGGAGACAGGTAAAAGAAACTTATACACAGGTATTTACAAGTTGCTGAGGAAAGGCAGAAAAAAGTGAGCTACAAGGTTTTTTTTGCAAAGGCTGTATTTTGGTTCTTCTACAAGCAAACAAACTAATTTGGCCCCAGGGTGGTTTAATCAGTGTTTGGATATCAACACTATGTTTCTGATGCAATCTAATTAGCGTTAGGGTAGGATTAAGAGGAGCTGTCTTAGTTAACTGAATATATAGCAATGACAGGCTGGATTTCATCCTACACTAAACAAAGGTTAAGATGGCCCTCAGGTACTTGGAAAAGATGATTTTTGGGTGAACACTATGTATTTAAAAAAAACTAATTAAGCATCAAGGAGCCACTATCACTGTAAAGTTTTACATTCTCTTTGAACAAACACTTGAACCAACAGAAAATGGTAACTTTTCTCCCTCTGAGCATATATTGCATACGTATTTTGGCTGAATGCTTGAAACCTTGCCGATTTCCCAGTTCTCAGACCTGCCCTGAGAAAACAGCAAGCATATGCTCATATTCATTTCAAAGTACCTCCTGGTTTTGAATAGCTCCATTTTTTGCTTTCTAAGTTGACCTCTTAATAGACAATTTAAAAAAACAAGACAGAAATAAGCAGAAATTTTTTAAAATTTAGATAGAAAATACTTTCCTGGATACTTTTTCTGCTCTTTCCACCTCTTTGAAAACTGCCAAAGAGCACCTACTACTGAAGAAAAGAAAAAAGAAGGTATAAAAAGCTGCATTTTCATTCTTTTTGAGCTAATGAGGAGTAAACTAAAGGAACATGATAGGAACGTTCACAGACCTGGCAAGCTGTGGTTCGGTTCCCCTTTCTGGGTATACCATTTTGCTAACAGTGAAGAGAAGTAGCTTTGACAGAACAAAATGTTATCCTTACAAAAAGGGTTCAAGAATTGGTGTCAGGAGTAACAGTTTTGGGAATGGTAGGGAGAGGTAGGCTCTAGCTAGGCAGTAAAGCTGAAGAGAAGAGTCTCCGCTGGAAAGCAGTAGGCCAGATTGCAGTACCCCAGCTACATGTCAATGTATACTAGACATTCTAGGGAAAACAAATGTTGTAGCATATAAGGCTCTTTTACTGCTCATTTAATTCACCTGGGCTTGTGGTTTCCATTCTTTTAATCTCCAAAATGGAAGAAAATGGAAATAGACAACTGAAAACATAAAGCTCTTTCCCTTGAACAAATATTACAAAAAGAACCATTTTTGACTACACGTTGCTGGTAGCTATCATTATGTGCTTTATTAAATGATGACTGAAAAAACCATTTTCCTTGTTATTTCCTTGATTCTTATTCTTCTTCTGTTGGGTTATATGATTTATATCAAATGGTATGTATTCATTTTCAGCTATTTGGAGTTACTATGTTGTTCTGTCTAATGCCTGAACAAATAAAATGGCCTTTGTTCTGCTATCTTGTAAGAATAAAGACTACCTTAGAACATGTTCATACCTATTGAGGAAATAAATTAATGCAAACAGGCCAGGCCAGGCAGAGAAAATAATTCTCTTCCAAGCTGTACTCTCTTTTCCAGTAGCTATTTAAACTTGGATTTTAAAAATAAAGGGTTTGTTTATTTGAGAACAATTATATGACCGTTTTGAATTACAACACTTTCACATTTTTCATGTGGCCAAAAAGATTTATTACACAAAGAAAGGCCATAGAAAGATGGTGGAATTAAATACTGTATTTGCATATTGCTACCAATACGCTAGATGCTTTTCAGACAGCTAGGATATCAAAGTCCTTGTTCTGAAGAGCATTCAGTTCAAATAAACATATAAATGCATTGTAAGACGTACAAAGAAAGATTTGATCCTCCTTCATTTTATGATTTCCAATAGAGAAAGGGAGTCAAATTTTACATCAGAATATGACAAAAGCATCCTAACTCAGCTGAAAGATTTCATTAGCACTCTCATAAGTAAAGAGGATGGATTTATGCTGCAGCAAACAAAAAAATTAATACAGATTTTATGAGCACAATCTCTACATGTTGAGTCTTTTTTGTGTGCTAGAGATGCAATTTTGCTGTACTTAAATCCTCCATGTCTTTTATTTAAATTATGTGGAATATGAGCTGTCTCGATACTGTCCAAATACATGAGCTAATCTTTCCATTTTCCTGTGAAAAACTAAGGGTGATTTTACAATTTCTACATAACGTCATCCATGTTTTTGCAAAGAATTAAATCCTTCTCCTCTTAGAGTAGCAAAAGAATTTGAAAATCATGATGGGAAATACTGTACTTAAAACATCTTTTTAAACTACTCCAAAACTTCCATTGTATTATTAATGACCCATACCTATAGACCTGCTCATAGTTACACAGAAACCCATTTTAAATTCTGTAATAAAATTGGATAAAAATACATATCAGATGTTCTGTTTTAATGTTGAATACTGAATATCTGTATTGTATGTTCTTTTTAGCTGCCTGAAGCCCGTTTTTTCCTCTACTTAATGCGCTTTTTTTGTTTAGGTGTAATCTGATTAATTTTATTGCATGAGATGGTTTCATATGAACCTCTCTTTCCCCCCAAGTTGTTCTACACATCCTCCCTCCCTTATTCCATGCAATTCTTTCAAGTATTCTTGGCAAACTTTTGGTTTTGGAGGATGGAAACGGAAGGAAAAATGGCCATGCAGGGAGTTACCATTCAGCTCACCTGTATTCATATCAATGTAGTTATAAATTGACTAATAGATTGCCAAAAGTTAGGTTCAATTATGCTAATAAGCTTGACTGAAACTGGCTGCCAGGTTCAAAAACTCTGTTTGGACAGAGGGAGAGAGACTGGCAGTCCAACCACAAAAGCAAAATTATTTTAGGAAAGCAGGGAAATAAAAGTGCCCAAGTTTGGCTCAGATCCATGTGTTTTTTAAAATCTTCATTTGCATCTGCTCAGCAGAAATGGATTACATTGCATCAAATAGCTTTCTAGAGAGTGTTCCTATCTTCTCCATGGCAGCAAGCACCAATCAGAGATTCTTGTTGTTACTGGCTATTAGAGTCTATTGTGGTGCTAGGCACAAAAGCCAGGGGTAGGCAGAGTCTCTCTTACGATTTTTCTTGTTCAAGAAAAACGTGGATCTGCAGCTTGAGAAGGGGGAAAGCCCAGGGAGCCAAGACAAGGACATAAGAAAAGGAGAAGATAATAGACTTAGAAGCAGAACGACTTTGAAGTGACTGAACAGGGAATTCACATTTGGAGAATTGTGGAGACTAAGAGATACATGAAGAAAGTAAAGATTTAGAGTCAAGCACTAAGAACCTCTAAATTGCCAGATTTTAGTTGCACATGAAATACACTTCCACCTACACATGCATTATGATAGTCTATGTTCAAAGCATAGCTCACATTAAAATTAGTTGCAGCTTTTGTTATTTAGCCTTTTGGTAAACTCCAAATGTCAATAAATTTAAGTCCAGGTTTTGTTACCAAATGTTACCAAAAAAAAGTCAGGCATAATGGTTACCAAGAAGAAGAAAGGCATAATTACAGACCATCTAAAAATGGTAGATTGAAATGATGGGACCAGCCCTAGAAATGCTTCAGCAACAACAGACAATCCACTTCTGTATGCTGGATTCAATTGATTCTAGCCTGGTAGCATCCCTTCTCTTCCTTCAGTTCCCTGCCTCATTCTTTATACTTTTTATGTATGCTATGTACACAACACATGCAACAAATAAATCAGAGGAATTTACAGGCAACTCAATTCTAAAGCCTTGAATCATTCCAAAGAAAGTATATTCCATCCACTGAGTAAACCAGCCTTATGCTTGTATTGAAATAATTTTTTTGTTGTAATACGTAGAATTCGTTTTCATTTTTGAGACAACACAGTGACAATACTGGGTGTTTTTTTAAAAGGTGAAAGGATTTGTAGTTACTGCAGAAGCCAAAAATTCTCCATGTTGATGAAGATGCCCTTATTCCTAGGTGAATGCCTGCCTTTTTAAAAAAATCCTGTACGCATATTAGCACTAGTATGTGCATCTACAGATTCACAGGCTAGCTTGTCTCCTCATTTACATATCATAAAACTACTGGTTGCGGAGGAATTATTCCAGATTTATATATGCATAGATGAGAAGCAAAAATCTGCCCATATGTTTTAATTTGGATTGATTTGCTAAAAGATTAACTAGATAAATCGTCTTAATAAAATACTTAAACAATATTAGGTTCAAAGTCTGCTGGTCTGACCTTCATGACAACGGATTTCAGAGAATACCACCACCCATGCCAAGTGTACCAAACAATCCCGTTGTCCGTCTTTGCAGTATAGGGGCCTTTGTAGTACAAACCGTTCAAGTTGGCAGAGTGACACCTGGTGGAAAAGTAAAGGAAAACATAAATAAGGCCTCCTGTCGAAAAGTTGCAAGCGCTTGTAGTTTGTGTCCCAGTCAAAAATTTTGCCGTGTTGGTAACAGCCCAGTTTGACAGCTGCAAAAATTTGCATTTGTCGACTTCAGTGTGCCTAAAAAATAAGTTTAATTAGAGCACAACTGCTCTTAGCTTCTTTGAAACAAAAGTTCTTTTTGTTCTTTCCACACATTTTCTGACATTACTAGCTCTCTGAGTTTTGCCTGCTAATCTGTTTCAGTGGAGAATTATTCCAGAGTTGTTCAGGTCACGTGTGGCAGCAGGGCATACACCAAGCAAAACTGGGTAAGAAATACTGTGCTGCTTTTTGTTGTTCCAGAGTAGGCCCTTGTAAGTTTTACAGTTACCCCAAATGGTGTTTCGTATGACAAAACCTGAATACCACCATCAGTTGCCTAGTCAGCTGTGGACTTCTATTTACAAATAGATTAAATCTGACAGCTTATTAAACATATGTATGCCAATTCACTGGATCATCGGAGCTGGCATTTTATTTGACTATATAAAGAACATTCTTTTTTTTGGTTCTTTAACACACTGAAGCAGAAATGCTGTTACAGCTTATTAAATACAGTGGTTGAACAAACAAACAAACACACACACACACACCCCAGCAAAACCCAAAAGGCTTGAATAGGTACCAGCACAACCTTGATACTCATTTGGTTTCTACAAGAAAGAAGTTTAGATCCTTATGTGACCATATGGAGAGCAAAACGGTTGTTTCTTCTGCAGCACATTGTAATGAATCAGCTTGGTTTATCTGCCAATTCAGTATTTTGTTGTAAGTGCTGTTAATATCTAGCTGTCGAACACCATGATGGATTTCAAAAGCAGACTTCAGAAAATATGCAAACAGAAAACAGTCCAAGTGAACCTTATGGGTATTATTACTGGCAAATCTTAGTCTCTTTGGCTTTGCTTACACTTCATTAACAACTGTTTTTGAGAACTGAAATAAAAACTGTGATAAAAGCCTCATAGGAAAATTCTCATAAATATATGCTTATTCATTGCTTAGAATTTTTAAGCTCAATTTTGGTAATGTGTTGGCTGAAATCTTATAAACTGCAGATATCAAAAGTGACTTTGTTTTTGAGAATGACAAATTTGTATCAGAGCTGATAAAATCTTTCTAGTCATACAAATTCTGCGTTGAGCAGGCACTCTGTCTACTTTGAATCAAAACACAGATTTCATTAGAAGGATCGTAATTGCTGAAATAACTGGACATACTAAAGAAACAACTGGCATGTGATTACTGATATGATATTCTGAAGCAACATTCATTATTCACAAGTCAATAAACACCTTAAAGTTAGCCTATGTTCCTCCTTTCTTTCCGATAGGCTAATTTTTAAAGTAAAAAACCGCACTGCAATAGTTTCAAAAGTACAGTCAACTCTCAATTATCTCTGGACATTTTATCTGAATTATATATTAACTGTATGACAGATGCGGAGAGATGGAGTTGGTTCCCTGAAGAACTGTTTGAATTCTGCCTGGACTCACTGACTCCAATACAGCCCCACATGGATGTAGCTGTCTCCAAGATGATTGGTGATGCAGGAAGCCTGAGTTACTGAGATCTGTGGCCCCAACTTGGTGCCTGGCAGATCCACTGTGATCATCCATGAATGGTGTAACTAAAACTGGGAGTCCTGGGGGGAGAATAAGCTCATGTCCAACTAGACTTGTTAGCTCTGCTTTTACCAGTTATGAACCTACTGACCTTTGCAATGCCCTGGATGCAGGAAAGCTTATGACCTGGGTGTAGTACCAGAGTGAACCCAGCTCCATGGATTTGTGTCCAAGCTGAAAATATCTCCTAAAGCTTTGCTTACAAAAGAATACAGAGGCCATTTTCTGCAGAAGTCCAGGATAACAAGTGCTGAGCTAGAGCAAGACCAGTGGCTTTAAACTAGATATGAGCTACTTCCATGTGGCCTCACTTGTGTCACATCCCTTGGTATTCACATTATCTGGGCGTTTCTGTATTTCATTAGCCCAGATAGCATAGAGCTGTCCATAAAAAATTCCTTCATACCTGGGAGCTCCTATACAAACCAGCCAAGAACACTAATTCCTTCTATGTTTGCTAATCTGTGCATGAAAAATACATGTTCTGAGTGCTTTCCTTTCTCTGCCAGTCCTGTTCTTTTGGGTAGGATTTAAGGATACTGAAGTTTTCTAGTATTTTGCAGTATTCAGTTTTATGTTAGGCTTAACATAAAAAAAGTCAGTAGCAAGGCAGTGGAATAACACTACTAGTAACTCATTTTCATTATCCAGATAGACTGCCACTTTAAGAGCATGAGCTACACAGCCATAATAGGAACTAGTCTGGTAGGAGTCAGCTATCTTTAGTAGTTATGTAGCACCAACTACAAGGTATTAATAACTGTCAAGTTCTGCCGTACAGCTACTTTTGCAAAGAGGTCATTCTTTTGTCCAGACCAATCCAATATTAAAAAAAAAAGTTTTTAAAAGACAAAAAATGTATGCGCTTGACTAAAAGTGATTGGTGATTCACTCTTAATGAACTCCATGGCATGGTATCAGAGTTTTATGCTACTTGAGGTCTAGATATTCCTCTAAACCCACAAAAGTTCTGATTTCATGGGAAAAGGATCTCCAACACAGTTGGCTTTCCCTTTTATATCTTAGCTTTCGTGAGAACTGCAAAAAACCTTTGTCTACATGTGATTTTTTTCCGTATGTCTCAAACATTCTTTCGACCCACTAGCCATGCAAATATATTAAAATGTATTAAAATAAGTAATTAATTGTGAAACATTGAGTTAATAGCTACATCATATCAGCTAAGCTGGTCACAGACTACTTATGGAAACAGAATTTGGAAAATGAGGAGTTAAAAAAAGAGGAACAAAGGATGACAAAACAGAGAGAAACAATGGAATTGATCCAGCCTGGCAGCTCTTGCCAAGTGAACTGAGATCACAGTGAGAGAGTAGTATGCTTCCCTGAGTTGTATTTTAAACCTCTCTAGATTGCATAGTTTCTCTTCATGGCTATATTTATCTCATTAATTAAGGGAAATAACATAGCTGCCTATACAGACAGTGCTAAGGCTACCAGTTTTATCCTTTCTTTTTGAATTGGTATTTTGTATCTAAGTAGGATTTTAAAATTCTTTCACTGAACCGTATTTAAAAAGATCTTCCTCTCAGTCCAGCCATGCTCACTGACAGAAACTGAGTGGACACATTCCCATCTTGATATAGAAGGAATAACAGGAGTGAGATGCTGTGAACTGAGGTGAAAAAAGTGAGGCTTAATAACCTGGCACTAGCTTAACTTATCAGATATTCTGCAGTACTGCCACATCTGGTCTAGTGCAACGCAGGAGAAATGCAAGAATGAAGTACAACAGGGATACATCTGCAAACTCTACATGACCTACTTGTGTAAAAACTGGTTACCTTAAAGGGGCAGAATTATCTTCTCCTTACTATCTGATAACAAAGACAACCAAAGCCTATGGCGAATACCATTACCACAGACCAGCTTGAGCTGTGCGGTAGGTGCTGTCCCTTCTAAGGTGAGTCTCAGTCTTACAGCACTGAGATCTCTGGTAGGGGTCAAGGGCAGATTTCAAATATAATAAACAATGCCAATCCTATCTTCTACCATATGTTATTATTGTCTGAATACACATGGAGCAGAATAGTTGACAATACTGATATAAAATCAACACACCTGTTAAACCACCAGCCAGCCTTTTCCTCTGCGGCACAGTTCCCTTCATAGTTGTCATTGTCCCTGTCTCTAGTACTGAATTTCATTCCTCGATGATCAGCCCACCATTTTACTTCAGGATGAAATCCACCAGTAAGGGAATCACCAGCTGTGCCAGAGTATTCACCACAGCTCATCTCATAAGAATGCTAACGAAAAATGTGAAGAAAGGGGGGGAAAAAAAAAGTAATCCAATATGTCTTTAACCTTTAGCATGTCAGAGAGTGAAACCACAGAGAGGAAACTAATCTGTTACATTTGCTACTATTTTTATGCTCAGAAATGTCATGCCACTTAAACACTGTGTACTAGATAATGAAGGGGTGTAAAGATGCTTACCAGGGGTAAAATTTGTCAATAACCTTATGTATAAATGACATAATAAAAACAATATTAGAGTTAGTTTGCAGTACATATTAACAAACCAGAACATCATGTACCATTATTGTTGGTAATATCAACAAAAATAGAAAAACTGCTTTTATCCATGGCTGCTAAACAAAATGATTCATACCTCTTACAGAAAGTGTGAAATTGATGTATCAATGTAAACCACTATTATTACATATTTGAAAATTCCAAGCATTTGTAAGAAATAAAATATGATAAGGTTCTACACAAACCTTTATGAAAATTAGGGAATTTGTATGTTTATTGTCTGTCTACAGAATCCACATTTTCATTAAAACCTCTAGTCATTATTTAATATTTTATTACCTCTTCACCTGCAACTCTGAATCTTGCATATTGTGCAAAACGCCGTTCTCCTTCAAAATCAGTTAGATCAATTCTTAAAGTATAGTTCCCTTAAGAAACAACAACACAAATTATTTTGGTTAAACTAGCCTATCTCACTACTTTTCAGAACAGACTATTATATAGTAGAAGATTAAAATACTAATTATGTTTTCATCATGAATCTTATCTGTATCATCACAGCATATTTTATGGGTTTTTATCTTCTTTCTTTATGCATATTGAAGCATATCTTGCTATTCTTTGTCTTTATTCACCTGATTAAGCTCAGAAAATTTTAGAATTATTCCAATACAGATTTTCAAGTGTAGACAAAAAAAATCTTAAAAAAAATGGCCTTATGGGCTTTATATTTTAGTAAGGTATTTGAGGTGGTAATGAAAGGATAGTGAGAATCAATCAATAAGCATACACCTGAGAAAATCATATTTTTATACTCTGAAGATAAAAGAGTTAAATTAGGACCACATCCTGGTGGCATTGATTTCCATACAAATTAGCTGGCTAGGTCAATGGGTAAGGTTTGTATGTGCAGCATTCTACAGCAAAGCAGAAGTTATCTTAGATTGAGTGACTATTAGAAGGATGGAAATAGCTTTCTAAGACTAGCCTAATCAAGAGGACAGGCCTAGATTTACCTTCATGTAATAGCCTATGCAGCCATGTAAAGCCCTGACTAAATGAATTGGTACAGCATACTACCTGACTCTAGACTGTTAGTGATGCTGTGAAATGGGTAGAGACAATTATTTTAAGGTGTAGTCCTGTCTACAGTTCCCTGTTTTGCAGGTGCTCCCTGCATGCCATTGGCCCAATGACAGTTTTGAACCTTTTGTTAGAAAACATATATTCAAATGTGTTTTGTCCTGAAACTTGGAGAAGTCCATGCAGACTAACAACAGAACGCAGGATTTATGCTAACAAAAAGGGTAACAAAAAACGGCCCTGAAACAGCAAAGAAACAGAAACAAGAGAAGACTATTGTTACAATACAAATCTTACCTTGATTAGTCAAATAATGAAGTTTTTTATTTCCAAGCCAATATTCGCCATTTGTCAGAACAAAATTTCCAAAGCCTTCTTCATAGTCAGTCCAGACTCTGAAAAGAGTATAAACTACTAATTTATCAAAAAAGCAAGTTTGCTTGGATGTTTATTTTATCATACAATCATAGACCACGGAATAATTCAAATTGGAAGGAACCTCACAAAGTAATCTAGTCCAATGTCCTGCTCCAAGCAGGGTCAGCCATGAGATCAGACCAGGTTGCTCAGGGCTTGTCCAGTCAGGTCTTGAAAACCTCCAAGGATGGTGACTGCACATCCTCTTTGGGCAACCTGCTGACTATTCTCACAGTGAGAAAGTTTTTCCTTATATCCAGTCTGAACCTCTCTTGTTTCAACTTACGTATGTCGCCTCTCATCCTCCCACCAGACACCACTGTGAAGAGCCTGTTTACTCAACAAGCTCTCAAACAGCTCTGTTTTCTTAGTGACCACCTTGTAGGTACAGGCAGGCTACTATTAGGTTCTGCTGAAGCCACCTCTTCTGCAAGCTGAACAAACCTTAGCCTGTCCTCATAGGGCAAGTGGTCCAGCCCTTGATCATCTTGGTAGTCCCCTGCTAAACTCTTTGTAGGTTCATTATATATGGGAACATTAATAAAAACATATTTTAGACTTTATTATCTTATTTACATTGTTGATCTTCACAGAATTATTTCTATTTTTCACATGTTAAAGGCTGAATCCCACACTACACTGGTCACTGAATCCCAGTCCAAAGAGTAGTCCTAAGAGGTACATTCAAAGTGGTTTAAGATTAACAGATTTTAAGACCAGAAGAAAACACATTAGCTCCAATCTGGTATAGCACAAGTTACCCAAAGTGAAAACATTTTTCCTAGTTAAATCCAGGGGATCTAAGTGAATGTGTAGGTGTATTGCAAGCATTGTTTCTTTATTTTCTGTGATTTGATTAAGCTGTGAAACTCCTGCAGCTGGATATATAATTTTGTAAATTGAGGTATTAGCTAGCTGTTTCCAGCTGTGACTTATTGACTGATTCTAACAATTTTTGAACTCATATTGGTGCATAGTTTCAAGAATTAATATGTAGTCTGAAAGCACTGAATCTTTTCCCTGTCTACAGTGGCTTTGAAACTCTTTCTCAGTGGTTTTGGTTTCATGACATGTTCTAATGGGGACAAAAGTATGATCTATTTCCTTGATGAGAAGCAAACATACTTCATTTCCTTGAGGAGAAGCAACCATACTTCAACCAATGGGTGAAAGTATTAGGCTGTAGACAGGCAGTCATAAGAGAAAGCAGCCTCTGTGACTTAAGTAGCTGGTAGTCTCTAGCAAGGGAGAAGAATGGGTGGTGTGTGGTAGTAACAATTGTAAACTGCTACAGATTGCTTCTGCAGCTTGTCTGAGCATATGTTATAAAATAAGAATAGCAAAGTTTTCTTAGCTGGATTGCAGTTTTTCATTCTCTCTGGGGATTGCTTCTCTATTTCATAAGGGTACTGTAAAGTTAGTTACAGGAATTGTAAGAGGTAAGACACAAATCCACAGAAGGATGCAGATACGTGAAAAGCAAATTGGGCAAAGCGGAGGTTCTAAAAACCTTCTTCTTTCTTCTAATATCTGTAAATATTTGTGGTTTTTTAAATTCAAGTCTCACAGCACCAAAAATTTCACTTCTAGACATTTCCCAAAAAATGCTTGAGTCTTGGCAAAGGCAAGGGGATTAGGTGTCCACAAATCAAGTTCTCACCCATCTTATCTTTCCTGGAGGCATTTTACCATGAGCTACAGATTACTCTGTGGTGGGTTTCTCTCATATTTGTTTGCTGATGGTATTTCAGTTCAAGCAGATTGCTTACATTTATACTTTTTTAGATTTTTACTATTTGCAAAAGACAAGGTAGTCCTTTACTTGTCATTAAGAGTTTTTGCTCCAACAATTGTTAATGCATGTGACATTGAAGTGTTGTCATGTAAAATGCACAAGCTGTCAGAGAAAGACTAGAAGAGATGTCTCCCAGAATAACAACATACTCATATAATTCTAAAGTTATAGATTTAACTTAGCTCCATCTGGTTTAATGTTTCTCCCCTTTGTTTCCAATTTTAATGACTAAGTCTAGTACCTACCTATCAAAATTCTGGCTGCCATCAGAACGTCTCTGAAAAACAGTCCAACCACCCCCTTCAGACATGTCACAGAAGGCAAGGAATTCAGTAGGACTCTGGATAGGTTTCATCTTATAAAATCCACTTTGCTTATGGCCGTCATTGTAGATTTCTGCACAATCTGTTCACAAAACATTCATTGGACACAGTTTTTTCAGTCCTATACTTACTGGCAAAATCAGAAATCAAGGCAATAATAGAAGTCAAGTCACGTCATATGAGAGTCACATATGAAGCAGGCTAATACAAAGGAAACACCTCTGCAAACAAGTTTTTATTACTTTTGGGCATTTTCTTGTATTTGTGTTGCTTTAAAACTTTATTGAGCTGTAACTATTTTGACATTTCTTTAAAAGAATCTTTCTTCCACCATAAAATACTATCATTTTGTTTTCATTTGACTAGCAAAATAACTCCTCTGGTTTAAGTGGTGTCACTTTTAATTTACAACGATATAATCCACATTAGAACCCTGTTACAATCATATAACTTCTCTACATATAAAACACACAGCAACATTTAAAAACAAACATGTACTTCTATGTCCAGAAAGTCCACAGGAGAACTGCCAAAAACAAGGAGTATGGAACCACCAGTGTTAGAAAAAGGAAACAATTGCTGGACCTGATACTCTTGCCCCTTGTACCAAACAGGAGCAAAAATATATAGAAGACTACCCCCAAAAAGTGCAATGTATGTGTAAAATGATACCACTTCGGCTTGATACCATTTACAGTCTGGTCTCCATTGGTGTTAGTGGCTAATCAGCATTTACAGCAATGACAAAATTCAGAGCTCATGAAAATATAACAGCAATGTAATTGTATAATCTTATCTTTTTTCCTCTAGGAGTTAAGAAATGAAAGGAGTTCTTTGTTTATATGTAATCTACCATCAAGCAGTCATACAGGAAAGACGTATAATTTTCAACATTTCTGTTTTTCCTGGCGAAGGTAGGGCTGATTAACTGTAAGATATTCCCTGAAACATTTATGAACATGTTGGCTGAACCTTCCAGGCCAGTTTGGAACTTTCTGAACTATTACATTTCTTCTCAGTGAAGGTGTCAGTGAAGATTAGACATAGAAAATAAACACTTTATACTGAAAACAAATAGCTATGCCAGGATTTGAATAAACTCTAATAGAAAACATGATTTAAATAACAGCTAAGTTGTCTTTCTAGAGAATGTTTCACTGGCATATAGAAAATAGCTTTTCTTGTCCATTATTTTCTTAGTAGGTTAGCAAAACACTTAAGCATATTTTAATTTTTAGCATGTGTATATAGTGTGGAATTTCTCCCTCACTATCTAACCCCAAATTATCCAGCTCTGTTGACATTCAAATGCTACAGCAGTTTGAATGAAATAATGCAGTATCAATAGGGAAAAGCATTTTCCAGGCTATAAGGAAAGTGAAAAAATAATGGGAAAAAAAAATCATCAGAAACCGGAACAACTTCGATCTGTTATTTAGAATCACATTTTAAGAAAATAAACTGGGACATAGGCTGAAAAAGGACAAATACCTTTCAGCTAAATGTGGTTTTAATAATCTTTTCCAGTAACAAATGAGTGCCATAATAATGGGAAAAAAAAATCATCAGAAACCGCAACTTCGATGATCTGTTATTTAGAATCACATTTTAAGAAAATAAACTGGGACATAGGCTGAGAAAGGACAAATACCTTTCAGCTAAATGTGGTTTTAATAATCTTTTCCAGTAACAAATGAGTCAGCCATAATAATAAAAAAAAGTATTCCAGGATGCTTAATACATAAATAAATATACAGCTAAAATTTAAAGTCAGGCTTACAACTGCTTTTAATTTCATTTTAATGGTGCTTTATTATATTTGATGCCTTGTTATGTTGTGATTTCTTCCAGCAGCATAAACACTACAAGTATATTCAAACAAGGCCATTAAAATTTATAGAAGTTTAGACTGTCTAGCACTGGACAACTAGAAACGAACACCGTCCAAGAATCAGACCCCCAGATTGTATTTTCAATCCAACTATTGGTTTGGATGGTGTTTTGTTATTTTAAGAGTTTGGGCCTCACTCCAGCTACTACAGGCTAACACACTTAGCCTTCTTCCACTGCAGAGGGACCGGATCACCACCAGAATGCTGGTGAGATTACAAAAACAACTTAAAACCAGTATTTTAGAAGCTGTGATGTCCTGAGCTGAACCTAACTCGGTCAAAATGGTGTAACACACAGAATATTATTAAAGTGAGACGCAGATGTCATTATGCCAGGATTATGCATGTAAATATGGATGTCTCAGGCACTTTACAGATTGGAACAGAGTCGGTGTGTGCTTGTAACCCATGCGACCCTGTGAATGTGTGAATGTGAACTGACCCTGTGGGTTAGAACTTTTTGAGATTAGTCAAAGAAGGGTGCTCAGAAATCTGTAACTGCTTATTAATGTTTTGTGAATGTCTATTATTGGCTTTTACCTGTTGTATTGCTGATATATTTATTCTGAATTTATTGTTCACGGATTGTTTTTTAATTATATGCTATTAATAAACCAATAAACTGCTTCAATCCTGATTTGATTTATACCGTGTGACATGAACAATTTTTCCCTGCGGCAGCAGGCCTAGGTAAAAGCTGAACACTGTGTTTTAAACAAGCAATTTTCTGTGAGCTTTTAAAACAATAAGTCAATGGGCCCAATTGTGCTAAAGCTTCTGGGTATTATTACAATGAATGGAAATGAAAAGAATAGCTTCGTTTCTAACCTGAATACTGTCTTTTTCCTCCCAAGTCAATGACACTGTTCTCATCTCCTCTGTCACTGTACTGAATCTCTTTCTTCTCTAAAAGCTGTATAATTTTTAACTGATGCTGTTTCACACGATGTTCCAGAAGCCTCACCTGGCCCTGAAGTCGTATCTGCTCTTGAAAACAGTTCTGTAGATCCTAGAGAGAAAAACATACCTTATTGTAAAATCAACAATTTTTTGTCATGTTTAACATGTGACACAAAAAAACAACCAAACAAACCATAAATAAAATTTAACTTGAATAAAACATTTTGGTCACAATTTCCTACAGACACTATGTTGACTTCCACCTCAATTGCTACCTCTATTTAAAATTATTTCATATATTACAGAGTGTGCAAACATATACCTGCTTTGCAAAGAGACCTTCTCTTTAGTGGCTATAACTACCAGCTCCCACTGCAAACATGCAGAGGGGACTTTAGGGAAAAACACTGTAGTACAGACCCTATCATAAAGATTGCTTATTCTCTATCACCTGCCATGTACAGAGATTTACTATCCAGTGAGGCCTGCTACTAACATTGTGAAGGTTCTAAAATTTCAGAGTTTTAAAGAAATACAGTCCGCACTGATATGTTTTCAACTTCATTGTGCATTTTTCAAATGCTTTTAGATTACATACTTCTTATGATAAGAATCTTAACATTGCCAACATAAATATTGTAAAGTTTCAAGCTCATTTTTGGCATGCTAAAATAAATAGTCCCTAAGAAGCTGTGAATATGCATGAAAAATAAAAGTTAAAAACTTAAAGTCAATATTGTGCTGTGACTTGTACACTTAATTTTGCCATGCAGAGTGAGTGAGAAATGTGGTGATTCTGATATGGTGATACCTAGCACTCATTTCACCCTGGTGCAAATATGGATATGTGACAAGAAAGCTGGAATAACCGTTCCAAATTCTGACATGCTGAATGTATGCAGAGCAATAAATAATTGTTTTTAGATTAATGACTATGGTAAAATAGCCAAAGTGAACTGAACCCAATCTAGGGAGCTTAAATTAAACCAGCCTGTACAGTTCCAAATAGATATTAAACAAATTTGATTTCAACATGGGGAAAAAAGCCTTTGGGGTTTTATGATACATTTTACAAACGTGACATAAGGTTTTGCATCAGTAACATTGTGTCTGCAATTTCATATGAGCAAACAGAGTTTAGTAGCTATGGTGCTTGCACAAGAGCACAACTAGCACTGTAAAAGCAAAATCAGAGGGCAACCTTTTGGACATCTGATATGCAAGATCAAATATGCAGTAGTTCTAAATTTGTGCAACCTTATCATAGGGCAACATTATTTACATGAGCTAAGGAGGTAGACCTGTAACATTTGTCATCCGTATGGAAGAGCTGGTATCTCAGAACATTGCCCTGTCACATTGAACTATAGAGAGATCTGAACGAGCATACTGATGTGCACCTCCAGTGGCATCCGCATACTTTCATTTGTATCAGGCTCAGGCTTCACCTATTTTCCATGAAAAGTCCCACCAAAACGTTTCTTGTCACTTTCTTGCTGCAATGATTTTTTTTGTTTTCTTCTATCTGAAAAGCTGATACCATTCTGTAAGTTTCTACGCAGCACAAACAGTTCTGGTTAGACTGACTTCCTTGCAATACCATTCACCACAACTCCAAGAACAGACTTCGTGAACTAACAGTATTAATTAGAATCTGCATTTTATGAGTCTACTACATGCAGATTTTTTTCATAATTAATTTGAGGTACTAGTTAAAAAGCAGAGGAACTTCTGCTACTGTCAAGGAACATCCATATAAATCATGTCATGACTATGACCTGTTATTTCTGATAGAAATAAATGTTGCAGGTGTCCAGGCGCCATTCCTTTTTCACTAGAGAGGATGCAATTAACTTTCAACAAATAGACAAATGAACTAGAGACATTTCAAGAGAGTATTTGAAGATAAAAGAATCTATGTCCACGAGTTCAGTAAAATGGTTCCTAGCCATCATGTTCCATTTGCCTGCAATGTTTAGTCACACTGAAAAATTTGATGATCAGCCATGCTGACTTTGCAGAACAATCCTGAATATAGGTCTCCGCTTTAAGTATTTCTGAAGTGTATCAGATGCTTGCTTTAATTCATACTTAACTGCAATCTAATATACGTAGTGGAATAAAAGAATGGGGAATATACATGTGGCAGGACTAGGCAGTTTGTCAGTGACCTGTTCGAGCGCAAAAGGTTCACCTGCCTCTCTGGGTTAGGGCTGCCAATGTCAGGCTGCTTTGACAGCAGGTGTGTCTGCAGGCTCCAACTGTCTGCTTGCTACCAGGTCCTGAGAAGCCATTAAGATGCTTGACCACAAGGAGGAGCTGTAAAGTGAGAGGCATCTTTACCAAACACTAAAATTTTTAGAAGAATAAACAAAGCAGCCAATGACCTAATATCCCTAGAGTCCCATCTTATTTAAGAATACTCCCTTGAAAATCTTTTTCAGTTGTTGACAGCTATATCATACCCTCCTTTTCTTCTAGCAGGAAACGAGAGAAGAAAATACTTAAAATATGTGCACAGAGACAAACTTGCTACGGTGGCTTAGAGGGATGTTATTTGACCATAAGCACTGGTTAATGTGTGACATATTGCATATTACAAAGAAAGGATGCACTATTATGCAGTCTTTCCAGGGTGGTTGTCTCAACTTGTTATCTGCAGCTTTATATAAACCCTTCACAAAAACTGAGTTGAACTGGGAAATTCAGAAGAGACTTCCTTGACAGCAAATTCTCAGACTAGTCCCAAGTACATACAGAAAATTACGGAGAACCGGAGAGCTGCATAGGTGGGTTGAGAAAGAGTGAATAAATAATAAAAAAAATATATTTCCAGGCTCACCCTGACAAGCTAACGCTAACTATAGAAGTAAAGCTGTCAAAAAAAACATGTTAACAGTCAGACCAAATATTAATCCTAATCACATTAAGTTAAGAGTGATGAAGGAGCCACCATGCCACACTTACCAGTTTTACTGCAGTGTTTGTTTATTGAGAAGGTTAGCCTGTATCAGCCTGAACTCAGTACTCGCAACCTTGGAGAACGTGGTAAAATACCTTAGGAAAGACCTGGGTGATCCTGGAAACAGTGGCCCCTGTCGCCAGGCCCTTGCAATTTCATAGGCAAGACTTCAGGTGGGTAGTCTCTTTAACAGGTGGCAAGGTCTGAGCCATGAAGAGCCACTTTCAGTTCTGGACAGAGGAGTCTGCGCATTTAAGGACAGGCAGCTAAGTGTGTTTCTTTCACACATTTCACTAGGGAAAATGCATCTATCACTTCACCTATTCATACCCCCTGTCGCCAGGCCCTTGCAATTTCATAGGCAAGACTTCAGGTGGGTAGTCTCTTTAACAGGTGGCAAGGTCTGAGCCATGAAGAGCCACTTTCAGTTCTGGACAGAGGAGTCTGCGCATTTAAGGACAGGCAGCTAAGTGTGTTTCTTTCACACATTTCACTAGGGAAAATGCATCTATCACTTCACCTATTCATTCATCATTAGAATGCTAAAAGCCATTCTCCTACTGTGATTAAATCATATAGTAAAAGTACAGAACTTCTCAAAAATATTATCGTACCTTAGAAAAACTTGGTATCTAAATTCAGTATGACACTACTTCATATATCACCATAAAAGGTTCTTTCCTTTGAATCAAATTAAACACAAGTCTGCAGCAGGCTATGTCTCTAAGTATTATTCTTAACTTTGCATTTTAAATTGATCTTTTCTTTTTGTTTACTTAAAAATTGTGAATTATTTCATTAAAATGAAAAACTAACACCGAGCTGATTGTTATTTGCTTTACAGACAATACAATCATTATGGGGTGAACAGTAATATATCTACATTACACATAGCAATTTCCTGATGAAAAGGATTTAAGCTCACAGTGCTGGTAAATAGTAAGTGGCAATCAAGAAATCACCAGCCATGCTGAATAACTACACCATAAGAAAGAAATGACTGAGCAGAAAGAGTTTTGAAAGTAACATACATATGAAAAGTACTGGTATCTGATACTTTGCTTTCTCTCCCTGACTCCAGCCTCCTCATTGACGTCTCTTTCTGTCAACTCCAGACAAATCCCATCATACTTTGCTGCTGTACAGCAAAACCACAATTCTCATATTTGGAATTCCACACCTATTTTTCCCATGGGACAATCACAAGTTAGCTGTGTAACTTCAGGGTGGATCAATATGGCTTTTAGATCTTTTTCGATCTTTTAGATCTTTTTAGATTTTTTGACCAGACTGCTCTTTTAATGTACTACTACACTTTTTCACAGGATAACTCTTTTAAAATCATTGGGATTAAACCAGTGCACAGCTAGAGTAATATAGAAGCAAAATGTAACCTAGGGTTATAAGAGTCAGCAGCTATAACATATTGCTATTTCTTTTGTTAGATATGGACTGAAGTTAAACTATTACAATGTTGAAATACTCAAAAAAAATGTGAATTTGATTGCGCCTGTCTCCAGTGGACAGTAGTGCCCACTGATTGAAACCAGACTGAACATAACCTGTTCTGTCTGTTTCAGTGAAGCAACTGTTTGTGCTACACATTGAGAAGCAATTATCTAACAACTGCTGACAGCTCTGCTCTTGGACATGTGGTCCCATATTTAACCAGCTGCTGCAATTAATGTGCATTCACAATATTTATTTCATTACTGTGTGAATTATTTAGCAGCTAGTGACCTTCCATTAAAATTGATGCTATAAATTAGACTCAGAATACTTTATGAAAACTATAAAAATACAAAATTTTTACTCGGTGTTATTTCCTATATTTTTAGAATTTAAATGAGCTCCAAAAAATCTCTATTGAGATTAGTGTTTTAATGAGATTAAAATGTGAAAACTTAGAGATAAATTTCAGAATGTTCCCAGTTTTTAGTCACAGGGTCAGCTAAAGCCCGTAATATTCCAAATGAAAAATCAACAGAAAGCAGACGTGTTTCATTGTAATGCCTTTTTCTCAGTAGGCTTCTATAAAAATTAGCAATATTTTTCTCCACTGAGCAGAAGTGATTACAGAGGCAGATCCTTCCTGTTCTGCCCCTGTAGAAGTACTTATCTGAACAAAAGGCTTCCGTAAGATAATGTAAGCCACAAACAATGATGCTCACCTAGTTGTAAATTCAGCAGCCACCAAAAAGGATAGAAACATTCTTCATCCTGAGTGTCAATGACCAGAAATACTACTGCTGCAGCCACCGCTTTAGGAGTTCCTGGGTTTTGCCTTTCTATAAGTATGCTGCTCAAAACTAAAGGTGTTATTCTGAGTTAGCATTACCCCTGAATGGTAGTATAACTGTCTTGTGTGCCTTCTGTACAATGTGCCTGTTAATGCATCGTATGATACCTTTTTTAGCAAAGGTATCCTATCACCTCCTATTTCATGTCGGATCCAGTAACAAACTGACTGGATTACCTTCTTCAGTGCTATTGCCCAGTCATTTACCCTCCATTGTATATTTATGCATTTGTTTCCTCTTTTCTTATCAGAAACTTGTCCCCACTGAACATCACTTGAGGTTATTTCCCCAGTCTTTCAGTTTTGTTCTGAATTCTAATCTTTTCCATCAAAGGCTCTGCCATCCCATGTAGCTGAGAGACATTGTAAGCACCATGGAGGACAAGGTATGAAATATTTAGAAGGAACTCTATAGCCAAATTTAATTACTAGAACTTACAGAGCTGCCAATGGCATCCATCAAGCTAGCTGCAAGGACAAAATCAATCATTATCAAAATCTTCATCCTTTGGAAGCTGTGAAGTAGAAGAACAAATTAAATACTAGTTAACTTAAACATTAAAACTAAATATTTACACCTGACATCTTAAATTTTATTTAGAAGGAACTCTATAGCCAAATTTAATTACTAGAACTTACAGAGCTGCCAATGGCATCCATCAAGCTAGCTGCAAGGACAAAATCAATCATTATCAAAATCTTCATCCTTTGGAAGCTGTGAAGTAGAAGAACAAATTAAATACTAGTTAACTTAAACATTAAAACTAAATATTTACACCTGACATCTTAAATTTTATTCAAAATAATTTATTTAACCAATAATAATTTTCTTATAGATTGTAAAGATAATGTATATTTAGGCTTCATTACAAGTGTCTAAAATAGTCTGATCAAGTAAAACTCCAAAACCCAGTAAAAACAGAATTTATCCTTTTAGGCCACTTTGTATCAGAGCTCTCTGTGTATTTTAGGACAGCTATTCAAGATTCAAACCCATGTATGTTATTGTGAAACAAGACAAAAGCAAAGTAACAGTTTAAAATGCTCTGAAAAGCAGGGCAATATTCCTTGTTGGTCCATTAAAGTTGGGAGAAAGCTCTCTGTTACATTGAAGTAATTAAAATCTGAGTTGGGCTAGTTGCCCTTGAACTAAAGATTTGTGCAACTTTTGTGTGCCAGGAGAAGATGGAGACAATTTTACTGTTGCAGAGTAATTTTTGGGAAAAATGCATACTTACCAGCTTTTGTTCTAACGGTGACAAGGATGACATCTTTCAACTGGTAGCTATGCATATTTTGTACTGTATGACCCATAGCATTTTAAATCCCATTATTTCATATGAAAATTATTTCATATGCCAAAACAATCACCATTGTAACTCAATGTTTGCCTTGCAAACATTAGCTGATATAACTTCACGATTTTCTGTAAGGTAGATGTATGCTTTTCAGCTCACAGATGAGAAACCAAGGCCTCCAATTACTGAAATATTTACAAAGATTATACATGAACCAATTCTAAAGATTATACATGAACCAATTCTAAATTGATTAGTTAAACTGCTGCAAGCTATCAACTGAGGAATGTTTCTTTTTTTTTTTTAACTTAAATATATTTTCATTTAGCATATGCTAACGCCTGTTTAAACCAAAATATGTGTCCACTCTGCTTTTTCTACTTATTAAAGTAAATCAGCTAACTACATGTTAAAACATTTGTGGTTAGACAAAGCATAAGACCTATAATAGAGATTAATGATTCAATGTCAGCATGTGCTTACTGAAACACCAACTTTATGGAAATTTCCACTCATGTTTCTACAGGAATTAATATAAAACACCAGTGGAACTTTGGCAGACTGTGCTTTTTACTGTACAAAGATAAGCAAGGTGCTTATGTGAAGTATGTTTTTAAGTTCTTGTAAAATTGGACAAGTCCAACTTTATTTTCACCAACCTCTGAAAACCTCATGCAAGAGTACAAATTACAGCCCAGCCAAATTTCACGTTTTCAACACCTACCTATAAAATACTTAGGATGCTTTTTTAAATTATAGTTATCTTATTTAAGCACCATTTTTTTTATTTTGCATTCTGAGTTCTACTGGTTTGAAAGCATCATATTTGAAAGCATAGAGTTGTGAGGCCCAAGTATATCTGTATAAAGCTCATTATACCACTTCCTGCACTGGACTGATGCAGACACAAGGTGTTGAGGGTACTCTGTACCCATTGACTCATGTTACAGACACCTCAGAAGGTTTTTTTAAGCATTTTGGACATATGCAACACCTACCATTAAGCTGCAAAGCACTATACTAAGCTGATGTCTATCTCTAAGGATACCAAAGGAATCCATTAAAAATGACCTATAAAATATTTCTTGAGTAGAAAGTGTGAACTGCAAAACTTAGGCTAAGTTATTCTATGCCATAAAATTTCTGAATTTTAAGTTGTAAGTTGGTCTTCATGCTAACTACATAAATGTTATATCATTTGAATTAGAAACTTTACCATAATTCAATGCAACAAGTTCTGCTACTGTTTGAAGTGGTGAATCCTATGAATTTTAGGCTTAAAAAAGGAGGGTGGGGGGAAATCTGCAAGAATTGCCTGGCATTGAATTCTGTTATTAATTTGGATTTCAGAGGTTTCTGCCATGATAAAACATGTACTTTCACCTTATGACAGTAGTAATTATGGCTATTGCAGGCACTACTGTTTTGAAAGCAGCTGTTGCCATCTATTGCAATGACACTGTCTGTTGTGGGAGAGGAGTGACCAAAGAGTACATTAGGGATCTGGACAACCTGCAAATGGTCTGTCTCTGATAACTGCTGTCCCGACTCCATGCATATCTTAAATATGTTTTCTAGGAGAGAAGGGACTATATTTTTTTCACTGAAAGATTCATATTTAACTGTTCTGCTTCATTCTTTCTTATTTTCATTATAAAAGCACACTGTTCTCCCTCACATTACTCTTAATATTCAAACTGTTCTATCATGATTTCACTGACTGTGAATGCCTGAATACCGCAATCAATCTTAAAAGGGTTGCACAGCTTTACGACGACAGTATTCTTATTTTTTTTAAAAAGACTATGAAGTAAATCTTGCATACTGTTCAGAGAAATTTGTTAGGGGGAAAAAAAAAATAGAAGACTATCCGGTACAATCAAGGCAGATCATGTCCCTGACAGCATGTGTGAGCTACTATGAGCAAACTGCACAAAAGGAATGAAGCGCTGAGGAGTGTAGTGTGTGCAGTTGGCTTGGTTTGTCATCTTCAGATGAAGTCACCTTTCTATTTAAAGAGTGTCTCTTTCTCAAGCATGTTCCTGTTGTGGCGAACTTCATAAGGGCTGCACTTGGAAGACAACTTTGTGTGTATCAGCTTGAGCACTGAACTAAGATATGCTCAAAAGACATACTGAAATATAGGAATAGTCTCATAAATAAAATTCTAAATGTGATGATTTAAATAGATTGCTCAAGATATTTTAATCCTGGAGTTTAATTTTTAAGAATGGAAGTTGGACAGTAAACCCAAGATGGATTATTGATCCTGTAGTCACTCACAATATGAGCTCACTATGATCGTAAGAGAATTAAGTGGCGTATAAAGAGGGAGAAACCAAGAGCTCCATTTGGCAGACCTGTCAGTCAGAAGCAGGGAAGACATTGAAACAGAGAGGACACAGGAAAAAAACCACAGAGTGGACCTGAAATAGGGGACCAAAATCTTTGTGCTGTTGTCCTCCCAAAAAAGGAGAAAGGTCAAGACGACTAGGAAGAGACATGAAAACTCAAGCTCTGAAAGGAAATGGCTGACCTAACGGTGTTTCTCTGCTTCTGTCACTGCCCAGCAGGGAGACCCAGATAAAGTAGAGGACAGTGAGCAATGCTGATCCTGGAAGGGGCAGTACCTTGTACCTTTGAGCTAATTTCTCAGCAGGTATAAACTCACGCAGTTTATCTGATCCCACAGTGGCAGTGACATGAGATTCACTGAGTGGTCAACCCTACAGTGATAAGAAAAGTGGTAAACAGGGTCAAGTCCCATATATGTTCGAAGAGCTTTGCATACACTAACTGAATCAACAGGTTCAGTCTTGGAATTAATGTGGGTAACTGTTTACTTAGTTTTCCACATTTCTACAAAAACTTTCAGAAAAGGTTGTATTAGTAACAGTTCTCTGAAAGTGTACATCCATGCTTTTTGGTAATACGTAAAGCTAAAGTTCTGTTCAAGGGAAGCTTAAAATCTTGCTCTAGGAAGACTGCTTTGAAAGTCAGTTTCTTAAACTAATTTCTCCACTCATTTAAATATTTACCCTGGTTGTTATATAGCTATTTAAAATGCACTATCCAGAAATGTATGTGGAGGGTAAAATAATTAAAAATGTAGGGAGAGAATACAACTGCTGATAAATATTCACACATAATGCATTGAAAAACATTCACTCCAAAAAACTGCAAAAAAATTACAAATCTTAATCCATGTCACAGATGAAAAGAATTGCGTAACTTAGCAAATATTTTTGTGTTGTTAATGCTAGTGAATCCAAAGAGTTAACAAGTGCTGAGAGACTTCCAAGACTTTCGTTATAACACCTGTGTTGGTTTAACAAAAACAAAAAAAACAGATTTGTGCAGGGGAGATCCCTTTCCAGGAAAATCTTAATCTCAGACAGTAGACATGGATTAATTATCACACATCATATTAGAGTGAGAAAAACTTAGTGTGATATTTTCAAGTTGCAAACACAAGCCCTTAACAGTTAGCTAAAAAAAGAATCACTTTCTGTTTTAATAAAATTGAAGCTTCAGGGCAACTCTTGTGAATCCTTGAAATTTTATCCATGTAAGATTACTCATTTGCTATTCAAAGATTACACCTGGAATATACACTTGCACAGCTGTGCAGAAAGATTTCTCCAAAGCTATGGCATAAAAATTCCAGAAAGGTACTTTTTTCCTTCTCTCTGCCTGGGCTTTCTTCACAGACTACTCAGACAATCAATCCTATGTTCAAATTTCCCCTAAATTCGATGTTTTTCCAAGTCTTCCAATAAGAAGTTACTAAATAGATTTGATGACATTAGAGAAACTCTGTGCTACGAAAATTTTGAACTGTCAGCCTGTTTTCTTGTTCTTCAATTCTGGAGACAGCAAACTAGATGGAATTCAGATGCCTATTTCTGTTTGTACAGTGTCAATAAGAATTGCATTGCTACTAAATACAATAATAATGAGAGAATCTGCCAAAAGGACAGCTAATTACTTGAAAGATTTTTGTTTGCTTTCTTAAAATTTGAACTGGTTTTAACGATTAAACTCATGCATAAAACTCTGCTTTGTTTTAATTAGGTAGTGTTACAAAAATTGCCCCATTTTCCTCATCTGAAAAATGGACAATAATTCATGAATTGATCTACTTTTAGGCTTAAAAAGCAGCCTTGTTCATACAGCCATATGCTATTATAAATTTAGAAACTACAGATTTGAATATGAGGTTTATTAACTAACTAGATATTGTAGCAAAATAGCTAGATCCTGCTAAAACATTCATACATCATTAGCAACATTGCACCAGTTATATGACCTTCAAAAACATATTACTCTTAAACCGTAACTATAGCAATTACCCCAAATTCTTCCTTCTTCCCTCACAGGTACCTAAAATGTTTACCTTTACCCTCTGGACAGAACTCAAAAGTTGTTAAATCTTCTTAAGCTGATGCAAAGAATTCCAGAGCCCTTCCCAGGCTAGGATTGTTTTTGCTATTAAATTCTGTAGAGTTGAGGCTTACATCTGCTATGAGTCACTGCGCAGGAATGTTACTGAGAAAGTTGCAGTTATCAAGACTAAATTGCAACATAAGAAGAAGACAGTAATTCTGTGTCTAAAACAACACTTAGGAAACAAAAATAGACCAAAAATAACAAAGGATCATCCATTCCCTTTCACTGCTCTGATCCAGGAAATTGCTCTCAGCATCCTATTCAGCTATATACTCCGTGCTTCCCTGAATCAGAGCCTAAATCTCTTAGGCTTCAGAGGTATATAGAGAGCATGACCGACTCAACTGATGTAGAAATAAAACATAATCACTCGGACTAGAAATTACGTTAGAGGTGATAAAATAAAATTTAAAAAAACTGCTAAAAAAACCCCCCAAAACACCAAAAAAGTAACATAGTACAGACAAAGCCAAAGAGAACAAGAAAAAAAGGACAAAGAATCTTGTTTGATGTAAGTCAGTATTTTTTAGCTAAATTGGAAGGCACTCAGAAGCACGTGATCTCAGTGACTTGGTTAGACAAAATCACTTTCTATATAAGCTTTTTAGAGCCAGATGAATACATCAAAGAATGTTTTAAAATGCAATTTGTTTAGAGTGTTTGTCCTCCTTCTATGTTGGCTCTTCCCAAAAGTTCAATAAATGCGTATGCTTAAAGGAGTACTTCTGGAAGATGTGAACTCTTAAGGAAATATTGAACAAAAGCAGTAAAAGGGGTTTTACATTCCACAATATAAATATTCACACCATCAACTTCCTTTTGAAGACTAACACTTGTTGCACACTTCCTCTGAATAATTTCTGGTGTATTATTTGGAATCTGTTTACCTGGCAGTATTTCTTTTTACTAATTACATTACATCAACTAATTAACTTCATATTCTGAACTTCAAATATTTAATAATTGCAATAAATTTCTCATGAGTAGCCTACTCTAAGAATCATTCAAATATTCAAAATCATTCAGCAAGTCATTTTTACTGGGAATCTTACTATGACTAATGACTTTTGCAAGGAGGGAGATGATACCTGTTCACAGCGTGACTCTTAACTCTTAACTGATTGTTACTCAGTGGGTGAGCTCTGAATTTAGAAAGTGGAAAAAAGGCATGGCATTTTAAACTCAGATTTATTAACCATTTAAACAATTTATTGAGGGTTACAAGTAGATTCTCCATCACTTGAAGTCTTTAAACAAAAACTAAATGGCTAAAATATATGGCTGTGGTTCAGTTAGAGAAGAATTATAAGCAGCATCAGGTCAGAGATTTGTGTTATTCAAGAAGTCTATAGGCTACCCAACATCAGAATGATTTTGCAAGAATAAACATACTAAATAGAAGGCTCTCAAAGAGTATACAAACGGAAGTCATATACGCACAAAAGGAAGAGAGAAAGGTCTTTCTTAGACCTGTTGGATGCATCCAGTACTGAAAACTGGCAGATGTCATAGACCTTAACGCAGCCAGTAAAGATCTGGCTGTTGACCCAAATCTTATTCAGATTTGCTGCTCTTGGGACAGTATGCACAGAAGTGAAGCAAAATATGGCCAGGATCATTAATCACTCTTTTATCAGTTTTTTGACAAAAGAAGGTATAAAGGATAAAATGCTGTTCCCCACTTCTACACTAAGTCGTTTATTACTTCCTATAAGCAAGGTAAAAACAGTCAGTTGTATTAAATCCATCATATCTTTTGCGGATGTTTAAAAGAAATAGCTAGCACAAGTGGTCTTTGTTCCTATTATATTAGCACTTTCAGATGAGTACGTCCCCAGACATTTTATCTGACAGAAGTTTAACAGCTTTGGGCAATCCCAGATACAGATACAGGCTGGGCCATGAGCAGCTTGAGAGCAGACCCGCAGAGAAGCACTTGGTGGATGAAAAACTAAATATGAGCCGGCGATGTGTGCTTGCAGCCCAGAAAACCAACTGCATCCTGGGCTGCATCAAAAGAAGCGTGGACAGCAGGTTGAGGGAGGTGATTCTGCCCTCTGCTCCACTCTGGTGAGACCCCACCTGGAGTACTGCATCCAGCTCTGGGGCCCCCAACATAAGAAAGACATGGGCCTGTTGGAGCGAGTCCAGAAGAGGGCCACGAAGATGATCAGAGGGCTGGAGAACCTCTCCTATGAAGACAGGCTGAGAGAGTTGGGATTGTTCAGCCTGGAGAAGAGAAGGCTCCGGGGAGGCCTTCCAGTACTTAAAGGGGGCCTACAGGAAAGATGGGGAGGGACTCTTTATACATGGGGAGGGAGTGTAGTGATAGGACGAGGGGTAACAGTTTTAATCTGAAAGAGGGTAGATTTAGATTAGATATTAGGAAGAAATTCTTTTCTGTGAGGGTGGTGAGATACTGGAACAGGTTGCCCAGAGAAGTTGTGGATGCCCCCTCCCTGGAAGTGTTCAAGGCCAGGTTGGACGGGGCTCTGAGCAACCTGGTCTAGTGGAAGGTGTCCCTGCCCATGGCAGGGGGGGTGGGAATAGATGGTCTTTAAGGTCCCTTCCAACCCAAACCATTCTATGATTCTATGATCAGCAAACACAAGATAATGCGTTCATAAGATCATCCTTTTATCATTCAGACTCAAAAGAAGTTGCAAGCACACAAGAAGCTTTCATAGTACAAGGAACCACCGTTTTTTCCCTGATAAGCTGTAACGCAGGTGTTAAGTACCATTTATAAAATATAAAGCTTTACTTTTTCTCATGTGTATGATTTTTATCCAGGAAAGTTTTAAATCACCTTCAGCTGTCACGTAGAAATATGGAAGGGTCAAAGATTGTACACCACAGCATGGTAACTCTGCATTTGTCAAAATGTACTTTCATTCCATCTGTTACAAATTAATTTGTTTATGCTCTTCTCTGCATTGTTTTAGTTTGTGTAATGCTAAGGGTAAAATAGAAAACATGTAATGGACTCCATTTAGGATTGGCTGAAATCACATATTTGAAAATGTGCATTCAGCATTGTATATCCAACAAGATGATAATTAAATGGTCTTTTGCATATGCTAAACAGTAGCAATAATAAATTGAAAATACCTTTAAATGGAATATGCTGTTTGGTTTCGTTAACTTAGACACTAGGCTTTTTTTTTGGGGGGGGGGGACGGACACGACACGACCCAACCAAAAACCCACACAAAAACCCAACCTGACTAACTCCATCAAAATTATGATGTCTGAGTAAATTTGACTTTGGGGTTTTTATTTTTTAACATATAAAATAGTAGCAATGTGTTACTTCCATAATAATACTTTGTTACTGAAACAGAACAGAGCTGAAATCAAAGATAAGCCAAACTCAGCTTTATGACTAAAAATCTCTGTATCTCCATGTTTTTAAAGGTAGCCTCCTTTCCAAAAGTAAGTGTATTTTTTTTTATAGACTGACTTAAGAATTGCATGGTATGTTTACAAGAAAATCCGGTTAAGCAGTTATCGTAACTGACAATGTGCCAGTTACCAGAATACTATTATATCTTCCCATTGTAAGTGTATTCCACAAATAAAAGCATTACCTAAGAGCTTCACACACATAATGCTGTGGGTGTTTGCATAGCTGACTGACATGTTAAATGGCTTCCAACGTTCCAGGGCAGACTACTGATGAAAGCGAGTACAACTCTATCTGCTTGAGTGGAGTTACTTTAGATTGTTCAACAGTTCACTTCAACTGTATTTACATAAGAGGTGGCCCACATATTCAAGAGAATAAAATTATCAAAAAGCTACACTGGATTTAGTCAACAGTTAGGATTGCTGTAAAAAATTATATCCACTAAGCTTTTGAAAGTTAAATATAGTTATTAGCTGTTAATATTTTATGTTTATTTGGAGACATATCGAAAAACAAAGTATGTCATACTTCTGCATTAATAGATTCTCAAGGTTCATTCTTACTAAAGGAATTTGGCATTTCAGGATTTGGAATAATCTGTATCAGTTTAACATGAGTCCTACTTAGTCAAATGACAGCAACTCTCTTCTGTGGACTGTCATTTATATACAAGAAGCTTGCACCAAAGTGTTAAAATAGCTACAAAACAAGATCAAATTAAAGTGACATGCTTTTGGCAGTACAAGTCCCTAAAGTTCATGAGATGTTGATGATGGACCTCCTTGACGCAATCCCGGTTATTCACAGGGAAGCGTATGAAGAAGTCCTGTTATACACAGGAACACAACAGAAATCAACAAAAGGAAGCAGCATCATTGTTCACTATTCCAATTCTCCACTTACTCAGTACTACCTTTTTCTGAGGGTTACTGATTTTTTTGTCTCTCTCTAGGACATTGTTGCCTTCTTCCTGTATTTCAGTTTTCTGCTTCTTTCATTCCACTGACATGCATAGTTCCATGAGGTAATATCCCGTGTCACTGCAGTAGTCTTCAGGCAAGCTACGTCAGTGTACATGATCCACCACAGGCTTCAGTCTTTCAAGCAGACAAAGGCCATTAATGTTTCACTTGCCTATTCCTTTAAGGAATATTGTGCCCTTGCTTATGCGTGACAGTTAGCCATCTCTCTCATACAATTTATTAGTAATATTTTACTTTTTCAATGTTGGATGAGTTAGAGTACTACAAGCCAATATTTTGCTTACTTTTGGACAAATAAGAAACTTCAGAAAGTTTTGAAGTTCTTGATTCTTTTAACATGCTGTCTTCAAAATGCTTGCCACAATCCTAACAAAAGCAGTGGTAGAAACAAATTATGCCAAAAATACAGAAGTCTATCTATATATGAAGATTTCACCTACTATATAATTACATTGCACAGAGCGACCACAGACTATGACTGCAACCTGAACCATATGAATAACAGATCTCTAAAACTTGCATAATTGCATGATGAAGTTGAAGTGTTAGGGCAATAAATGTAATTCCCTGATAAGGCCAAGAGATAAGCAGAAAAGAACTTCCTACTTATTCTGAAATGACAGAATGAATGCACTTTATTTTTTGGTGTATGGATATAATATGCAACAATAAAATCCAGTTTTTAAATAATTCACCTCATTTTTGGGTAGTATTCTAAGAAACAGGTGCATAATTTAGTCATTTCAGTCATTTCAAAATCTGTCATTTCAGATATGACACAGAAATCAGCAACACACCTTCATTGTCATGGATGATAAGATCAGCAAATTCAACATATTTAGACATTATTTTATCACACTCCAAATATGGCAAACCCCCCCAATTCTTATTAGAAATATAAAATGAGCAGTCCCTCCCATCTTTCTCAATAGACAGTAGCAAAGACAGCAATTACTAGCATAGATGGAACACGTCACAGAAGCTAAAGATCTAACAAACATCTACATCTGTACACAACTCCTTTGCAGAATATAGAAAAATGGTGGATTTGGTGAAGGCCTAGAGTAATTTTTTAAAAAAATTATCACAATAAGTTCCATTGCTGGTGTTTGTTTTCTATTCATTAACCCCAAGATCATAACAAACATGAATTAAGCTATGTTGTGAGGAAATGTATATGGCAGACAAGTGACTTGCTCAAGATCTTCCTGCGAGAGCCAGGAAAAGAACATGGTCCATAATCTTCTGCCTTACTCACAAGAACAGCTTACATACCCTGCCTTCTCCTGACTGCCTCCTTTCCCCATGAAGCTTCCTGCTGGCCCCAGTTTTCCTTTTGTTCTCTCTAAAGACATCCTTCTCCTATATTCTACCTTGTAAAAAGTATGTAATCTTTTTGTAAAGGTGCATCAACTAATCTCTCTTCCTTGGTATTTATCAATTTAGTGTTGTTATCCATCTGCACCAACTCTTAATCAATAGTGTAACTGAAACCACTTAGCACCAGGTCTCTACTACCCCTCTTACCATCAGAAAAAAAGAAAAAGGAACCACAAAAGCAATTTTATTAGAAATGTGACAGAAAGATTTAGATTACAAAGTTATTTAAAACACATCAAAGTTACTCTAATTTAAATCCTTGCGGGGGGGGGGGGGGAGAGAGTCATTAGACATGCCAGGCAATCATACTTTACTCAGTACTTCTATATTTGCAAAACCTCCTGTATCAGAATAGCACATATCTATTTCAAAAACATTATTGCCAGAGGATGAAACGCAGTATATCATAAAATTAATCAACCCTGTGTAGCTACAATGGAACTCCTTATGACAACTTTTTTATAAAAAGTCAACACATACTAGATGATGAACATAAAGCCATGTAATTATTAGCATTTTTTTATTTTTCTGGATCAGATGTTCACTATCAAACTGTATAGTGGCTATAAAATGACCTACAACTTTGGCAGATTTTTTTCCATTTAAAGAAATATGAACACATATGAAAATAAAAATTAGGTGGCTTTGAAGAATTCACTGTAGCTTTTATATGCTAACTATTTTAATGCTGATATGTTTTCAAGATTAACTGAAGCCCTACAGTATAGAGAAAGCACTTAGTTATGAACATGCAGGAATGACTGCTATCAGATACATTTTAGTTTCCGACTACAAAAGAAAAAAGTAGAAAGTATCTACAACCTTTTCCTCTTAGAATGAACTCTCAAATAGTTGTATAGTATCTTTCATTCTATACACTCAGAACCAAGGAAAATAAAAAATAAATTATTTAATTGCAAAATGGAAAAAAAAAATTTGGGGCTAGGCAGAGAAGCATGAGTTGGTTCCAAACTTTTCTTTATAACGTGTGGTGGGATTGCTTATTTCTTTAATATTCTTGTTCTTTGATTCAATTCAGAGGGAGAAATTTATGTGGTATTTCTAAGCTATGTAATCATTTTATCTTTCTCCTGCTCACTTTTTAAATTTTTTTTTGCCTCAGTGTAGCACATATTTAGATTGTGACTCCAGAAATGTAAATAATGTGGAATTGGCTAGACAATATCATGATACAGAACAACCATCCAAGATACTATGAATTAAAGGTTCTTCCTACTCACTTTTCTAAGGAATCTGCAGATATGCCTGTTTAACTCAAATCTGTCATTTCAGAACAACCAAAGTATTTTGTTTCTTCTTGGATTGCTTTTGTACAAGGAATAAACTGAAGATGTTGTTACTGGACTGGAAATAGAAAGAAATTAAATAGATGAGACTATATAACTAAGAGTACAGTGTATCAAATATAATGTTGAACTAAACAACAAACAAAGAGAGACATCCAGATTAAGTATTGTATTTGTAGGTTCATTGTGAAACTGGATCTTAATTTCTTAAGAGTGAAATACTACTCAGGACCTTGCTAACTTCTCTGCTATAGAGACCTCTTTTAAAATGGTTTTCAAAATAGGCTTTAACAGAGCCTGACTTCAAAGGGGACAATGAGAAAAATGTGGTCCTAGGGCTTCTAGGCAGGGCAACAGTGGTGCTCCTGATGCGTTTTGGTTGTGTGAAATAAGCATGCTTAATAAAACAAAACTGGTTATGCCTTGTGGCTCCCTCCCATCGCTTTTTAGCACTAGGTTTGATACCAGTCACTAATATTTTACTAGAATGTAATACCTCGAGTGCATATAACAGCAAAAATCACAGACTGGTGAGATAACAGCAGTATCAAGAGGATTACTTTCCCCACACCTGTAGGGGTGGGGAAGGCTTACAACAGGGATCCTGTCCATTCTTCAGCTGAGATTCAGGCGCTTTTCTGGGGTCTGACCAGGTTAGCTAACACCTATCTCCCAATTATTCTTCTTTCTTTTATTGCTTCTGATGGCTATTATCCTTCAGTGGATCATCAAAAATTGCTTTCTTCTTCACTGGTAGTGAATTGGCTAATCCTTGACCAGCCTAACGCTTGGCTTTGGGGTCTTAAATGCCTGTGCCTCTGCCCTACACCTGCTTAATTATCAGACCCCACAGGGATAAGTGGACACTTTATCTTCCTGTATAAATCAACTCAAAACTCTTTGTTATTGCCTTAAAAGATCTTTCCAATCTAATGTTACGCAAAGAAAGAAAAACTACCTTTAGTATAGTAGTCTGATAGTCACTGTGTAGCCATATTACGGTAGACTAATCATTTTTGGCCAGTTTCATTTTTGCAGCAAAAACCTCTTTGTCACAAAATCAGAAAAAAAGTGGACAATTACTATTTGAACCAAATGCCTTATTAATTACTGCCTTTGTTTCAGGGCCTTTAAAAATCTCTCTCCCCAACTACTCCTCACATCTCCTCCGCCTCAGTAAAACTTTAATTCTTCACTTCTTGTCTCTAGTCCTTACATGTCTGTATTTTGTTTGCTTTCTTTCCTTTCTCTCTGGAATAATAAAGTAAAATTAACAAGATACAGCCAGCAGATGCGCAAGGAAAAAATCATCACATGTCTCTGACATAATTTTCAATCCTAATTAAATTGGGCTATCTCAAAGATAATCCATTCAGTTTCTGTGAGGGTGCATTCATTAGCATGTCTGCTGATGGAAGCACTTATAACAGAGATCTTTGTAGGAGGAATTAGTTACTGTCAATCTAGAGGCTCATTAACGTTGATATAGGACTTCCCCCAAAAGATTTTTTTTTTTTAATTAACAAGACATTCTTTAAGCCATATTAGCTTTGGCTCACAGTCATTCCCAAATCCCGAGATGTTATTTTATAACAGCAGTGGAGAACAACCTACTGGAAATAATAATGCTTCTTGCAGCGCAATCCATGATTCCTTAATGCTTACTGTATCCTTTTTCAGTCCCCATCCCCAATGAAAAATGGCTCTGAGGAGCTGGTACTGTTTTGTTTCTTTGGAGCACTTTTTTTTTAAAAAAAAAAAAAAAAAGAACAAGTTTGCAGACGATTCCAGAAGAGGGACAGAAAATAAAAAGAAGACAAAAATCATCTTGCAAATGTCAAGCAGGAATCAGAGTAATGATGCTGTAAGCTCCTATGAGAGACATACTACCAATATATGACGTCCTGGAAAATATTCAGTTATGACATATAGGGGACTACAGTAAAGACATTGTTACTAAAACATACTAAAATCTATTTAATTTATTGTTTTTCCTTAACAGTGTAGTATATTTTTATGTAAGATTTTTTTCTTCCTGCAGGAAACGATAGGAATGAGGGAGCTGTATTTTAAGAATAAACTACAGCAACAAAAATAATGATAGTCATTGTATTAAGGCACTATTTTCTCTTAAATTCTGCCTCCCCCTGCTGGGCAGTGGGAGGTATGCCACTGTGACAATATAAAGCGTCTTGCCAACAGCAACACTGCCGATATCGTGCTGAATATCCAGACATGGTTCCTGAAGCCAGGATAAAAGGACATTAGTTAAAAGGGTAATTAAAAAAAGCTGATAAATGAACTTCTTTATTAGCTGCAGAATTGCAATATAGATGAATAATATATAGTCGCTACATAGAGGGCTTCCGTCAAGTTGTTGCAGATTCTTTTTAAAGAGATTTCAGTTATGGATATACAGTCATGTAGCCCATGGTAGAAATGGGAGAAAAATGCTGCTGTAACAGGCAGTCTTATGCTCACCTCTTTCACGCACTATGTATTGTCCAGAACTATTCCTTTGACACTGGGGCATCTGCTGGAGAAAACGATATTTTTATTGCAGCATTTTTATTTCACAGATTTTCCAATCATTTAGTTCCTTTTCTAAATTACAGATAGATTAATGTGTCATTGAAAAGGATTCATGTGTCATTTATTTTTGGTGGCGCAAAATACACTGGTGTAAGTACTAATATGGGAGAGATGGTGGTTTAACTACATTTCCATGTAGTACCAGTTGAACGTTTCTCGCCCAGGATGAATTGTGAGGCCTATGTAAATATTTAATGCTTCTGCTTTAGAAACTCAGCGTAATGGAAATGCTGAAAATGGTAACTCGTTTTTCCCATTCTGACAATGAGGGACAATCCCCTCAAACGAAAGAAATATAAATTGTATCAGCTTTACTGAAACAGAAATTGAAAATCCTTAGTATATTATGGGAGTCCATTCCCCTGAGGACTAACAACAAGAACTTCTGCTAAAGACAAGTTTATCTGCCTGGAACAGCCGGGTGATCAGAGTATAACAATAAAGCACAGCACGACTATTACGCACAACTATTTTTTTACACGCCAAATTCTTCTATTGTTTTCTGGTTTTTTTCCAAAGGAAAGTTTAAAGAACCGAAATCTGTAAACTACAAGTAGCAAAACACGAATAACGGCATTACAGAAAAAGAAGGAAAAAAGGTAGAATAGACGACAATGATTTCCACCTTTTCACCGCTGCATTTTCAGCTGCGACTTCTTACAGGAGACCAAACCCAGACAGAAACAGGCTCTGCAAGTTGATACAGCTCCAAAGGAGGACAGGCTCTGATCCTCATCCACGCTCAGGGTTTCGCCGTGATTTTACTAGTTTTCCAGTCAGGTAAAGTCATTTATAGAGTTCATCACCGTTTTCGTATTTTATTTTACGAGCAAAACGAGCCCGACGCTTCGCACCCCGCCTCAGGCCAGCGGCGGACACGCGCGAATCCTGTCACGTGGCTGGGCGGTGCCCTGACTAGAAAACTACCGGTCCCAGGAGGCACTGCCCCCCGGCCGGAGAGGCGCGAACCCGCAGCGCATGCTGGGATTTGGAGTTTCAGTCGCCTCCGACTGCCACGGCCGTGCGCAGGGATCCTCTCCCAGCGGGCGCCTAGAAGGGCGGGAATGGCCGCCCTGCTGTCACGTGGCCCGGGGCGGGCGGCGCTTGCGCAGCGCGGAAGGGCATCGCTGGGCGGAGGTTACTAGGTAACGGTGTGTATCCGTCCGCTGGGGTCCGCCTCCCGCACCTCTGGCGGAGTGGCGGCCAAGATGGCGGCGGGGGGCGGTGGGGGAGGGGCGGGGGGGCCCCCCCCCGCGCC
>NW_008795127.1:4473766-4490956 GCF_000699145.1 Aptenodytes forsteri | reverse complement strand
TTGGTCCGGCTGTTTGGGTTTGCAGTTCTAGCGCATTGCTAGTGTGAGGGCTGTCCGGTGCGACAAGAGAAGACTTGCCTCGTTGTCTGCTCCTGTTTGATGATGTTGTATGGTTGGCACTACTCTGTAGGCATTTAATGAGTTAATGCTAAATTAATGCTCAGTGAGGAGCACGTGTCTTAAAAAGCTAAACTTAAAGAAATCTTCGATCCCATTTTCAGTCTTTACGGCGCTATGATGGCTTTTTACAACTTTTTGTTTTTCATTTGATTTTTAATTTTCAAAACTTTCTATGTGCAGGATTAAGTGCTTTTCAGAGCTCTTGCAGTTCAGATGAATGCTGTAGGAAAAAAAAAGTCAAAAACAACTCCGCTGTAGATAAAAAAGCCTTTTAAAATATGTGTCTTTGGTTTGTTAGCATGTTTTGTAGTGATACTTCTGAGCAATTTGCACATTGCTGTTACATGTACAAAATATGTTTTGACTACAATCTTAACATGTAAGATTATAGTCAAAACATGTATCAAGTTATTTCTGTAGAAAATATACTTGAAAGTCTTTTTTTTTTTTTCTTTCAAGTCCCTAGTAAATGTTGTAAGGCAGTATGTACATGCTCAAATAGAGCTTTTATACAGATTCTATAATGTGCAAGAAGCTGAGATTGGTAATGGGTTGCTGGATGCAGAAATAGCATAACGGGAGGATACCACAGCTTTTATAAGAGGATTTCTTCTGGAAATAGCTAGTAAAATGAAGAGCAAGAAAAAAAATACAAATTCGTGAAGTGTGTGTGGGGAAGTGAAAAACACAGCTTCTAATGGGAGAGTTTCACCTCTAAGAAAAAAGCTGGCTGAACCTCTTTGTGTTTTTTAACTGAGTTGAAGGGATAAAATATCACCATAGCTCTGTGATCTTAAGCTCACTTGAATATAACTCATTTGGAAATACCAAAGACTATAGCATGAATGTTTAGAAACTTGCTCTCTGGGAAGGGCACAGGTCTGTTAGAACACTTTAAAATCCGCTTGCTGGAAGTAATCAGGATATTGTTATTTTTGAGCTGTATTTATTAGGGTGCATAGGTGTATGCTTACTGTCCTTGTTTGAGAATATTATTCAGAATGTTCCATCTATGTCAGTGAATTTACTTCAGAGGTAATCAGAGACTCCTACGGAAAAGATAGTTGAAGATAGCGTTTGTGAAAATTTTAAATGAAATAAATGTGAATAGTTATCTGTATTATGTAAAGATGAATGCTGCCACTTCTTGTTTTTACAGTGGAAGGTAGGGAAAAACTTGTTTTGCTACAGTTTTAGTAGAATTATATAACATGCTGGTGAAACACCTTACTGAATTGGACTGTAAACCCAAATGGCCTCTAATCTTGTAAAGATGAACTCATTATGCTTAGTGGCATAGGTCAGGATAGAGTGCCAGTTGAAATGTTGGTCTTGCACATCTACAAAGCTGAACGGTTTATCTGTAACGGAAGAAAGTTCTTACAAAACATAGCTGTTTTCTAAAATAAGCTAAACTGATAACTATGCATTTGTTTTGAATGCTTGTCAAATTTACCTTGAGTTGGCACAAGAGCTTCCCTGTCAATTTTTCATAGGATGCTTGTGCTTCTGCATGAAAACAAGGGAAATGTGAAGGGGCATTGTGTTCTTATTTTCTAAATAAATCTGACAGTTCACCTGGGTGAAAGTTGCACAGAAGGTGTCATTTTACAGTTGATCTGCCTGAGTTTCGCTCCTCCTGATGACATGGCTTTTATTTGCCTTCCTTGAGCCTACAGATAGTTCTTATATAGTCATAAGGTTAGCCAGATCAGAGAGCTTATCCAGTTGAGAGCTCGTGTTTTTTTAATTTCGTTTTTGTTTGTTGGCTAGCTAGTTTTTACATGGTACCCTCTGATTGCATGGCCTAGTGGACACTTCTGTTGGGACAACGAAGGGAGTATGAATGTGCAAGGACAGTAGGGCACAAATCTGCCAGTTCCCAAAGTAGCAGGCACCTAATTATACGTGTGTTATGAGTCTGATTGTGAGATGCAGAAGTTTAATTACTCCTAACTATGTGTGCTGGTTTTGGCTGGGGTAGAGTTCATTTTCTTCATAGGAGCTAATATGGGGCTGTTTTGGACTTGTGCTGGAAAGAGCGTTGATAACACAGGGATGTTTTAGTTACTGCTGAGCAGTGCTTGCACAGAGTCAAGGCCTTTTCTGCTTCTCACACCACCCCACCAGCGAGTAGGCTGGGGGTGCACAAGAAGCTGGGACGGGACACAGCCGGGACAGCTGACCCCAACTGACCAAAGGGATATTCCATACCATATGATGTCATGCTCAGCATGTAAAGCTGGGGAAAGAAGGAAGGGGAGGGACATTCGGAGTGGTGGCGTTTGTCTTCCCAAGTAACCATTATGCGTGGTGGAGCCCTGCTTTCCTGGGGATGGCTGAACACCTGCCTGCCGATGGGAAGTAGTGAATGAATTCCTTGTTTTGCTTTACTTGCATGTGCAGCTTTTGCTTTACTTATTAAACTGTCTTTATCTCAACCCGTGAGTTTTCTCGCTTTTACTCTTCTGATTCTCTCCCCCATCCCACTGGGGGAGGGGGAGCGGGTGAGCGAGTGGCTGTGTGGTGCTTAGTTGCTGGCTGGGGTTAAACCATGACACTGTGTTAGCGTGACTTAGGTTGGTACACTGCCAAGTGGAGATGTGGTTATGGTATAATGAGCATACCTGGTAGATCCCATTTCCTTAATGGAATAGTAATAGGTTGTGTTTGCATGAAAATACTGCTTTGTGCAAGTGCACTTACTGAGAGGGCTGTACTGTGTGATTCTGATTGAGTACCATACCTAAGCAAGATAGGTGTACTAGTACAACTTTTAAACTTAGTTCAGGATTAATAATTTTTTTTCTGGAACTGATTATTTAAAAAACCAAACAACTACTTCTTACATCCTTCTTAATCTTGAGTTTTAGGTGATTTCTTCACCTGCACTCTGTGAAATCTTGGGTGAAAATTATAATAGTAGATAGATAGCAGTAAAATGTTTAGAAATAAATGGTCCTTTTTGATTTTTTTCAGTTAAAGATAAAGCTAGGATCGTGTCCTAACATAGCGGTTAAAACTAGTTGGAAAAAGTAATTCTCTGGAAGACTCTTTTTCTTCTAAATAAGTAACGGAACTTCCTAGCTGTTATAAAGAAAAAGTTTGTAGCTTTGTGCAGTGGAACTGTGCCAGCAGCACTTAGGCTACACAGTTTTTATTGCAGCCTGAGAGTATATACAGTTAGATATTCTTCACCTTTTTGAACAGGCTAATCTAATTTTACTGCTATAAAGGAACACTTTGTTTCTGATCTTTCAGCTTTAACAACTTTTTTATTACGAATATCAAACTAGAAGTGAAAATGAAAAGTTTTAACATATAGATTGCTTTATACTGCACAGAATGACACTATTAGAGAGCAGCAAAGCTCTAGGAAACCCAAATTATTTTGTTTGGTTTTGCTAGAAACTATAATGTGAGTTGTACAGCATTCACTGCTTAAATAACTTAACCTGTAGTAAAGAAAGTAAAAATCCTTTTATTGATGTCTATTTTCCATGTATTGTATCAAGTACCCCCTCCAGTGCTCTGCTGTCAACATCTTAGTATTGAAATAAATGTGAAAGTTTGACACACTAGGTCTCCAAAGTCACTTATTGTATCAAATAGACGCCACCCTGGACCTGAAAGTGCAGGCTTTATGAATCACAAAGCAGTCTTTCCAAGCACTGTATAGTGTGTTTTAAAGTGAAGAAAATTGGGAGCCTCAAAAAAAAAAAAAATTCTTTACTTTCTAAGAGCAAGGATTTAAAAAAAAAAAAAGACCCCAAAAAAAAAGACCCAAACCCACAACTACTTCTTGTTCAATTTTTAATGCCAGTACCTGTGGTGTTCTCACCCCTACATTTGTAGTAACACGGTTTAGTAAACAGGGGTTTTGGTCTCCTAAATAGCCTTGTGTTTGCATTTTATAACTAATATGTAGTTGTCATCTCAGGTTATGAATCTTTAAAATATTCTACATAAACTGATTTTAATACAGCACATTTCTTTCAACTATTTCTTTTAGATTTTTTTATTGATTGCTTGTCATGGCAACAGGAGGTGGTCCCTTTGAAGAAGGCATGAATGATCAGGACTTGCCTAGCTGGAGCAATGAGAGCCTTGATGACCGGCTGAACAACACGGTATAACTAGTCTTATCTTTCAGTTGCCATTTTATGCTGTACGTTAAAATTACCAGGTAGATTCTGTTAGTGACAGGTAACAATGCAAACCCCTAAGCCTTGTCAGTACAGCTTTACAGGTAAGTATCAGCAAAAACAATAAAAATAATTGAGGTAGATGTAAGCAAGCAATGAGTGTATTTCAGAGGTTGTGAAGTCTGTAGATGTATTTATGGGAAGTGCTTTGGGTGAATAAAGTAGCTAGACGCAAAAGCGTTGTAGGTGTCATGAAAGTGAAAACTCTAATTTTAAAGGTTCTAAACTGCTGAAGAGTCTTCAGCAAAGAAGAAAAATACAATTTTAGCTTCATTTGAAATTAATTTAATGCATTGTAGGATGAAATGATTTAGAAATTTCCTGACAAGCTATTTTTAATTTATGCAGTGGAGAAAATTATATTATGTAATATGACATTTACTCTAGAAAACTTAGTGTATATTTTGATACTGCTTTTCATTTTTACTTATAAAATGGAAGTAAACTCTCTTTCACTCAATTCAAACATTTACTTTTTATCTGTGTGGATAATAAATATGACCTTTTTCTTCCCTCTCCTTCCCCTTAAGGACTGGGGAAGTCAACAGAAGAAAGCAAACAGATCTTCAGAAAAAAACAAGAAAAAGGTTGGTGGGGAAGCTGAAACGAGGCTTACTAATGATATATCTCCAGAATCCTCACCTGGAATGGGACGACGGAAGACCAGAACTCCTCATAGTTTTCCTCATGCTCGATATATGACCCAGATGTCTGTTCCAGAGCAGGCTGAACTGGAAAAGCTTAAACAAAGAATAAACTTCAGTGATCTGGATCAGGTTTGTGTGAATACTAGCTCCCACTATAAATGTGACTACAAAATTTATTCAGCTATCTCTTAATAATTTGGCAGATAAATAAAGAAAGTTTTCATAAGTAATTAAGGTAAAAAAAAAAAAAGCTTATAGGTACCATGGGAGCCAAATCAAAATTCTCATTTTGAAATGGAGAAAATTATGGGAAGTTCAGGACCATGGCTTTCCTATGCTTGAGAGTATGCTAACTGTCTTCACTTTCTTCCTCTCAGTCATGAACAAATTCCTGTGTCTTCAAGTCAGTATTTCTTACTCATCATACTTGTCTGCCACTTGAAAATACCTGTTACCTTATTTTGAAAGTCTGTTCTTGAAGTGCCAGTTTGTGATTCTGAACATTGTTAATCCTTCTGGATTAAGCAGAAGAGTAGCATTAAAAACTGCTCCTCAGTAGAGTGTAGAGAAATGTATGGCACGAATTCTTGAGCCATAACTGCTTCTTTGGGAATATGACACATTCATCCTTCCCTTGTCCAAAACAATGCATTAATTTGTGCTAACAGTTTCAGAATAGAGGCTTGTTAATCTTTGCCAAAGTTTGTTGTTAACTTGTTTGGGTTGTGAAGATTCTTTCAAATGCGATTCATTGCTTTGACTTAGAATATAAAGACTGGGCATAACTTCCTCCCCAAATGTGTGTTACGGCAACAAGTTGCTATTCAGAAGGTTCTAAAGAAAAGCTGAAGTTATGAGGTATCATATTCTGCAAGTCAATATGTTGCTTTTTTATTGTTGTTATTCTCTCAAATGTACCTGAGGAAGTAGGATGCCTTTCACTATAGTAAGGTGGAGGCCACAGCAAGGATGAGGAACTAAGCTCTGGGGAACTGCAGAACCCTTTTGCTTCTCAGCTGTTCTGGGAGGGTGGGCTTGCTTTCTGAAAATGATATGGCAGAAATCACTGGTGCTGTCTTTAGCTTTTGGCTAGTAAGTGACTAATAAAGTAACTTTAAGATCAGTCTAATAATACTGCAGAACTGGTAATCCAAGCAGTGAAACTAATCAGTGTTGAGAATATATTGGAGGAAAAAAATAAAGCAATTGTTCTTTTGTTTGTTTGTTTGTTTTTAGAGAAGCATTGGAAGTGATTCTCAAGGCAGGGCAACGGCTGCTAACAACAAACGTCAACTTAATGAAAACAAAAAACCATTCAACTTCCTGTCACTGCAGATAAACACTAACAAAAGCAAAGATCCTGCCTCAGGTTCCCAAAAAAAGGAAAGTGGGGTATCAGTGCAATGTAAAGAGTTGTTTGGAGCTGCTCTAAGCAAGGATTTCTTGCAAAATTGTCAAGTCTCTGCTCAAGAAGATGGAAGGGGAGAACTAGCTTTGGATAGTAGCCAGGTATTTACATAGCCTATAAAGTCTACAGAATATTGACTCTTAGAAAGGTTGTAATTACCTTGTTACTTTTCAGTGCGTCTTTCTAAATTTCCGAAAAGTGTAACTGTTAAATCTATTGGAAGTGCTTATCTTCCCACTGATTTAAAAGGCAACTTGAGGAAAATGTGAAACCAAGCTTAATCTTGGTTCTTTAGGTATTGTTCTTTAGGAATCTGCTTATTGGTAACAGAAGCAGTATTAATTTTCATCTTAGAGAGTGGTTCTCTCTTACACAGTTCCAGAAAATACTCTCACAGTTTAATATTTTCATATGTTAATGAGCTCATTCTGTTTTAGCCGATGTTGACAGAAGCCCCGTGCTTCAGCCTTGCAACTTCACGCATGCATAAATCTATCCTTATAAAAGCTGTTGACTTTTAACCACTTGCAGAAGTGTACTTATAGCATTGAAAGTACTAGTATGTCACCCCTTTAATTACTACTCTGCTGTTGCTATCACCATGTCTTGTGCATTAAATACGTTAAAGCTGTAGCTGAATGCTTTCAGTAATTTCAGTGTCTTTACAGATTGTGAGCAGACTAGTTCAAATTCGCGACTATATTGCTAAGGCCAGCTCCATGCGGGATGATCTTGTAGAGAAAAATGAAAGATCGGCCAATGTTGAGCGTTTATCACACCTTATAGATCACCTTAAAGAGCAGGAGAAATCCTATCTGAAATTTTTGCAAAAGATGCTTGTAAGTTTGAGAACATAATATATTTGTTTCTGCACTGTAAGCTTTTTTAGGAGTTGATCATTGATGTTTTGATCGTGCTACTGGGGGTGTTGGTTTTGATAAGTAGCTTCCATAATTCATTTTTACTGCCCCCTTATATAGCTTTTGATTTATGCCAATGAAATATTTCAGGCTAGAGAAAATGAGGAGGATGATGTTCGGACTATAGATTCAGCTGTGGGATCTGGTTCTGTAGGTGAGAGCACATCGCTAAACATTGATGTGCAGTCTGAGGCTTCAGATACCACGGTAAGCTGCCTTTTAGTAATTAAGGTGCTAGAAATGAAGACTGTTTTGTTTTTGTCATGATTGTTGTGATAGTGTCATAATCTGCAGTTCAATTAAAAAATAGTAAATCTCCAAACACTCTGTTCAGGAGTTGTTCATGCATGTATGGATATTTTTTAAATTTTTTTTTTTAATGTGGGGGGGGGGAATTAATGGTTCTTTTACAACAACAATGTATCTTGATTAGTTTTTTAAAATATTTAGTCTTTCTTCAAAGTAGAATGAAGAGTTAGAAGTTTACTTTGGCAGAGCATGCACTGGATTGATGTAGGAAGGAATAGTTTTCTATACAATTTTTCATCTATGTTTCTGTTAGTGGGGAAAACTTGCTGGCGTTGGGTGAGGAGAGGGTTGGAAATGAGTCATTAGTGGGCCGTGGCCCAAGCATCTTTCTAATAATGAAGTATTGACGTAACACAAGTTTCTCGCCTTTTTTGGAGAGATGAGCACCTTTTAGAAAATGTGTTCTGAATTTAGTTCTGAGATATACAGACAATCTTCCTTTCTATTCATAAAAGCCTTTATATTAATGTGGTAAACAATTCTTGTAGTAGATACAAAAGCATTTTAATAACAACTTACATTTTACATCTTCCAATACTACTATACTGAGGAAAAGTACTAGAGAGCTGGTATTCTTTTAGCCAGTTACTACTCTGAATGTTCTACAGATGAGGAGAATTTACATGCTTAGAAGTAAAACAGCAGTTAATCACAAAAACTTCTTAATGTTTTATTTTTAGCTTTGTAAGAACTCTTTCTGTCCCTGTAAAGAAATAAAGTGATAGACATGGAAGATGTACTTTAAACTTAAAAAAAATTGGAAAATGCGGAAGAGCAGTACGGTTTTTAAGAAGTATGCATGTAAACTTGCTTTTTTCTTCATCTTTGCAAAATGGGTTTTAGTTTTATGTTTGGCTCTTCATTTTGCATCTAATTTCTCTTTACATGCAGCTTGAATATATTACATGCAGAATGAATACTTCTATTCTTACAAGGTTGATTGCTATATGGAGCCTTATTGTTATGAAAATTCTAAGAATGACTAAAAATGTCTTTGCTCTGTAGTAGATTTTGTTTTATAGTAGTTTTCATTATTTGACAAGATACAAGTGGGTAGGTTTGTAACTTAAAAATGCATGCTAAGTTGGAGCACGTGTTCAAAATCTAACATACTAAACTATTTAATAAAGGAGGTATCTTTTAGTTTGAGCATTCGGCCCCGCATTGAGGACAAACTAGGGAATTCAGCTTCACAAGAACAGGTTACAGACATTGATGTTACAGCAAGCCCTAAAGGGAAAAGTGACAGAGCTGCTGTGAATGCCAGGGAAATCTGGCCTTGTAGGATTAATAGCCAAGAACATGGATTGCCTTCAAAGGTACACTTCAAAATATTATTTTAGCCTCAAATAGGGTTTATAAATGCTGATCTTTATTTATTTTTCTCCCTCCTGTTAACTGCTTCAGATGTATTTGTTACTTACAGTGAATATTCCCATTTGGCCTGCTTATCTGTATCCAGCTGTCTTTTCATTGAATGAATCTTCTCTGCCTAGAGTTTTTTTTCTTTAGAGATGTTTGACAACTTTCTCTTCTGAAGTGTCAACATTGACAGAGAAAGTACTACATGTAATGCTGTACAGCAGGTGTTCTGATTTTATGTAGGTGATCCTTCCAGTTTTGCTGTTCTCTTTCTGGGAAAACATATTGTAAATGTGACTTTCAGACACTTGTCATGTTTACACCAATAGTCTGCCAATGCAAATCTAAGCTAGTACTATACAGAGAAAATAGATTAGAGAATAGTAGCCTTAACTTGTTCCACAGATGTTTTTGTATAGCTGTTTATATAAATATTTGATTGGAAGGGGGAATACTAAGGGGCTTGGAGTCTAAAACGTCTTTTGTTTTCTGTTACCAGCTTTTCTACAGCTTTGTCTCTTACTCTGATTTAAAAAAAAAAAAGTCTAAGTTGGATTTTTTTTTTCCATAAAATAAAAGGCTTAAATGTCTTGTCAAGCTTAGCCTAAATGTAGAACTAAGCTTGACAAATTTGTTAGGTGGTTTTAATGAACTCAAGCAAATCTGGTACTTTAGATAAAGCTTGGATTATTTAATAGCTGAGCGAGACTGAGACGCATCCCCTTTTTCCCTTTCTTCCCCTCGTTCCTTCCTGTGTTGATTTCATTGTGTACTCTTATTTTGCCTCTACTCTCCTTTTTATATACAAGATGAAAATTTAACAGGAATGATCGGTGTCAGTTCCAGTACATGTTTTAGTGACACTTCTTTGAGAAGTTTAGAATTCTGGATGTGTTCTCCTTTCTCTGCTGGAAAGTTGAGCATTCCTGGGCACCCAGAACTGGTTAATAAGATGCCTGCTTCTATTCTGACATTTGGTGCGGAATTTTTGGATTGAGAGAATTTTGTACTACAGGAACTCAGCACTCTGTGGAGAGATGATGATACTTTTAAGTTAGTAATGTTCTTTTTAAATACTTGTCAACTCCTAACAAAAAGGAGGCAAATTTTTCCATGGTTTCATCTGCATAGTGCAATAATCCAACTTCAAACAGGATCAGGATCTTAACTGTGGATGTCTCATTAAAATACTTAATTTGCTGACAATCCTTGAATAAAAGTTTTGAGGCAAATCTCCAGCTTTTAATTAGGATAGAATGAAGAAAATAACTTAGTTTTAATGTATTTTAACTGCCCAGCATGCTTTCATTCCTTCAGATCTATTTCCACGTGTTTGAAAACATGGTATAGAGGGGGTTCTGTGCATGTTTTTATTTTGAAATCGGTTTACCTAAATCTGGTCTATTCTAGTATCTATGGCATAAATACAGCAAACTAAACACATTACAGGTTAGAGAATAACTGCCCAAAACATTCTGCTGAAAATTTAGATATTTTAGGCCAGTAAATCAATCTAGATCTTGTATTATGTGTAGTTCCACGATACTATGCCTTACCTTGCTTAGCTTTACCAGTCTTATAGCTTAATGCCCTCCTTTATGATTCAAAAGACAGAGGGATGCTTGGGTTAGTCTTTGGGACGTGTTAGGGTGGCTGACCGGATTTCTAAAGAAAACTTAACCCCCAGGAGTGGTAAGCATGTCTTGGTGGTACAGGCTTCTCCCTACTGGATGCCTAAAATTTTTAGGCTGAAAAGGACTACCGGAAAGGTGAAGCTGTTTCATTTTCACCGTTTTACACTAACCAGGCTGTTTGATTCTATTAAAGTCCTGCTTGTTTTGACACTTCTGTCACTAGTACTCAACAAATAAATAGTCATGATTATGGTAATGTTCTTCCATATCTTGCAGGCCAGAGATCCTCAACAGGAAGCTAAAGAGGAGTTGGAGAACTTGAAGAAGCAGCATGATTTATTGAAAAGGATGCTACAACAGCAGGAGCAATTGAAGGCTCTTCAAGGAAGACAGGCAGCTCTTCTTGCTTTGCAGCATAAAGCAGAGCAAGCAATTGCTGTCATGGATGATTCTGGTATGTGCAGTGATGGTATCTTTGATAGCATGTTAGCATGCTGTTTGAATGATTAAAGCTGGAATTACGGAATACACATTAAAATTTTTTTTTTATAATGCACTTTTTAAAAATTTGACTGCAAGGCTTCTATTTCTGAAAAGAGTTGACAGTGTAACATTGTAAAAAGATGTGTCAGTTAAAAACCACACAGCTGATTTCTGTAGTTTACTTGTACAATCCTAAAAGTGTGGGGTTTTCTCCTAAGAATTGGACTACCATGTCAAATTAGGAGTCTGCCTCTCATCTCCATCATTGTACCAGGCCTTTGAAGGAAAGAGTTGGAGGGGGGCATACAGAGTGTTCTCTCCCTTTCTGCATCCTTCTGGCTATAGGCAGGGGGGGGTTTGTGGTCATCCTTCTGGCTATAGGCGGTTGGTAGTTTGAGTTTTTGTTTGCTTTTTCATGGGATTTTTGGGGGGGTGGGCTGGTTGCTTGACAGTTTAATAGCCATTGGTAAACTAATGGTTTATCCAAAAAAAGAAAGGAGGAAGTTGCTAAAGCAGTTACATAAGTAAATATGAAACTAGAACTCTGAAATTCTATGGCATGTAAACTGGGGGCATGGTTATGAATAGAGCACCACCATTATGTTATAACCTTCAGTTTAAAAGCATTCTTCTAAATAGTTTTCGTATATTCCCAAGTTTTCAAAAATTATCTTTGGGACAGAGACTTCTTTTTGATATCTGCTTAAAGGTTGTCAGCAGAGTTGTTTTCTCAAGAGTTCAATCTTAAAAGGGAGATACGTCCTTGATTTGTGCACTGATGACATGTGAATTATCATTTCATTGTTGGAAACTCATCCTGCCCCCCACCCCTCCCTAAATCCTGTTCAGTTTTCTTTGGAAATGGGGTACAGTTATGTGTGCAGTCCGTAGGGAATGACATTTTTGCACTGAGCAAGTTCAGATTCAGTCTGTGTTACTGTTCCATGACTCTTCCCCATAAGAGTTGCTGTTAGGCTTGATTAGAGGGTATATGGGATAGCAGTTCTTATTACAGTTAGTTTTTGTATTTAAAATGGCTTAATTTGTAGAAATATAAGCATTGGTTCCTACATTTTACAAAAAGTCTGCCTTTAAGGTTCCTTGCTCTGAGCTTCTCTTTCTGCTTTTTCTCCTGTCCTTGATTTGATAGACTATAGGAAAGAAGGTGGAACTAGTTAAGAAAACTCTAGATTTTAGTGTAGGAAGAGAAGCAGAGAAGTTGGTAGGTAAAAAAAAAAAAAGAGCTTTTCAAAAGCTACCACAGGAGCAAGAGAAATAATGGCCTTCAAAAGGTGTTTCCTTGTTTCTTAAATGGTTTTCAGTAATTGCTTTTCTTCTATCTGCTCCACAGCAGTAGACCTGTCATGGAATCTGCTTTCTCTTCTTTCATATTGATTCAGTGTTGATTCATGTTTGGGGGGAAAAAAAAAGTTATTTGGATCTCTCAACAGCCAGTTCCATAGCTTAGTACTGTTTGAGCTTTCAGGGAGGGGAAAAAGCTTTCTTTTTAATGTATTCCTCTCATAAAGCTTTTTGAAGGACAAACCCCCAAGACACTGTTTGCAGCTGTAAAGATTACAATTTATACCAAGATGAAAGCTTGGTGTCCTATTAATTTATTATTTTAAGGAGGTAAAATTACATGCACTGTTCCTAGTTTGGCTATACTAATAACAATTTTGTTTCTAACAAGCAAAGTGTTTCCATCAACCCTTTGGTGGGTTGATGGAAAGCAACTTTGTTGTTTTCAAGGTCTGACCTTTTTAGCAAAACACAGAACAGACTTACGAAGTCTTTTTGTATGGTTCTTCACAAAGGAGCTGTGAGTTGGCTTGTTAGTATTTCTGTAATGGAAGTAACCTTTCAAGAGTAAAGTTGGTGGAAAGAACACAACATTAAAAATAATTGCTGTATTTTAAGAGGTGCAGTATATTGATGTTCTTGTTAAACCAAACATTTTCATCAAATAGCCTTTATTTCATCTCTGTGGAAAAGTATTTATATTTTTTCCTCCTTCTTCTGTATGCCCAGTTGTAACAGAGACTACAGGTAGTGTTTCAGGAGTAAGCCTTACATCAGAACTGAACGAAGAATTGAATGACTTAATTCAGCGCTTTCACAACCAACTTCATGATTCTCAGGTCAGTCCTTGGATTGCACTGTATAAGTTTTGCCATTGTCCGTTTTTCTTATTCTTTTGAACAGTGCAGTTAAATGTTTGTCTTGCTTATTTGTGTGCATTTGCTAGTGGAGTAATTATGGTTCCCCCAAACTTGAAAGCTCAGCGTCTTTGTGCTCTTAAGAGCTGTGAGGTGACTGATCTATTCTTTCTATCTCAGTTTTCCATGAAAGTCCAGAGAAGTAGTTTCTATATTGCAGTATAATTATATATTAACTCAATATATAATTGGGATATCACGAGGGTGTTTTCAGTATCAGTTTCCCTTTATAATGTTCTTTGTTCTTGTGTTGAGCCTAGCAAGCCTATAAGAGGGCTTTTTGTTTCTTACAATTTATTTGGCTTTTTTCATGGTACTCTGAATAAAATGAAATTACTCTTTTTAGACACAGTCTGTGCCAGACAATAGAAGGCAAGCAGAAAGTCTTTCACTTACCAGAGAGATTTCACAAAGCAGAAACTCTTCAATGACTGAACACCTGTCTGATGAGAAGGCGCAGCTTTTTAACAAGATGCGAATGTTGCAGGGTAAAAAGCAAAAAATGGACAAACTGTTAGGAGAACTTCATACGCTTCGTGACCAACATCTAAATAACTCCTCCTGTAAGTAAATATGGGCAGAATTGTATCTTTTCAAGAACACAATGTTTTTTAATGTGCATGTTTGTAACATGGTCTTTCAACTTAGTGAAAATGCAGGTGATAAAGCTGTGCTGGGGTAATACTATGTAAACGGTTTTTAATGCTGTATAAGTTTCTGGCTTAATGGAGAGCTCTGCAAGTAATGATGAGTGGTTTTGCTAGTATCACTTTGGTTTATAACATCATCGAAGTTGACTAATGTGAGGATGTGATGATGGGATTTTTTTCTTCAAGGATTGTCTGTGACACATCTGACTTGTGGAGTGTACCACATGAACTTGAACTTTCTGTATTTTTATCACAGTATGTCTGTATTTATGTACTTGGCACTTCAGATGTTAGTAGCTATATGGCATTATGGGGTTTGCTTGCCTGCTGTCAAAAGACTTCCTCATGCACTACTTGCAGGGACTTTGATCATATGGCCATACCATAGACCATACTTAACTGTCTGAATGGGCTAGAGTTTTGGCCTGTTCCTTAGATGGGTTTTTCTTCTTAAAGTCTTGATGTGGGCCTACTTGCTGCTATCACTTTCTATTTCTAGAAATACTTTTGTGCTGGTGAAGTTTGTCCTATAGCTGGAAACTTCTGAGGGGTGATCACAGCGTATTCTGGTTTACATAAAAAAATGAGGCACTTGAAGCATGCTCCTGGAGAAAGGCAGACTGATTTAATAGTTACATTACTATACCCCCGTCTTTCTACATGTACTTAATGCATATAGTATGAACGTACCTGGATATGATTTCATGTAGCTGGAAAAAGCAAACATCATATCTCACATCTACATTCTACAGCATATGGACAAAAGAGCTTAGCAGAGGAAAAATATCGATAGGATTTTTTCTTTTTACCATGTTGAAATGTTAAATTTCAAAAAAAGCAATTCAGCCGTAAATAAACCCTTAAAATATCTCTTTGGGCAGATTCGCAGCATGAAAGCTTCCATTTCTGAAGTTCGATAAAGCTAAAAGGAACTGACTGAAGTCTTGTTTACCAAAGCTACTTATTACTCTCTGCCTATTGGCATTGCATGCCATGATACTTAAGACAAAAGCTTTTATTCTTCTAAGAAAAGTTATTAACTGCTGTTTTGTATGTTGGTAATATTTTCTGTAGTTACATTTTAATATAATTCGGTTAAGCAGGTTGCTTTTTACAAGTTGTTCTTACGAGCTTTATTTCTTTTCTGTAGTTCTTCCTGCTTCAGGTTCTCCTCAAAGGAGTATTGATCAAAGAAGTACAACTTCAGCTGCTTCTGGTCCTGTAGGCATAGTAACTGTTGTCAATGGCGAATCAAATAGCCTGGCATCTGCTCCCTATCCTCCTGATTCCCAAGTTTCTCAGAATGAGAGTGAAGAGGAGGACAATCTAAATCCAACAGAAAAGCTTCAGTAAAAGTTCTTTAATTTTTTTCATAATGTGCTTTAGTGATTTTGAGTGTTACTTTTTTAATAAGTTCTGTGTTAAGAAACCATTTCATATTCTAATCTACTTGATTTAGTATTATAGACCATTTAGTAAATGGTCCAAGACAGTTAAATGAGTCAGAGCTTCAAGCAGAAGGTTCTTACAGCTAGGAAAATGGCAGTAAACTTTAAGAACTATAAATTATATATAGTTTTTTCAACTCTACATAGATTTGATTACTATGACAAAACACAGCATATTCTTTTTTTCTCCTCAGGAAGCTAAATGAAGTTCGTAAGAGGCTAAATGAGTTACGCGAGTTAGTTCACTACTATGAGCAAACATCTGATATGATGACAGATGCTGTGAACGAAAACACTAAAGAAGAGGAAGAAACAGAAGAATCGGAAAGTGATTCTGAACGTGAGGATCCACAGCCTGTTACAAATATTAGGTTGTCATATTTTTTGTCATCTTAAATCTTTGTAGCTAGGTTGTTACAGGTTTCCTGAAGCAATACATTATTTCAGTCAACCAGAAGTAAATTAATTCTGTGATTATATTAACTTTCCAAAATTTTTATTTTGAAGTAGCTTTCTTATACAGATGATTAATAATAATCTTGTGCTTGGTAACTTAGTTGTATAGCAAATGTGGATTAGGTTGGAAATTTAGAAAATCACTATAAGAGACTTCAAAATCTGTAATTCCTTTGGGTTTAAGCACTGAATTATGTGTATGGAATTCCACTAGAAGGTTAACAGGCCTAGACTAGAGAATAGGAATGAAAACAAACTTCAGTTTAGAGAGGCATTTGGAGCTATAGTCTAACAGGGCAACTGTGTGCATCGAGGATCTTCACTGTGCAGAAATGAATACTAATTTAGCTATGAATCATATAAAGCTTCTATAATATAGACATATACCTTGAAAGCCTCTTGGATTGTTGTAGACCTAGCAGGCGATAATTCATAGCTGCTTCTGATTGCTTAAAAAAATAAAAAAAATCTATTGGAGAGATGGATATTAAGAAATTCCAAATGTCTGGACTGATTTTATATGGGGTTGAGGTTTTGTTTGTTTGTTTTAAAAGGGTCAGGACACATTCCCATAAAAGCCAGTTAATAAAATGGCTGAAGTAAAATTCCGTTGATACCAGTTCTCAAAAAGTTAACATGAGTAATGCATTTTACCCTAGAAACCCTCAAGGAATCGGTAGTTGGAGTGAAATAAATAGCAACTCAAATGTACAGTGTGGAACTAATAACAGAGATGGAATACATCTTAATACAGACTGTGAAATAAATAACCGATCTGCTGCTAATATAAGGACTCTAAAAATGTCTTCTACTCTAGGTATGTTCTAAAATCTTCTATAATTTTAAGTCTTAGTGCAAACAATTCTGATAGCTGCACAGAATTTGGGAGAACCTTGTTTGATGAGCAAAATGTTCAATTTTGCTTAATTTTGTTCAATTTTCAATCATTAAGCTGATCTTTTTCTAGTGTCCAGTAATTACAGTAGACTTCAGAAGTTCAATAATGTGTCATTGGTACTGTTTTGTTTCCTCCTCTACCTGCCTCCAGACTGTCATAATAGGGAGGATGACAAAGATATCGACCTACCCCAAGGTGAAGATGATGAAGTGGAAGAAGATCGAGTTAGTGAAGATTCCATATCTAGTCACAGAAGCAGCCTGGGTGATGCTGCTGGAGACGCTGAGTTTGAGCAGAAGATCAATAGGCTTATAGCTGCAAAACAGAAACTTAGGCAGTTACAAAACCTTGCTGCTATGGTGCAGGTATTTTATGAATATAAATCTGTGTACAAAAATGTAGCATTCGTTATGTCACGTAATGTATAAATT
>NW_008795127.1:4425641-4473614 GCF_000699145.1 Aptenodytes forsteri | reverse complement strand
TTTTGGTTTTTTTGTTTTTTTTTTTTTTCTGAAGTCAAGGGTGGTACTTCTGAAGTTCAAATCTGGAATTTTCTTTGGGGATGCTAATCTAACAGAAGAATGGCCTTAATATTTAACCTTAGCACTGGATTACAAAAGATGAACCAAGAATTTTAGTATTTTTTAAATAATATTGATCTACATTTTTAAGCTTATAATGAATGTTCATCAGTTTTAGTTTTCGAATCTAGAGTTTTGCAGCATCATTCAATCAGTGAGGAGAAATTGTTTTCAATTAAAATCTTCAGATGTTGCAACATGCTCGAGTTGGGGTAATTTGCTTTGCGGTTGGGGGGGATGTTTCTGTTTTTTTGGTTTTTTAGAATCTTGAGGGCCAGCTATGAATTGACAGCGGTTTTAATTTAGGATATCTCATGCTAATCTAGTGATGTTTATTAAAACCATATTTTCATGTATCTAATGTCCCTACAGAATGCTCACATTTGAGCATCATCTGATGTAATGTCTGCATACTTTAATACACACAGGTGTATCAGAAATGTGAAGGCTTTATGTGAGAACTCTAAAATCAATCTCATTTAGAACATACGTTTTACAATAGCAACAGTATAAACACTATATTGTTATTTCAAGATTATACTGCTATCAGAAATTTCTCAGCATATGGATCAGACTTGTTTTTAATCATCACTATAGAGTTGTTAACTGTATGGTGGTATAAATCAGAATTAGAGATGATACAGCAGCTTCCTTAATAAATAACCTAATTAATGGCATGTCTTCAATCTTTCCTTCATATTTACAAGGCTTGTATCTGTATGTACTCAGTAATGGCACCGTAGGTCTGCGTAGCTGTGTCATACTTGGTCACTGATGATGATCCCTCCTGTTCAGCAGGTTCTGTATTAAGAACAATCATGTTGGAAAACAAAAGAAGCAGTGGCTACAGCTTTAATATTTTCAATTTGAGAACTGAAAATAATGATGAAAATAAGAAAAGTGGAATAGAGAATGATGTAGAAGACTGTTTCTAAAATATATCAGATTTAACTTTCAAGAGTAGTTTTGGTTTTATTTTAAGCTCTTAATAGTAATATTTAACTTCATGACTACAGTAATTAAGGAATCTTGTTCACCTCAGTCTCCTATTCCTCTTTTTGCCTCCTCCTTTGTTTCTTGATATGCCTGTGTGTTTCTCTCTGCACAGTCGTAGGCATAAAATACAATTCAAGTGGTTTATGCTTCCAGAATGAGACAAGTTATCCTGCATTTATAGTGGAAATTTCAATAGTGTGAGCTTTATAACTTTAAAATCTCTCATTAACTTAATTTATCTTAAAGTCATGATGCCCTGAAGGTGATGACTTCTCAGTTTATGATCTGAACTAAAGCTGTCAGACTCTTTAGTTTTAAAGAATTAGTTTGACAAACTAAACTTGTTACATTTTATGTATCAACTTGAAAACAGTCTAACTGCCTTTCTGACATCCTTATAGGATGATGATCCAGAACCTCAAGTAGCAATTGCAAATGCATCTAATACTGGTGACTTGTTTTTGGGTGAGATGGAAGAGACAAAGCAACAACCAAACAACGTCCGAGCTAGTACCAACAAGTTACAAAAAGATGTAGGACTGAATGAAAAAGCAAGGTATGCCTTTCTCAAAGGATAGTAGAATCAAGCTTTAGGCAACTTCTTGCCAGATAATATGTGGATAACTTATTTACACAGAGAGAAGTTCTATGAAGCTAAACTTCAGCAGCAGCAACGGGAGCTTAAGCAGTTACAAGAAGAAAGACGAAAACTCATTGAAATTCAAGAAAAAATTCAAGTGTTACAGAAAGCTTGTCCTGACCTTCAAGTAGGTAGAATGTATTTCTTCACTTTCTTAAGCAGTTGAGCAATGAAACATAAAATATCTTTCACACCATTTTTTCACTATAAAAATTGGAAAAAACTTTAAATTGGTAATACTTGTATACTGTAAGCAGCTGGACTTCTAAGCCTAGAGAAGAGCTCTGGTTATCTCATTCCACTGTAGGTTCTTGCTCAGTGATTGCTGTATCAAGCTCTAATTTCACTGTAGTTTGCCCTCAAAAGCCTTGATTTAAAGTCTTCAGAGATAGAGAACCTTCTATCTTATTTTTAGCCTGAAATTTGTCTGTCCATACCTGCTAGTCACTGCATCTTCACTTCTCTTAGTAGTCATTTACAGGGTCTGGTATTTTGAAACAGTATTGTGTCTTGTAAGCATGATCAACACTTTGTTGTATTCAAACTTAACTGCACAGTGCTGTACTGTTTCTCATACTCTTTGAAGGTGAACTTTTTTCTATGAAGTGAGTAGTAAATTATCAATACTGTACATCTACAGCATTATATATGTGGTGGGTTGACCCTGGCTGGATGCCAGGTGCCCACCAAAGCTGCTCTATCACTCCCCCTCCTCAGCTGGACCCGGGGAGAGAAAAATATAATGAAAGGCTTGTGGGTCGAGATAAGAAGAGGGAGAGATCACTCACCAACTACCATCATGGGCAAAACAGACTCGCCTTGGGGAAAATTAGTTTAATTTATTACCAGTCAAAACCAAGTAGGATAATGAGGAAAAAAAAAATCTTAAAACACCTTCCCCCCACCCCTTCCTTCTTCCCAGGCTTAACTTTAGTCCCAAATTCTCTACCTCCTCCCCACCCAGTGTCGCAGGGGGACGGGGAATGGGTGTTGCAGTCAGTTCACCACACGTTTCTGCTGCTCCTTCCTCCTCAGGGGGAGGACTCCTCACACTCTTCCCCTGCTCCAACGTGGGGTCCCTCCCGTGGGAGACAGTTCTCCACGAACTTCTCCAACATGGGCCCTTTCCACAGGGTGCAGTCCTTCAGGAACAGACTGCTCCAGCGTGGGTCCCCTGCAGGGTCACAAGTCCTGCCAGCAAACCTGCTCTAGTGTGGGGTGGATATCTGCTCTACCGTTCACCTCCACGGGCTGCAGGGGGACAGCCTGCCTCACCATGGTCTTCACCACAGGCTGTAGGGGAATCTCTGCTCTGGTGCCTGGAGCACTTTCTCCCCGTCCTTCTTCACTGACCTTGGTGTCTGCAGAGTTGTTTCTCTCACATGTTCTCACTCAGCTCTCCAGCTGCAATTGCTGTTCCCTGTTCTTAAGTACGTTATCACAGACGTGCTACCACCGTTGCCGATTGGCTCGGCCTTGGCCAGCGGCAGGTCTGTCTTGGAGCTGGCTGGCATTGGCTCTGTCTGACATAGGGGAAGCTTCTAGCAGCTTCTCACAGAAGCCACCCTTGTAGCCCCCCACTACCAAAACCTTGCCACACAAACCTGATACCATATAATACTATATGATATGTTTTTTTGATTCCTGGCTAAGTTCTGAAATAAGTATTTAGCCTTGATTCAAAAATCCCTTTTCACTGAATACTAGTTCTATCTCATAAAGCCAGAACTGTGTTGGATTTTAACAGTTGGTAAGTTTCAGAAACCTACTCTAATCTATTTTGCCATTTTGCTTTCTTTCAGTTGTCAGCTGGCCTGAGTAACTGCCCAGCAAATAGGCAGACTTCACCAGCAACCTCAACTCCGGCCATGAATGAGTGTAACACAGCTGGCAAGCCTTTACTTGAATTTGATGAATCTGTACCAGTAGGCAATGAGGTATTTCATACTTGATATTCTGTGACTTAAAAAAAGGTTTAAAATGAAAAAAGTTCTACGTAACTTGGACACATTTTTGAGTACTTGGGATGGGGAGTGGAGTAGTAGCCATTTTAACAAAGTGTGTATAACTTCTTTGTTTCATTTCTGGAAAGAAGTGTTGACCTGAACTGGCGAGAGATCTTCCCCCAAATATAGCTGTTGTTGCCAAATACTAATGTGGAAGTTGAATGAATTTTGAATTTGTATTGTGTACATTTGATAGTGTATACCACAGGCAAGTCATCCATGAAGAAAATGATGGCAGGATGTGAAACTTAGTTTATCTTCTATGCATCTTCCTTCCCCTTTTCCCCCAAAATTCATGTCTCAAATAATGATCTGGATATTACTTAGTCTTTCTGAAAATTATGCTAGCATTTGTAGGGGTGGAGGGATATGTGATGAAAAGTGTTTCCTGGCTAGACTAGACATCAGAAACAAATATCTGCAATACCTTTTTTAATAGACTTTCTCTGTGAGTTGCATCAGCATTCTTGTAAATTTTCCTTTAACAGTTCAGATGAGGCTGATTGGGCAATGCCTGTACTGTTGTTGTCATTAAAAGCCAAATTTTCCTTCTCCAAGAAGAGCATTTCAGAACTTTGGCATCTTCCAAATAAGTATTATAGGACAACTTGTCTCTTTTTACTAAATAAAAGGTCTGAATTCTTCCTGCTAAAAAGAAACTGTCTCTAAAATGAATGTGCTGATGCAATTGCTAACACTCTACAAACAGGTTGGGTTATTAATTATCAAAATATGTATGGATTTCTGTTGGAAAACTTCTTAGCTCCAGCACCACCAACTAGTTCAGTTGCTTTCAGGCTTGAGTACATTGTCACTTGCCTGTCTCTCGTAAGTCTGCGTTTTCAAGTCTGGTTCACTTAAACAATTGTTTTTGTATGTTATGCTATTGTGTTATGCTATTTATGTGTTTTTAAAAGTATCTTGCCATTTATGCTTTCACTGTATCTAATTTAAGGTAGATAAAATTCTCTTTCTACCTGTACCTTTCCCTTTATGTGCACTTCTTTGTAAATCATGGCTTCATTAAGCCTTGTTCAAACATAAACTGCAACTTGAAGTTTCTGCATGTTGCAGAAAATCTTTTTTGTTGTATCCTCTACTTTGTTATCAGAGAAGTACTTGGCACAATTTTCAGATTTTTCCAGAGGGTAATATTCTGTCATACTACTTAAAGAGCTAACTAATAATGCATAAATTATGTGAAAAAAATCAGTGCTGAGGGAAATGTGCTGTTTTTCTTAAAAATTTCTGTCCTGTGATGTTTAACTACCTTCTTAGATTTTGCAGGTTTTGGGATAAATAGTTAATATGGGATGTATTTTGCAGCTTTCTGTGGTGTGGCTTCAGTTACAGTATAATACCAATGCCTGAACAAAAAGGTATTGGTGTAGTACCAAATACTGCAATTTTCACGTGCTTTAGTTTAGATTGTATTTATTTTGTTTATATTCTGATGTCTTCCATTTTACTGCAAACAGTTATGGTCTGAGATGAGAAGACATGAGATCTTAAGAGAAGAATTGCGACAGAGAAGAAAGCAACTTGAAGCTTTAATGGCTGAACATCAGAGGAGGAGAGAGCTCGCAGAAACAATATCTACTGTTGCTGCATCTGTTAAAAGTGAAGGATCAGAAGCTCAGCGTACTCCACAGCAGAGTAGGACTGAAAAGTAAGAACACGAGTCACTCTGTGTTAGTCAGCGGGTGCTTCTGTTGTTTAGCGAGATGTCAGTCTTGGGGCAGTTTCCTGTTTTCATCTGGGCACTGAATGTGATGATACAACAGAGCAGTAAATCAGTCTTACTTCTAAAATTACTTAGTTGGCAACTTGCCAGTTTTACGGGTCTTCCCAGCATATTTAGTCTCCCCTGCTCTATAAATGGTGAAAAGTCACCTAAGGAGGGGAGAATGTGTGGAAAATGCCAAATGCTCACAGTAATTATTCTTCATCTCTACACCATTTATAACAATAGTAAAGTAATAATTTTCCAAAACAGTAAGTGATTTTATTTAACTGCCCCAGTATCAGAAGAATACTAGTTTCATTTTGCATTGTTTAAATTAATTTTGGTGCAGCTTAATTAATTGAAGATAGACAGACTTGTAATTGTCAGCAGGTTGTTTTAATAATTTGTCATAAACTTAAAAAAAAAAAGTACTCCTCTCTTCCCAAACACCCCTCTTTTTTGATTTTTTTTTTCTTTTTTCTTTCCTTTTTTCTTTTTTTTTTCCTCCAATGTTCACTAGGACAATGGCTACCTGGGGAGGTTCTAGCCAGTGTGCGTTAGATGAAGAGGATGGAGATGAAGACGGTTATCTCTCTGATGGAGTTGGTCAGGCAGAAGAAGAGGAAGAAGATGCGTCAAGTTTGAATGACAGTTTCTCTATTTATCCCAATAACAACATACCAGAAAATGCATATTTTGTTAAAGAAAAAAAGGATAGGTTAGTGGCATTTCTTGTTGATCTGATGCTTATCAGAGTATTTTTTGGAAGGGGTGGAAGAAGCATTGCATTAACTAAAAGGCATCCTTTTACAACAAAGTGAAATTTCTTTCTGCTTGCTAGGGAGCTGTGTGCAGTGGCGCTTTCTTGTCTGAGTCTGTAGCTGCAATGTGTATAACTAACTTGATTATTTCTTCTGTTTTCAGTCATATTAACTGTCTGCCTTTGAGCTCTCCAGTTGTGTTGCGGTAGCTCCTTATGTTCCCATGTTGTTTTAATCAGCTTAAAAGATAACCTATATGAATTTTTTGCTGTGATACTGATCATTCTCTTCAAAAAAAGTAATTGAGAGAATTAAACTAACTGAAATTTTTGCTTTCAAATTGTTGGCTTTTGCAGCTTTGCAAACTATTTCTTACTAGATTTTTTAATTAACATGAATATTTCTAACTCTTGCTTACCTGACTGATTTCCTTAATAAGCTTTGTGTGACTAAATGAGAATGCCATGTTAAAAGTAATGTATATCTCTTCAATTGATTTCCTCTGTTTTTGATACCAAAATAATTTTAGTAGATGGTAGCCTTCTAGTCAGGAGCTGGACCTGTTGATTCTTAGTGTATTATGTTGGTGGCTTCTGTTTTCATCTGAGTACGTATTATATATCAGTAATGGACAATACTAAAAACAAGATCCAGAAACATCCTTAGCAATTCTTTTTTGACAGTGGTTGTTAGTTGGGTGGCTATTATTTTCCATTTGTTTAGGATAATGTTGGATTGACAAAATAGCATGGGTGATTAGCTGGCATGCTGAAATGGCCTCTGCCAAGTGAGTTGTTGATGTACAACTAAAACTTTAATTTGAATAATGGGAGTATCATTAGAAGAAGTTGTTTGAAATGTCAACTTTTGTCCTCATTCTTCCTTTCTTTCCTCACCCAGGTGGAAAAATTGCCGTCCTCTTTCAGCAGATGGGAATTATCGTCCATTGTCTAAGGCCAGGCAACAGCAAAACATAAGTATGCGACGTCAGGAAAACCTTCGGTGGATGTCCGAACTTTCGTATGTGGAAGAAAAGGAACAATGGCAAGAGCAGATCAATCAGTTGAAGAAACAGCATGAATTTAGTGTCAGCATTTGTCAAACTTTGATGCAGGATCAGCAGGTAGATATGAAGAGAAGTTATTTTGCTGTTCTTGCTTTGTCTTTTTTTTTTTTTTCTAAATCTTTCCAGCAAAAACTTCTGGTTTTGGTAATGTGGTCACTGTCATGTATTTTCTTTCCACAGACTCTGTCTTGTCTTCTACAGACTTTGCTTACGGGCCCTTACAGTATGATGCCCAATAATGTTGCATCTTCACAAGTACATCTTATTATGCATCAGTTGAACCAGTGTTACACTCAACTGACTTGGCAGCAGAATAATGTGCAAAGGTTTGTGGGCTGTACTAGTGTTTGACTGTGGAATTTGAAACGCTTCAGTAACAGAGAACATGGTTATGTGAATAAAAGATTACAGATAATGGTTAAATATGAGACTGTTGAACTTCTGAGGTGATTACAAGCTTTTGAAATTATATACAGCATTTTTGGTTATTTTTTTCACCACTGCTTTAACGCCTTTGAGATGGCTGTTTTGTGAAGAGAACCAAAAGTTGGCATCTCTTCCAAAAATCTCTTGCGATAGATTTATTTGGCTTTTTTAGTTTAGACTTGCTTTCTTTGAATATGCTTTTATGTCTGTAGTCTTTGCTAGACTACCTGGCAAGATTCTGGATTCTAATGGTTATGGAAAGATGGTGGAAAAGCTTTTTGTCGTTTCTTAGTGTTGTCAGTCAGAACTTAGGCTTACGCTCCATTTGTATGTCCTACTTTTACCTTCTGAACAATGATCTTTTTCTAAAAAAAAGATGTAATAGTCATTTTAATTCATTGCATGAAAGTTCAAGCTTTTAATCTCTGCTTTGTATTTGATAAGTGATTATAGTTACTGGCCTCCTATATAATATTTTTAAAGTAGTTTTAATGCCACTTCTGCAAGTATTTTTTATCTCCGGTTGTTTCTATTTTTAAGTTTCCTTTTCAGTCTGCTTATTTTTTTTAGTATCTAGTCCTTTTTTTGTCCTGCTTGCAAGGTTAACTTCTGTAAACATGACCACTAGTACAGAGTGGTTGATTTTAAAACCGTTCCTGTCTGTCACTCAGGATTAAATACAAGTTGGGTTTTTTCCTTGAGGTTTTTTTTTAATAGCTAAATGGAGCAGTTCTTTACATACATTACATGAGGCAGGTGAAATAATATAAATCTCAAATTACTTGAGTATAAATTTACAGCTTTTCCTTAGCATTCTTTTTTTTTCCCCAAGTGCTTATTTTTCCTTGTTTTCAAGGTTGAAACAAATGTTAAATGATCTTATGTGCCAGCAAGAACAACAACAGTGTCAAGAGAAGCCATCAAGAAAGGAGAGCGGCAGTAGTCCCCCCCCGCCTCCATCTCCTGTTTTCTGTCCGTTCAGCTTTCCTACACAACCTGTGAACCTGTTTAATGTACCAGGATTTACTAATTTTTCTTCATTTGCTCCAGGTGAGTATTACTACAGGTATGAAAAGTAATACGAATTTCAAAAATTTCCGTTCCCTCATTTAATTGAAATCTTAATGTGAACTTGCTGAAACTCTGACTTTTCCTTTATATTGAAATGGTCTTAAACAGTACTTGAATGAGTCCATATTATCCTAGCAAAAATTTGTTAATGTTTATTGCTGAACAATTGTATATTTTGACTTCAGTATGAAAAGCAAGACTTTCTCAATAAGAAGTTACAGTCGAAAATACCCACTCCATAAAGTGAACATTTTAAATGTTCCTCATCCAACATGTGAAAAGGAAAGTTTGAAGCTTTTACATACTTTCAGCAGTCATTTAATAGTGTTCTGACTAAGTGAACCCTCTAATTTTAAGGTGGCACTTGGTAATTATTTAACTTCCAGCACTCATTTTTGTTTGAAATGCCTGTAAATGGAGTGTGTTACTAATTTTTGTTCCCATCAGAGGTGTAGAGTAACTGTTGACTTCGGTGCAGTGTTCCTAATCTCATTACCAAATCTACTTTTACTGTTGAATTTGAAATAGAGAAAAATGTAGGTATTTTACTGTGTCATTAGAAGTTGGTAAAGCTGTCTTAATAATATATTTCAGCCTTTTCAGGAAACCAGGAAACAGGCATAGACCTAGATTGTAGCTCTCAGATTGTAAAGTCTGTTTTCTGTTTAAGGATGTATTTTAAATTACGTGGAACCTGCACATAGAAGAATAGTTATGTTCAATTTGCCACGACTATAAAGATCCTAAAGTTAAAATAAGTATTATGAATTTATAACTTCTTTGGCCCTATTAATACTTGTACCGTTGGTATTTTCTTGTCAGTTTGATGGCAATTGAAGTACTGATAAAGTCTTCATGCAGACAGAACTCTGCGTTTTTTGGAACTGATGTCATTTTTACCTTCACTTGAAGGAGCTCTTTATTGGGTTTCTTGAAGTACCTTCATCTCCCCACTGATGGGATTGTAGCGGCATGTGTAGTATCCAGTAATGTTCAAAACCTGCATTTAAGATAAATTCCAATTATTGCAGTGCTTTGAGGATGAAAACAGTCTTTGCTTACTTCCCCACTGTATTTTTGCTTCATAGTTTTATGTTGCCACACAATGTGTCTCAAACTTTACTTTTATCACACAGATAAATGAGGTTGTATCTTCTGACTCTCGTTTACTTTGTAGGTATTAACTATAATCCAGTGTTCCCTTCTGGTTTTGGAGATTTTGCACACAATATTTCCCCACACAGCAGCGAGCAGCAGCATCTTCTAGATCATAATGCTTCTGGGAAAACTGAGTATATGGCATTCCCCAAACCTTTTGAAAGCAGTTCCTCTAATGGAGCAGAAAAACAAAGGTATTTAATGTCACAGTGTGACTCTCCTTTAATAATTTTTCCTCCCTCTCTCCTCCCTATTTTGGGGCTTGTGGGAATTTGTCATTCTTTAAGGGAATTTATCTTCCAGGTATATAATAGAATACAAGATGAGCTTTACTTCTGCAGTTTCCAGTTTAATTTCTTTACTTTTTTCACTAAAGTGTTCTACTTTTCTGTATATTAACTGACGTATCATTTCATGGATATTTCATGAAGATCAAATACAGTGTTGGAGTGGTTTTGTGATACACTTCGTAAGTGAAGGAAGATCTCATTTCCATGTTTTTTGAAACCGAGCTGTTTGAATAACTAAAGGTTATAATTTCAGTGAATGCTTATTTTCTAATGCTACCATAGTTGGTAATAAATGTTGTTTTAAGAAATGTTTTGTCCTATAGTACTATTTGAGCACAGCAATAGCTGCATAAGTATATTGAGGTTGAAATCAGTGATAAATGTGATTTTCTTCAGATGCCTTCTATTTTCCATTTGGAAGGGTTCTCACTAGATTTTTTTTTTCTTCAGTGTTCAGTTGATGACTAAGTAACTAGGGCAGATAACTTGCATTATGGATAAAGCTATTTGCCTGGTAATACAAGCTGTTCTACCTGAGAGACTAGGTTATGATATATTGTGGTGTGTGTTTCTTTCCTTCTTTCTGACAGAAGGAGCGATAGACAACCTGAAGAGGAAATAGAAGAAAGATCAACTTGGCTTAATGATAGCCATGAAGTGAAAAAAGATGATCAGTCTCAGCTGAAAGCAGGTTTTGCAGTTTCAGTACAAAACATTGCTTCCAGTCATAAAAATCAGACTGATAAGAGCAGGAGAAGAGAGTTTGATGAAGAGTCTTTGGAGAGTTTTAGTAGCATGCCTGATCCAGTAGACCCAACTACTGTGACAAAGACATTTAAATCTAGAAAAGCATCAGCACAAGCAAGCTTGGCATCAAAAGATAAAACACCCAAATCGAAGAATAAGAGGAAGAGTTCTTCTCAGCTAAAAGGCAGAATTAAAAATATTGGTAGGTTGTAAAGTAATCTTAGATATCATGGCAAACTCAACTTGGATTATAATCGTTACATTCCAGAGAATTTACTCTCCGTAAATGGTATTTATAATAATGAAAATAAGTTATTGAAATACGAAGTCATTTTACATAATGTACGTAAGGTTTTTTAGTATTTCAGTAAATAAAAAGCATAACTGATTAGGACATCATGATTTGAATGGATAGTGGATGCAGATACACTAAGATTTAGAATAAGCCTCCAGGAGAATCTTCCTCTTCATTATGTCTTCATGTTCAAACTAGATGACTTGCTGAAAGATGTGCTTCAGTAAAATACTGAATGAGATGAGAGGGACAGTACTAGCATGTATAGTACTGTTGCAGTCACTGAGGATTTAGTGCTACTGTATGGCTTCAGTGTACAGAGAAAAATTTTTGGCTAGGAAAACATCATTGGTGTTTTGTATCTTTGAGATTGCCCTCGAACGAATTTTTAAAAGTAATAAAACGTTTTGTAAGCTATTTTTTTTTCTTCCTTTTCATTCCCTCCCATAAGGTTATGAAAGTGCAAGTGCTTCTAGTGTATGTGAACCCTGCAAGAGCAATAAAAGCAGGCACTCTGAAGAGGTTGTTCGTGCAAAGGTGTTCAGCAAAAGAAATCGGGAACAGTTGGAAAAAATAATTAAGTACAGTAGATCTACAGAAATGTCTTCAGGTATTCTTTTCTGAATGTCAGTAATTATTTTGTGAACTTCTCTGAGTAAAGGACCTCCATACTTAGTTGCTACTGTATTATTTAAAAGCAGTGTATTATGACAAGACGACAATACTGTATTTTTAGCATGTAGATTTTGATTATTAATTTCTACGGATGCTGTGAACATAAAAGTGTGTAAAAAAGTTGGGTATTGGTTGCTTTTGGGTGTTTTCTGTAGATTAGGTACTTGATTCAAATAATTTAAAACAAACCTGTTACTCTAAACCAAACAAAAACCTAGCCAACAAAAAACCTCACCCATTTGTTGGTGTTTTTATGGAAAGTAACTGCACGACAGATGAAACTTTGTTTAGTGTTTAAACTACATCCTGTACTGCATACATGTTTTCTTTCTATTCATGCTTAAAGGAACTCTATCAAATATCATTCAAATTCAATCTTATAACATCACATAAACCTTTACATTTTTGCCATCTGCACTGCTTTTCTTGCGTCTAGATCATAAAAATATTCTCTTCTGTGTCTTTTTAGGTTCTGCCAGTACTTTTGTTTTGTTTGAAAGATGCAGAAATTTTAGTCATTGTAGCACGATGTACAGCTTTGTCAATGTAGCTGTGTCCACACTAAGAGCTGTTTATTGGTATACGTAATAAAGTTTTACCAGTCAAGTTCTCACAATAAGCAGCTTTGATGTGGTTTGGATGACTAAGCAGTCTTCCTCCTGCTGTTTTGTATAGACCCTGTCTTTATTTCTGGTGCGCGTTTTTGTGTTTATCACTGTCTATCCCCACTTTCCTACAGCGCATGCTAGGAGAATTCTGCAGCAGTCTAACAGAAATGCATGCATTGAAGCGCCAGGTAATGCATTCACTGCTTAGCTTCAACAATGTCCTATTTTTTTTTTTCTCTCTTAGCTTTGGTCCTATAACTCAGACTGTTTAGCAGATGTTCAAAATTGGTACTATTGCAGCACCTTCTCTATAAATGAATTATAATGGTGGAGAATGTGTTTGTGTTCTTGGTTAGTCACAATTACAAGTGGAAAATACTCAGGTAGATACTACAACAAAAAACTAATTTCAGTAGGCATTTTTAGTATGTTCAAAAGCTACTATTACATTTTATTAATGGGGAGGGAAGCAATTTCTGGTGGCTTATTAAAGGTTGAAAAAGCTTGCCTCTATGCTTAAAAAAACCTATTTGCAGATAATCAGTTTGCACAGTAACATTTTCTGTACTGCTAATAACTTCATTAACTTGAATACTAACAAATATGCATCTGTTAAACTAAGCTGAGTTTTCCAAATTTAACTTTTTTTCCATTCAACACGTGCCAAAATATGTATGTAATAATATAACTCTTGTGATGCAAGGATAATCCTTAATTTTCAAAGGAAGGGGAGACTTACTAGGGAACACATTGTCTTCTCATACATATGTAACAGGGCTTAAGGGTAAGAGGTTTTATGTGAGTCTCAGAAGTGATATTAGACTTGTATGAGAATGTAGGATTTATGCTTGTGTGGGAGGTGTGGGAAGGAGTGGCTTTCTTGAATTCAGTTTAGAGCTTTCTTAATGTTGTTGCTTGTGTTGCAAAAGTGTGGACTACTTGTATTATATAAACTTGAGACCTTTGGCTATCTCGTTTGAAATATCTTAAAACTCCATTTTCAGTGTTGAATATCTATTCTGAAAGGAACATTGTGGTGTGTGCAAGATTCTCTTTAATAAAGAATACTTTCTAAAGGTATTGTTTAGAATTGTAAAGAAAATTATTCCTATGAATGCTTTGTATTTTATTTCGTATATAAAGGATTGCATAAAGTATTATTTCAGAATGTTTAAATCTTTGCTGCCCTTCAGGAAATGAGTAAGCTTTAAGAAAGCAGCTATATAATGGAATCTACAATGATTGAGATATAATTCATGTACCTGTAACTTGCATACCTAATGGGCACTTGTCTTTCAACTGGATGCATGTCAAGGACTTAACGAGTTCCTTTTTTTCTACAGAAACTGGTAGTGATCTTTCTATGTTTGAAGCTTTGCGAGACACAATTTATTCTGAAGTGGCAACTCTTATTTCTCAAAATGAGTCTCGTCCCCACTTTCTTATTGAACTTTTCCATGAGCTTCAGCTGCTAAATACGGATTACCTGAGGCAAAGGGCTCTATATGCTTTACAGGTATGCACAAAATTTTTTATCTTGTGTATGAATCAAACAAATCTTGATCCTTTTTTACAGTCTAGATTTATGATCTTTTCCAGGATATAGTCACCAGACATTTATCTGAGAACAACGAAAAAGCAAAGTGCACAAAATCACTGAATTCTGCAACATGGATGGCATCAAATTCTGAACTCACTCCCAGTGAAAGCCTTGCTTCTACAGATGATGTAAGTTTTCAAGTTCAGAAGCTAGTTTACTCTCAACTTTTCCTATCTTTTCAATTTACATGCATGCTTGTGTACTGAAATATACTAACAATTGAATTTTTCTAAAATTAATATCAACTTATACAGACTTTTCTAAACAAAGAAATGCAAGAGAATCTTAATGCAAAAGTGATTAAATATGGTAGGATTCTTGGTGCTGGAAATGAGTGATGTGTCAGGGAGGAATAGAACATGGAGAGGGGCATAAATCAAAAATTGGTACTCAAAAAGAGATGAAATCCTCTTGTGAGTAAGGTCAGAGCAAGTACTAATCACAAGATTCCCAAAAAATTTTTGCTTTTTTTTGTATTTAAGAAATCACCAATGCCTCTGTACAGTTTCTTACGTGTTTTGTTGTTGAAATATTTGAAACAAACATGGTAGAATCACCTGATAGATTTATATCCTGAAAGTAGGGTTGTTCCTCAGTCAGGCAGCCTGGTGACAAGTCTTGATACCACTGCATGTGGCTGAAAAGAATTGCTGGCTTGTTGACACATCTGTGAAAGGATGGTGCATTCCTGCTTTGCATTCAGTTGTTTGGTGTTTTTTAGGAAACTTTTGGCAAGAATTTTTCTACGGAAGCATGTCAAGATTGTGAACAAAATGATGCAGACAATGGGAGTACTATGTCTACATCTTCAAACTTTGAACCCTTTGCCACTGATGACCTTGGTAAGAATGATGTGATTTACAATGTTGTAAGTGTTACTCCCTCCCTCCTAAAATGCCTGCAATTGCCTACACTTAAATAGTGTATTATTCTTTGATTTTTAGTCTGTAATCATGTTTTGTAAAACAACATTTAGAGAAATTAGCCACTTGTGAAACACTTTGAGTTGATCAAAGTGTGTAATAAAATATTATAACTCAACTACAGCTATATGTAGATTTCAAAACTTGTGGCTTTGAATTAATTTTTATCATTGTTTACTTGTCTATCAATTGAAAACTTTTTATTTAGATTAAAAGGTGTTTTTATTCTAAATATAGGCAACACAGTGATTCACTTAGATCAAGCTTTGGCTAGGATGAGGGAATATGAGCGTATGAAAATTGAAGCTGAAAGTACCCTTGACTCTGAGGGCTGCTCTAGTAATTTTCAGGGTGCTTCTGCTGCTAAATTAGAAGGTATGCACATATATACATATTTTGCTTAGTTTTAGAAAATAATTATTCTAACTATCAAGACTCATCTAACTGGCTGGCTTGTTTTCTTCTTCATTTACATTGAAAACTTAGCAAAGTTTCAAAGGATCTTTACATACTGAAGTAAATATGATTTATTTTTAAAAAAGGAAAATACATGGTTTTGAAAATCGTATTTCTTTAATAGTAATGTTGAATGACTTAAATGTTTATTTTTTTTTAACGAGGTCCAAGTACTAGTGAATGTCTTCCTGTGCCACAGTCAAATGAAGTTTCAGCTGTTCCATGTCCTCGTATAGATACTCAGCAGCTTGACCGGCAGATTAAAGCAATTATGAAAGAGGTCATTCCTTTTCTGAAGGTAAGAACTCTTTTCAATAATGTGTGAATTAGGAGAATAGGAAAAGGACTGGCATAATTGCATTGAAGAACATTATTTAAAATGGGTAACTTGCATTTTAGCAACAGCTGCCAATAAATATGTGTTAAGTTGCAGGCCTTGCTAAGGTTGAAGTAAGAATTAAATACTCCAACAGAAAGATTCTGTGGAGTTTTTAATAGGAGAAAGAAATGATAAGGTTTCTAGATTGCATAGGGCTGGTGGACTTGACATCAAGAAGAATACAGATTTCTTTGGAGCTGAGCAAATCAAATAGAAATGTTTGAGAATGTACTTCTGAAATATTTGCTGCCTTTCAGCAAAGAACTGAGATGATTTTGATTAAAACTGTTACATACGATGTAACTTGAGATATTTTTGAATAGCTCCGAGTTGTTGATTTTTAGCATTATTTTCTCCTGTTTACAAGTATCTTTAAAGTTGTTGAGAGCTTGTAAACTTCTGTGAATACAGAGGAGAAATGTGTACTACTTTAAAGAAGGAGAAATAGTCACAGTTCATTCTTTGCAAGGTTAAAGAGCAGAGAAGATTGAGTTGTAAGATGCTTAAGTCATCTCCCTGTTCCCTTTTATAGTATGCCCAATATACAAGCTTAGGTTTGTTTAATAAGGTACTTGGTTGATAGTAGTTTTAAAAACTGTGTATATTGTTGACACGCCACAGTCTCAGTGCCTGAAGACTTCTGTTTTGTTTGCAATTTTAAGGAAGCTTACAACAGTAGATACCTTAACATATACTTTAATACACTTGACTACACAACCACAACATATGAAGATTCTTAGTTTGTCCAAGCATTAAAAGATAGCATGTACTAATGCATTGGAAAAGTGAGATAAAGCTTTGTGTGTCATGGCCAATCAGTCAATGAAGTACAGCATCTGCTATGACTGTGTTCCAGTTAGTTTGTTTTGCGAGGTGGGTTAGGACCTGTTCATGGAGTGCTGTTCCTTCAGTGGACAGGTGATTTTTTTTTATAAATGAATTTCAGTATTTGAGTTGATGGCTAATTTTTTTCTTTTTTTAAAGTGGTAACTAAGCTCATTCTGTGATACTTGTTTAGGAACACATGGATGAAGTATGCTCCTCTCAATTACTGACATCAGTAAGACGTATGGTCTTGACGCTTACCCAACAAAACGATGAAAGTAAAGAATTTGTGAAGTTCTTTCATAAGCAGCTTGGCAGTATACTTCAGGTTAGTAGTTTTTCAGTGTTGTTTTGCACACTATTGCAACTTGGATAATGAGCAACAGATAAACCAGCTTCCCTGAAGTTACATTTTACAACTTCAATACCATAGCCGCTGTTCTCCTTCAGCTTTGATACAGCAATGAGGTATTACCTTGTTTCCTAAAATCAAAGCTTTACCATGCACAGAACTTAGTTTCCATCACTGCCAGATAATGAGAGGTGTATCTCCTGCCTGTGGCTGACTTGAAGGAGAGCTCTGGTGATGCTCTTCGTGGACATTTTGTGTAAATTCCTGAAAATCAATAGGCTGCTCTTTTCTTTATTCTTTTTTTTTTTTCTACGAGCATAGAGTTAAATCAGTAACTTGATAAGTTCTGTGTTATGTGGCTGGAGATTCTACTTAAAATCTGTTTAAGACACTAAACCATATTTTTTAAAAAGTACAAGCTATTACATACCTAACTAATTTTGAGTTATTAGGACTATGACAAATAGTCTTTGAAGTTTGAAAGTCTGTTTCAAAAACTGAAGAATTATTTCTCTTCACAGGATTCACTGGCGAAATTTGCTGGTAGAAAATTAAAAGATTGTGGGGAGGATCTTCTTGTGGAGATCTCTGAAGTGTTATTTAATGAATTGGCCTTTTTTAAACTCATGCAAGACTTGGACAACAACAGTATTTCTGTAAAGCAGAGATGTAAAAGAAAAATAGAAACTACTGAAGTGATACAGTCTTATGCTAAAGAGGTTTGTTTTATTATATTTTTGAAAAATGTAGCTTTTCTGAGTTTCCTAAATATCTGCATTTCCTAAACTACTTTGATTACCTTAGTTCGTACATTGTATATATGGGTTTTTTTTCATATTAGTGCTGTGTAGTAACAGTGGTGCTTGTGTAGAAGCATGAACTAGTTTTCCTCAGTGAGGGAGATGTCCTGTATTATAGATGAGTGTCTGTTACAGATACCTAATTGTGGGGCCTTTTTTGTTGGTAATTCAGAGGAAATGTGTTTCAATGGTTATATGTGCACATAGGAGGGAATAGTCAAGTGTTGAAATAGTATTAACATCTGGGGCCATTGAGTAGTTGTAGTGGTTTAACCCCAGCCAGCAGCTAAGCACCACACAGCTGCTCGCTCACTCTGCCCCTGGTGGGATGGGGGAGAGAATCAGAAGGGTGAAAGTGAGAAAACTCGTGGGTTGAGATAAAGACAGCTTAACAGGTAAAGCAAAAGGCAAAACAAGGAATTCATTCACTGCTTCCCATGGGCATGCAGGTGTTCAGCCATCTCCAGGAAAGCAGGGCTCCATCATGAATAACAGTTACTTGGGAAGACAAACGCCACCACTCTGTCCCCCCCTTCCTTCTTCTTTCCCCAGCTTTACATGCTGAGCATGACGTCATATGGTGTGGAATATCCCTTTGGTCAGTTGGGGTCAGCTGTCCCAGCTGTGTCCCCTCCCAGCTTCTTGTGCACCCCCAGCCTGCTCGCTGGTGGGGTGGTGTGAGAAGCAGAAAAGGCCTTGACTCTGTGCAAGCACTGCTCAGCAATAACAAAAACATCCCTGTATTATCAACACTGTTTTCAGCACAAATCTAAAACATAGCTCCATACCAGCTACTATGAAGAAATTTAACTCTATCCCAGCTAAATATTTTGACATATGGGGATCCCAGTTCATCATCTCTCCAGTTATGCCTACAGCTTTCCTTGCAGTAGCTTAGTTGGGTACCATCTTTACTTAACTTGAATAAGTCCTATGAAGTCATCAAATAGTTGACTTGTTGGCCTATGTAGAAAGTATTACTTTCTAGACTTGGGAGTGTAAAATACTTCTGAAAAGTTCATATATGAGATTGTAGTACCTATTCTGCTCTAACAAAACAAGTTTTGTTTGGTTTTCACACCATTTACGTTATTAAAGACGTTGGTTGCATCGCCATTTTTAATTTTAGTATCGCAGTTCTTAGGAACATAGCCTTTTTTTTTAGTTATATGAACTGTTTACAAAACAAACACTAAAACAGATCATGTTCATGTATTTAAATCAGTCAAGTATCTACTTCGATGTTTCTTCTTGTATAGTATTAGTTATGACTTCAGTGTCCTTTCAGCTTGCTTTCTTTTAGCAACACAAATACCAAAGCAAACCCTTAAGTCATTCTTATTTTAAAATGTCAACAGAAGATATTTTGTGAATCTGTCAAACTATAAAGTCCTGTAAGTAGTTTTAGGCATATCATCAGCTACGTTTCAAGATAGTTCAACTTAGATACCCCAGTAATATGGCTAGTGTGAGAGACTGCGGAGTGCCTTGTAAAGAGGCCAAAGAAATACTGAATCCAGAAGGATTTGGACATGCCATCCTATTTTATCCGAAGTCGCTCATTGGGTCGTTGTTACATAAAGGATTGGTTCATACACTGCTATGAGAATGCATGCAGCCAAATTAGATCTGGCACTACTTCTCCTCTCCTGGAAGACAGAATTAGGGTTAAAGTCAATGGTTGCCTTGTTGCTGTGGCAGCAGTTCAGACTCAACAGAGCCAGAGATGAGCCAGAACTGGTAGGTCCTGGTTACTTTGTACAGACCTGCACAATTATCTCTATATGGTCTTCTCACAGCTTTCAGATCTGGGATCGTGATGCAGGCACGTCTAATCTTGCTCGATTTTGTGGCTGTCTTGAGTCCAGTAAGCGAGCTGATTTTAGATTCCATGCTGAAAAACACAGCGCTCTGTCTTGATCAGAGCTGGTATATCTAGTTCTATATGTTAAATATGATTCAACCACAGACTGGAGAATTAGCCTATGTAAACATAATTGTTTAAATAAAAAGGGTTGGCACAGTTTCTTGTAATGTTTTGCAACTCTAAAATTTTGAAGACGTCTGTGTAAACATCTCTCGTAGTGTAGAAGTCTCTCTGGCTTACTGCTGTTTTGAGATAGCAATTCTTGGTAAGACTGGCATTTCAACCAGGCTTTCATGAAGCCCTAGTTTGGTTCAGTATTTCAAAGTTATTTCAGTTTAGAATTGAAGACAGTTTGTGTTTCTTCTAGGCAAAAAAAGGTCTCCAGGTGGATGTTTGTTCATCTGCTGAAGATGTCGATGAGGACAAAGTATGTTTATGCTTCTCAACTGTCTTTATTCCTCAGTTAATTTCATGGATCACTTAGTCTTACTGTTTTCTGTCATATAAATCCAGTATCTATAAGCAGCCCATTTCCTAATGTTTATAAATTTATTAAACGTCATGGGTTTTAGCTCCTCTCTGTTATTTTCAGTGATTTACTTTAACAAAGTAACAAAGTAAATTATAATTTCCCTTTTTTAATTTGAGTTGACGGTCTGGGAAACGAATACCAAAAAATCTGCCTTCATCAATAAGTCTTTGTTATTACATGCATTCAGTAAACATGACTTGGATATCAGTTCCTCGGTTGCTCTTGTTTTTGTTCCTGTTTCTACTGCAGAGCCATTACCAGCATAAAGACTGTTTGATTTCTTATAAAACATTATCTTGTTACCTTTCAAGAAGTGCATTCAGATCAACAAAGATAGTATTAAAGATGCTTTTGGTGGTTTGGCTGTTTTTTGTTGATTGTTGGTGACCTTTACATAAAATGACCTTTGCTTTAGGACTGACAATTTGGAAGTCTAAAAAGAGCAAAGTTTATGTTGAATGCTACGCAACTGAAATGGAATAATTTGTGATACTTGCTGAGCAGCTTCGGGGTGGGATCTTGCTTTTCCTTTTAGTATTCATTTTCTGTATTTTAAAGAAAAAAGAAAAGACCTGTTCTGAAGGTGTTAACTGTGGGATTTGGTCTGGGGCTGTTGCCTGTATTCTCAGCTCAGAGCATTGAGAATGTAGTTATTCGTTGAAGAATTAAATAACAAGGACAGTAAATAGAGATGGTGCTTAACTATTTTTAGCAATTAACATTTTCTTTTTTAATGGTATGGAGTAAGTTGTTTCACTTTTCATCTTAAGGAGAAGGCAGATGTTCTGAGTTGGGGCATGTGGTATTTGAGGTCCTCAGAGTCAAAGTCTTGAGTATTAAATGTTAGTGCCGAAAACTTCTCCCTTTTCTCTTTAAGTTGGTTTTGAAAACCACTAAAATCATTGTGTTTGAGGAGGGGGGTTGTATATGAAGTTTTGTATTTTCTGCTGGAATGTTCAGCTTTTACCAACCAAGGGAAAGATACAGGTAATGTACTAAGTAGAATGTTGAATGCTTTCCTAAATGGGCATAGGCATATGTGTGGGCATAGAGTCAGTGCTTTCTTCTAGGGCTTAGAGCTTCTGTCACACTGCTTTGGAAGTAAAAGTGGTAAGCTGTATGTCACTTGTTACGGTTGCTGTAGGGTAGAAGAGTCCTTTCAAGATTTGGACCCAAACTTGGGGTTTTACTTGGGGTTCATATAGTCTGATCAGAATTTTCTCACTCGAGGTATTTAGCAAATCATTCAGCAGAGAAACTGCTGAGTAGCTATTGCTGAAGAAATGAGAAGCTGCAGTTAGGAATATTCTTAATTTTTGCTAGAGATCATTTAGGAGAAGCAGGGAAGTCGCTAGAAGGTAATAATGCAGGTGTGTCTGTCTTCCTCTTGATAATGACAAACCTAATTTAAAGAAATTTTTTTTTTAAGCTAGCATGCTGATCAGTGTGAACCTTTTCAGATAAAGACCTTGATAGCAATGTCTGAACAGTGTGTGATCTCTTCTAGTAGGTTCTGATGCTCTGTTTCAGGAGTAGCTTTGCAGTATTCATTTCAAGACCTTAAGGACTACTTAAACATTAATTTTTAGTCTGTAAATTTTTATTTTTGAGAAACAAAGGTGACTCCTTGATGTAGAAACCATAACTTAATCTTTAGATAAACAAACATGAAATTGCACAGTATTCCTTGTTTTCCTAGGACAAGGATGAGACTGAAACTGTCAAGCAAGTACAGGACTCAGAAATGTACGATGGTAATGGAGTTCCTGGAAGTATTAGGTCTGATGCATCTGATCAAGAGGAAGATGAGGAAAGTGAAAGTGGTCCAGTGGCAATAAGTAAGTGATTTTTATATAGCTCATTATTCAGTGCTTTCACTGTAGTTTTGACCAACTAATTTTACAACAGGATTTGCATGAAGTACTGCTGTGTAACACCTTCTCTCACAGATTTTCTAGTCAGGTCTTTTCCAGTAAGTTTTCCAGTACTGTATTTACTAGTATTGTGTCAAGGGTTAAATATTCCATTTAGAGGAGCTTTTTCTCTTTGTAATCAGTAGATCTGTAAAAACACGTTAGCATCAGATTCATTGTTTAAGTTACGTATCCTGTCTCAGCTAAACTTGAAGTTTCTCAACCTTTAACCTGAATGATGTGAAAGCTGCTGAAATTTTATGCAGTTTGTCATTTAAACGATGGTATTTTTTTAATATGCTTCTACTTAAGCTTGGATACTCATGGCTTGGTTTCCCTTATGTTTACATTATTCACACCACCTCATTTAATAACTTAGCTATTTCACACCAACACAGTGGTGTTTGTTCGTAATACAGCTTATGTGGAGCATATGGATCTTTGAAAGTTAAGTCATCACTATATCTTAATTTCGAAGAATGGTTTGAAGTAAGAGTTATAACTGATCATTGCAGTAAATTCCCAAAAGGGATTTGGATTTTGCAGCCTGGCTTTTACTCTGTCAGGCTCTGTCAATATGTAAATCCAATATGGAGGTGGTTTTGCATTGATTTGCCTTCAGGTTTATCAAAAGCAGAAACCCAAGCTCTGACTAACTATGGCAGTGGAGAAGATGAGAATGAAGATGAAGAAATAGAATTTGAGGAAGGACCTGTTGATGTGCAGACATCACTACAAGCCAGCAGTGAAATAACAACTGAAAATGAACAGGTATCACCAAAGTTGTAAATGCAGAACAAACCGAAGCCAGTGCACAGCTTTTTAGTACATATTTGTATGTACCTCAGTTTTTCTTGTTGCATTGTTTTCATACTAATGGAAGTAGAAGAACGATACAAGAAATTACCTGAAAGCAATAGCCGGTACATACAAAATGTAGCATTCCCCACCTGAATTTATTATTGGTATAACTGGTGCCAAAATGGACAGATGGACACAGACAAAACTAATGTTTAAATCTGCTATCAGAGAGAGAAAATGTTAAGCTGCAGTAGAAAACAAACTTTCAAAAAAGCATCATGTTTCAAACCGTTAACTGGTTCTTCCTCTGTGTTTGCTGACATCAAGTTCTAATTGGGCTTTCCTTTGCAGAAGGCATTGACTCTTGTATTCTAGTATGTCTTTGATTTGTCTTTCCTCTATCATATAATATTTTTTTTCTAGAACAACGGTGAAATGTTATTGGCTGGTATTGTCATTTCACTGTTAGTTTCTTTAAAAACATTTGGATGTGTGTGACCTGGTTCTGGAGACTTGTCAGTTCTTTACATTTCAGTAAATAAGATTGACTTTTGAAACTTTGGTTTACTCAACAGCTATTAACATCAGGCAAGGATGTAACTGGAACATTTGACTTTAAAGGCTAAAACAATAGATCTTTTCAGTGGAACCAAAGAGTTTACCTGGGAACTACTATAGTGAAAAGAAAATGAAATGTTCAGATAAAACACACACATCAGTGTTAATGGTTTCTTAAAGTGTTGTTGACTAGCTGATGGAATAGAGAGTAGAACTTGCTGTCTTTATTGCAAACTAGTGAAAAGACAAAAACATGGAGCAAGTGTACAGTGTGTTTCTGGTTAGCATGGAAGAGTAAATTAGCCAATAAGCTATGAAGCTGATAGTAGAATTTGTTCTAACTTGTTTTCACCTTCCCCAATAGACTTCAAACCAAGAACTGAGTAAGACAAAAAGCAGTGAGGTTTTGTCATCAGAACAAGAATCTGTTAATGTTAAAGGTAAGCCTGGTATGCAGTAACTGAGAGATTAACACTTCTATGTGAATTTCCACACTGTGAGAATTATCTTGGACAGTGCCTGTGATATATGTAATAAAGAGGAAGATGATCAAACTTGCAAGAGTTTACTGGGCTGTTTTTTTTCATGTAACCATATCAGTTGACTAGATATATCTGTGTTGATATAGACACAGCAAACCTTTGAAGAGGAGACCTGGAATATTCTTACCTAGGTAGATGTGGTTTTGATGCTTGACAATAGCATGAATTTCAGTTGATTGTTGCAGCCCTTGGCACACAACTGTAGCAGAGTTAATTTGTCTGTTACAGTATTTTGATTTAGATGTTTAGAATTGTCTAATACTTGCTTTTTCTGCTACTACCATTTACTAGCAATTGAAATCACTTTATATTTTAAAGATTTATTTCTGTGAGTAATGCTGTATTGTATGAATTGAGAAGTCATTTTCTGTCAAAAGACAGAAACGCTAGCGGGTGGTATGAATGTTACTTCTAATCTAACTGTTGTTACCACCTTCTTTTCCTGTGTTTTTCTGTTGCAAATTCCGGTTTTGTTCTTGGTCTTTTTTCATAAACTAAAAGCAGTATTTGAGTAGATCCTGTGTTGCCACAAGAATGTGGCAAAATGTTAAGGAATTTATTGTTCTGTATTATATCTTCTTATACCTAGAATGAATATTTTACAGCAGGTCATACAGTTTTGGAAGTTGTTGTTTTGGTTTTTTTAAAAAAAAGCCGTATCAAGTCAGAAATCTTTGTCACATACTGTCTTGTGATAATTGCTGATACTCACGTGTATAAGAGTACAAATAACTGATGTTTTATTTCAATCAGCTTTGTGTTGATCTGAGAGACTATAATTTACTTTCATTGCTCATTTGTAGCTTTGGACCATAATTTGTAAAAAAATAATAATCTGGGATTTTTTACACTCAGAATCTTTTACTGTCTCTACCGAGTTAAAATGTAGTTTTGTGGTTTTAGGTGAACAAGATGCGGCTACAATTTTGCCTCGTTACCTCAATGTCATGGAGAATACGCCACCTTTAACAGTCAATACCCCAGAATCCTTTATAACAGCCAGTATGAAAACAGAAGAATCAAGCTCTTCTTTACCAGTAAATGAAACTCAAACACTAGATACAGCGTGTGTAGGAAACAAATCTGCTGCAAGTTCTGAAAGCTCCATGGCTGGCAGCCCTGATACGGAGTCACCTGTGTTAGTGAATGAATACGTGCGTATATTTCAGTTAAGATACATCCAAGAGAAATGAGAAGCTTTTTTCTATTTCAGTGTTATTTCTAGTTTCCAGTCCTGTTCAGTTTTCATCTGCAAACTTGATATGGGCATTGGTTTTTTATGTACTTTATTATAATAGTAAAAAAATCTAGTTTTGGAGTGAAAATAAAACAAAGTAGCACTGTTCTCTTAAATGCCACTGTTTTTATTTAACAGGAAGGTGGTTCTGGAAATGTAAGTCAAAAATCTGATGAAGATGACTTCGTGAAAGTTGAAGACTTGCCCCTTAAACTTGCAGTATATTCAGAGGTATTTTGCTATTGTTTGTGGGGTGTTTAGAAGCACACACCCTAAATGTCTTAATTAGACAGCAATAAGAATTATCCAGAACTTTTGAGTTTTGCTTTATCTGTTACAAAGGCAGATTTAATGAAGAAAATGGCAACAGAGGCCCAAACCAACAGTTTGTCTGATGAATTACTGGATGGAGGTGGAGCTAAAGATCAAGAATTAGTAGGAGATGCCCAAACTTTGAAAGAACCTGGTAAAGATTATTTTCTAAATCCTCTACACCTATTGGGAAAACACTCTGGAATGGCCTAGAATTTAAATAGCTTGTTATCACTGCTTAAAGTAAGCAGTTATCATGGTGCTGAAAGAATATCCTTTGTTGCATTTGAAAACGATGTATTGAAATGAAGGGATTCTGCCTTCCATGTCCCTCCTATATACTTCTGTTAGATTCCGTGGCTAATAAAGTCATAAAAATTAACATATGTAAAATGCATGTTATAACTTAATGGGTTTGAAACTTATTAAAATGGGATAGAATAGTATTTTTGTTTCTTGTTACACAAGCTTGGGTTTAATAATATTGTAAATTCTAATTGCTGTTATCTGATTTAATAATGCTCAATACAATTTGCTGACAGACTGCTCAGTGTTTTTCTAAATAGAAAAGTTTAAGAAACTCTTCAGAATAGTAAAATATCTCTTCAGGGAAAAGAAAATTATTTTTCATGTGAAGCATACCATGAGGTAGAAGAAACTTCCAGTGATAGTGACTGCGATAAAGATTTGTCACTTTCATGAAACAGTATTTATGCAGCTACAAAAACTTAACGGTAATGCAGGTCAAAGAAACTTTTCTTTTTTTAATATAATGTTGATATTGTGACACAAGTTATGGTGTTAGAGGCTTCTGTTCTATTGTTAGGCTTGTAGTTCTCCAGTGGAAGGTGTAGTTAATGGCATATATAAATGCATGAACTGGTTTTTCTGATGGTAGTAGTTTTCTCCTAGTGTAGCTAGTTCCAGTTCCTCAAACAATATAAGCTGATGAAAATGCTTTTTTTTTTTTTAATGCAGCTGTAGTGACAGCATAGGACTTTCCAGAATAGAGCGTGAAGGAAGGTGCATCTTTCCTTCCATTTCATTCACTGCCCCTCACCATCTGCTTGTCATAGCTATGCTAGCAGAACTCTGTCGTGTCAGTTTGGTGAATACTGATGCATGTGCTTGGTGTGGGAACAGTGGCTAAGAATGCCATGCCATGTGACACAAAATTGGTAGCTAGCAACTAAGCCATTCTTCATCTGTGTATGGGGAATGGCTGTAGCTGGTCAAGTAAGCCATGGCTCAAAATGTTTGCGAAAAAAAGGTGAGGATGAAATATTTCATCAAGGTGCTTTAATGGATACTTACAAGGAGTGGAAATGTAGTCAAGAGCTGTGTTTGATGCCTTGTAGCTGTTAGACAGTAATGAATATATTCTTACTTTACAGAAACTTTTGGAGCTCAAAGTGCGTGAGAATAACCTGAAGATACCTGCATTTATAAACTCCATGTGTACAAACGCATATGGAAGATCAGCGCTAATTTCCCAGAATTCTGGAAGTGTATAAAAATGTAAAATTTTTGGCACACTGCCTCTTAGGATAGGTATGCTAACTTCTGCCTGTGGCAGTTTGAACAGCTGGAACTGAATCCTCTTCTATTCAGTTTTGCTGCACTGTTCTTTTTCTGTCTTAATCTTTTTTATTTTTTATTGTGACTTGTTTAGTAATTTTAAAATTGTAGTTTTAAATAAAGTTTGGATCTGTCTGTAAATTTGTCTTTTGAAAAATTTTCCTCTGGCTTACAAAATGGTATGCAGAGTTTGTTGTTGGAAGTAAACTGACCTTAGTGTTGGCGTGCTTGTAGCAGTTTGTTACTCCTCTTCAGAGAAACACTGCTAACTTACCTGGGACAAGAGACTCTTGTCCCACGAAGTTTCTCCATCTTCTATAAATATGAGGTGTGGACACAGTACATACCTATGTGTTGCCTTTATGGCCTATGTATAGCTGGTCTGTAAAAAAAAAAAAAAAAAAAAATTCATGTTCATGGCCTGTGGAATTAATTTCTATCAGCACATTTATCTGAGGTGAAGTAAATACTCTGGTTCAGCAGTTAACTACAGAACCAATCTGTATTTTTCTGCATTTTCTGTTTTGCACTTTCAATGTGCAAACTGATAAACCTGTCTGAAAATTTTAGTATCCTTTCACATGTAACACTTAATATTGCTGCAATTGAAAGCCTGTAGAATCTGTTCCTAAAGTATTTGACTTCGTGAAGAGTTTTCCTGTAGAAAAGAAGAAATTTAGGAAATTAAAGTTAATGTTTAAAAAAACCCAAACCGTTAAAGTCAGCACCTAATGAAGTCTCATGGCAAAGGTGGAATTAGGACTGTAGAAAAGCAGATTAGATGGGTTGTCTTCCATTTGGGGTTAGTATAATAATATGGCTATATGCGGTAGGAGACAGTCTAGTGACAGTGAAGCCTAAATATGCCTGAAGTTTGAATAAAATGAGAGTGTGATTCTACTGTGATTTCTTTTTTTTTTCTTTTGGTTTGTTTTGAGTCTCTCCAGGTTTTATGAGTGAATTTTGAAATGGCAGATTGGAGATGAGAGGTATGATTGTAAAAGCAAAAGTACATTAAAAGGTTTGAAGACAGTTTAGTTACTGTGCAGGCTTTAAACTCATGGTAATACTGCATGCAGAAAAAAACTTTACAATTTTGAGGACAGAGGAAATACATTTGTGACAAAGGTGAACCTGTGGAAATGAAACAAATGAAAGCTTTTTAATCACTAACTTGACACAAGAATCATTCAGTAGACCTTAAAGAGGGCATTTTCATAAAGTGGAACAAGATGATTTGTGCATATTTGAGACAAGTCTAGTTTATATGGTAAATCATTAAACTCTAAGCTCAAGAAAGAACATGAGCACACACCATTCCTGAATTCTTTCCCTGGAATCGTGTGTATGAACAATGCATTGAAATGGTACTACTTTTGGTTATACTTTCTCTCTACCCTTAATTCAGAGAATCACAGAAGGGTTGAGGTTGGAAGGGATTGCTGGAGGTCAACCCCCTGCTCAAGCAGGACCACACAGAGCTGGCTGCCTAGGAGGCTTTTGATAATTTCCAACGTGGGAGCCTCTACACCCTCTCTGGGCAGCCTGTGCCAGAGCTCAATCACCCTTGCAGTAAAAAAGCATTTCCTAACATTCAGAGGGAACCTCCTGTGTTTCAGTTTGTGCCCTTGTAGTCTACTTTCATCTTCTATTGCTCCAGTAGTAGAATTGCTGAAGAAGCTAAGCTGTATCTTGTATTCTGAAGCCAGTCCTTCTACTCATATAGTTCAGTTCAAGTAGAATGTGTCTTTCAATGGTAGTAGACAAGATCTGGCTTAAAACGATTACAGGAGAGTGTGTGAATGAGATAGCAGTGTCTTCTGCTTGATACATTGCTTGCTTCCTTACCAATCTGGACCAAAATGAATGTTATATTTTACTGTCCGCTATCCATTGCACAGTTCATCACTTCAGAGACAGTTCTATAGAGCAGTGAGTACAAAGAATTCAGGTAATTATTTTTAAGATGAAAGTTAAGAGGCCATAGCTGGTTCTCTTCTATAACTAACACAATTTAGTAACAGCTCTTCCCTTAAAGGGAGGTTGCTGTATAAGACCTGTCTGTTACTGTTGTGTAGCGACCTAACAAAAAATAGAACACAGTGGTACAGAGTGAAACTAAATCACGTTGGAGTTTGACTCACTTTCACTACTGGAAATATCTGCTACTTCTGGGAGGAAGGTGGAATAGTTGATTTCTTACAATAGATTGCAACATTGCTTTTGAAACTTTATTTTACTCTGATCATTATATCCCATTGTAACTTAAAATGATTCATGCTCCGAAACTAATTACAGCATTCACAAAGTCTAAGCATTAAGATAATAGAAAACCCATAGTAACTTTTGCTGCAATGCTAGTATTTTGAACTGGAGTTACCTACTACAGGATTACTATCTTGCATAACAGCAAGGAGTTCAAAGAAAACTTAACCCTTCAGTGGTAAACTTTGAAGAATGGAAGTTAAACTAATAAACTGTCTTATTTCAAAAGAAGCCTTCACCCTTTCTATACAAGTTTGCATATTCATACAGTAGTATTTATTCAAAGACAGACTGAAACATTTCTTGTCCTACTTTTATATAAGCTTCTCTCTCTTCAGTTGTCATGAGAGACACAAGCTCTGGATTTTCACTAACTTCACCATATGAACGAGGCTGACCATTTACCATTAAAATAGGACCTTGTGTTTCCTGCTCCTCCTCTTGTTCAAAGTTGCTGCCTGCTACTTTCATTCCTGCTCTTCTTGAGTGCTTGGCATCTTCTTCAGACTCACTAGTATCACTGCCCAATTCAGGTAATTTGCTTTTGACAGCAGGAGCCTGGTCTGTGCTAGATGATGACTTGGCTTCATGGATCAGAAGAGTCTTGATGATTTCATTATCGGTGACGGTTTCTTTAACACTTTCTTTAGTTTCTTCAGAAGCATTTACTCCTAATACACAATACTAAGTGTTAGAGCTATCAATAATTTACAATTACCACAAGCATCCTACATAAATGATTTTTCCTACTCTGGTTCTTTTTTACCCACACTTCAGAATTCTTTTGAAAGTGCAGGCATTTGCAAGAGCTGTCCACTTTAAAGATTGCCATTAATGCTACTGCATGGTTAGAGCCAAAAATTTCAGGACCTGGTACCTGACCTCTGGCTTTAGGAACACTACCTAAGTCAGTCTAAAGAGTAGTTTTTAGAAACTAAGATCTGATAGCCACTGGTGCAGAATTGAAGCATTACTCTATATTCTAAACCAAGCTCCCTACATTTCAATAGGAAAGCTATATTTCAATGCAGTAAGGCTGCTGAATTTCAGTATTTGCCAATGCTTAAAACTTACCAACACTATTGGTGGTGGCTGTTGTCGCTCCTTCCACGGTGCTCTGAGACATCCAAATAGGTTGCTCTTTAGTTGCTTTTTCTCTTGTTTTCTTCTTGGGTTCAGAGTCTTGGACATCAATAACTAAGTTTTGGGTGTACATATTGCCAAAAGAGGAACTTCTGTTGGACCATTTTTCAGGTCGGCTGCAGGATTCCAGCACACTTGAACCTGCCTTCTGATCAAAGCTGAATGAAACATCACCCATTTTGGACAGGTTAAATTCAGGCAAGAACCCCCCAGTTCCCATTCAAAAAAAAGAAAAAAAAAAAAACATGTTTTGTCAGCAGACTAGCTTTAACAAGTGCTCTACATTAAAACAATTTGCATTCCCCATTACCTCATCTCAGAGGCAAGTGATTCTGAACCACTGATTTTTGCATGGTCTCTTCAGTAGTGCATCTCTGGATGAAGCACACTGGTAGAGAAACGTTACTGTCTCACAGAAAGGGCTATGAACATTAGCTGAAGGAGAAGTCTGGAAAATTAATTCTTAAAAAAGATAGCAAAAATGAAACTATAAATGCATAACTAATTTAGAATGTCTTAGATATTACAGGCTTCGTCATTAAGCAGCTGACGGTACTGAACAAAGCAGAATGGAGTAGAAGGTAGGCTGCAAGTTCAGTATGTCAAAGATTTTGTAACTGGGAAGTTGTTGGGGGCTTTTGCATTGATCAGAAGTTCCAGGGTGTGTTTATACCTTTCTGATAATTCTGGTATTTCTGTTGGCTGAGGCTCCAGCAAGTCATATGGCAGAACAATATCTTCAGTCTCACGCAGTAGCACAAAGATAGGTTCAATCTGCTCATTGAATTTTGCTAGCAAGGTTCGAGCGTCACGCTTAGGAAGTGCTGAGGCATCTTCCTCTACTTCAGTGTTGCAGTAAGTGCAGCGGAAAGTCTCTGCAACGTGATCCAAATTGGAAAGTCTCATGTTCATAGGATGCTAAAGATCAGCAGTACCTTGTTAAGAAATCCACAGCCTGGACAATTACCAAAGTGTTCTGACTTCACTAGACTTTATCCATTTGTTCACATTAACTAGGGGAACTCAAGTTATAGATGTAAGCCAATTTTTTTTTCTTTTTTTTTTTTTTGGAGAAGGACTGATACTCACACACTTGCTATGCAAGAGAGAAATGTCTATATTGGGGGAAAAAGTTAAGTTGGCTACACACAGTGTCATCAGATGGTTAAGGTTTGGTTTTTTTCCTTCTCTGATCTCATCTTTTTCTTAGTTCATAGTGTAAGGAAAAAACATTTGCAAGCATAAATAGCATCTGGTTTTAGTTGTTCAGAGTTCTAAAGTTCAAAAGAGGCTCATTTAGAGTCAAAGCATATGCTAAAAACCTATATTTATGTCTTAAAAAAAATATTAAAGCATATTCTATCAAAATGTATCACCAGCCTCAATGTTTGCATTTCAGTAACTTGACAAAGTCCCTCCATTTATAACAAAGGGGTGATTTTTGCTAACTGGCAGTACACTAACTTCACCTTTGACATTTCAAGTTAGTCGCACAGAGTGAAGTTCATTCTCCCTGGCTCTGGCATCCTTTGCAGATGCCATGACCCAGACGTTAACACAGTAGCTGCGCTTCAAGTAATGTATTGCAATATGACGCCATTTTAACTCATTTTGAAAGAGTACTCTCTATTTAGTTATTTGATTTTAGAGAACAGAAACCTGCAAGCTCCGATGCCACTTCTGCTACGGATGTGTCGCGTTGCCCTGGGGAGGAGCTTGAACTTCCCTGTTTCCAGCACAGGAGTGACAGAACGCCTCTCCTCTGCTGCCGAGCTGCAATACGCTTACTACAGTAGGTGGCTGCAAACAGCTTTATCCAGCTTGTCCAACTCTTCCATCAGAAGAATTGAACACACAAATGGATTAACTAACAAATTCAAAATGGAGTAAAAGGAGTACTGTATTCTCATTTCCATATGAGGAAGCGGGAGTCACAAGACTTGGATGAGCAATCTTGAACCAGGTTAAACGTCATCTTCCTAGCAAAACTGAGGCCTGAATCTGATTCCCAACCCCAGCTCTTATATTCAAGATTATTCTTCCTCTTGCTCGGCCTGTTATACAGAGACAGCTTTTTCTCTTACCCTCACCTCCCAGCTTCTCCTGTCCCAGGCCCTTGTCCACCAGCAAACAAGTACGTCCTAACAAACGTGCTTTTATGGCAGAGTTAGCACAAAATTGGCTCCTGTGCCAAGAGTTATTCCTTAAGGTAAGAGCAAATAAGCAATATAAGCAACATACCTGTAAATACATCAAAGAGCTGATTGACTTCCAGGTCTGTGTAAGTGCTGGAGCAAGACGGGCATTTAAAAGAGGACCTGGTAGTTGAATCCCGCTCATCCGCTTCTATTTTCCGGCGTACGTGATCCAGTTTGTATTTTATCACATCCACCAGCACCTTGTAATTGATGTAATAGTAATTGTGCCTTGTGCTCTTCCCGTTAGGCCCTGTTTCAACTCGCATACGCAGCTTCACAAACTTGTCTGCCTTGAGCGTGTTGAGGACAGTACGGAGTTGTTTACGTTCGTACTTGAGCAACTGTAACAAGTCGTCCTCTTTCACGCAGGGGTAGCGGATCAGTATATCGAGGGCCAGGGAGTACTCTACTCCATAGAAACCACGCACTATGTATTTGGCCAGGCGCTTTAGGGCTGCCGGCACCTCTGTGATAACGTTTTGCTCTTCCATCAGGAGCTGAATCACTGTCAGAAAGAGAAGTGCTGTACAACAAACAGAAGGGAGGTGAGCTGTAGCGACCCTTTCTTAGAGCTCACAGGCAGGTATAAAGCAGGTTATTTGCCTTGCTGCACTTCTGCAAGAGTCTTCACTGAATAGATTAATGTAAAATCCGTAACCTGCACCTGGCGATGGGGGAAGGTATCGATAGATATCAAAGATTACCTAATCCTCAGGTACGATGATTACACCTAAAATATTCATGTCCTCTTGTGTAAAAACCCACAGAAGATATCTAGGAAAACGGGTTACAGAAAGTTCATAATAATCCTCTTTGCAGAAGACAGCACAGTTAACTTGCATGTCTAGGTCTGCCTGAAGTATCTGTTTTCATTTGCAGCCAGCCAAGTAAGATCTGAAGTGAACACTATATGCCTTCAAAAGTAAAGCTCAGGACACAAGCTGGGCAAGAAATCTTTAGCTTAATTCGTAACAATACGTAAATAGATGAGACTGTATCTCCCCTTGTGGCAAAGCCACAAGAGGTGTTTGAGCACCTTTTAGCTTGCTCTTCATGTTTTTCCTGCTGGCTGCTGTGATCAAAGGCCTATCAAAGCTGGGGCGCAGGATGCTCCCTCTTGTCTGGTACTGTCCTCACTCAGCACAGGGTGTTGGGGGCTCTGCCTGCTTGTTTCACCAGACTAAATCACCAGGGAACATTTGTAGCAGAACATTTTCTTCCTTAGTACTCTTCGCCCCTATAGAAATAGGACTGCTGGCAATAACCAATTCCTAATTCCATTAACTAGAATGTAACTAATTTTAATCACTCCAACTGTCCTAATTGTTTCTTATTTGTAAAAAGTGGAGGGAGAAGGAAAAAAATTGAGGTATGTTTCAATAAAGCCACATCTCATTTCCTTCCTTTGATACCGCAGCCTCTAGCCAGATTGCTTTGCGGAGAACCATGCAACATGCAGCCAAATAGTGCTGGTGTAGCCACTGGATCAGAAGGTGGGCGGGTAGTGGGGCAGCATGTTATGACACAATACGTTGCCGGCACTGGCACTGGCATCCACCGCTGAGGGGCACCTTGCTCAAGCCCAGGTAATTGCATATTATAGCTCTATGTGATCTTCCAGGTGACCTTCATCAGAAATCCTAGTTAAACGAACAAAACCTATTTGCAGTAGCCTAGTAGGTGAGCCATAATTGTATTTGCATCTCACAGGGGAAGCACTACATTTGGTTAACCTAAACCAAACGTAAACCTGCTGGTCTGAGGCTGGAAACCCCCAAGGCAATGGCACCACACTGACCTAAATTTCCCACAGGAAGAATGGGGGAACACTGGAATTGGCTGCCCGGGGAGGAGGTCGAGCCTCTGTACTTCAACTGGACAAAAGCCTGAGCAGCCTGACCTTACTTTGAGATTAGTTGTGCCATACGCAAGGGTTGGACCAGATGGCCTCCAGAGGTCTTGTCCAACCTAAATTCTTCTGTTCTGTTCCAAGAGAGTTAAATTTAACCATAGTAAGGAGCAAAGCTTTAGGAATGTCAGTCAGTTCCTTGACAGTCCTCCTCAGGCTATAGGAGCATTTCCGTGATTTTTCACAAAAGCCTCGAGGAAGAAGCCATTTTTTTATTATTATTACTATTATAGTTTTACTCTTTCACGTCTCCTTTGCCCTCATCCTCAAAAGAGGCTTAACTAAACAGTGCTCCTGACTATCATGTGTTAGCAGGGCAGCGTAGCTCATTGCATGACTAGACAGACAATATTCCCTTCCCCAGGCGGGAAAGCACAGGACCTTGAGCTTGTGTTCAACCAAGTCTCCCAGAAAGTAAATCTGTTCTTGCTGCCAGTCAAGCCCTAGCAAGGGTTTGACACACTGTCTGTGTACATGCGCGCAGATGCGTCTGTGCTGGGACAGGGACATACTCTAGTCAAGACTCAGGAACTCTATCTGCTGAAAAGAGAATAGGAGCTTAATAAAATCTTTTTGACTGCAGCCCCATCTCCACCTCTTTCCTCAATGGATGAGCTACCTCAAGTTGCCAGTGCATTTTCTGCCAGATAAAACCATATGCAGACCTATTGGATAACAGGTTAGTGAGCACAGTGGCTATCCTTGAGCCACTCGACCATGTGCGTGCCCCAGCTGCGCTCAGCAGGCAATTTTCTTTTCCCCATCTGCAGCAAGGGCTCTTTGCTCTTAGAGCTGAGTAGGCTTTCCTTTGAAGACAGGATAAGGGTATGCAGGCGAGATGCTCTATATATTACGAATAGCCGAGAAGCTTCAGACAGCAGAGAAGCTACCAGTGTGCAGGACAGCTTAGATTTACTGCTTTTGACCCAGGGCTACGGGCTGGATTCCCACATCTACTCTCCAGCGTTTTAACCCCAGGGGCACTTGAGCATAAACCACAAGATTTCTGGAGCACAAACATCAAACTTCTTCCACAGAAAAATACACTAACTTATGCTAAAGACTCATCTTTCTTCCTCTTTCTGGCCTCACAAATTTGGAATGTCTTTCTGTGCAGTGGCTTATACTCAGCAGGAAGGAAGGACAGACAGCGTCCTCAGCCAGCCCCATCTCCAGAGGTCAGAAGCATGGCTTTGAGTCTTCTCAGGCTCTGGAGAGCACTGAGCCTTGTCCTTCTACACTGTGGGCAAGTAGCCCCCAGAACACAGGCACGGTAGCCTCCAGTACAGGCCCAAAGGAAAGCAGCCATCACATATTTCTGTAGCCCGGTCCAGCCCCACTGAGGAGCGCTAAGTGCAGCCCCAGCATCCATATGGGATACGGTACCAGTTACGTGCATTAGTCTGGGCCAGCATCTCAGAAAGGGCTGAGGTGCCCTCTGTGTGGATTAGTTTTACATGAATGCCAGGCACGGTAGCCTCCAGTACAGGCCCAAAGGAAAGCAGCCATCACATATTTCTGTAGCCCGGTCCAGCCCCACTGAGGAGCGCTAAGTGCAGCCCCAGCATCCATATGGGATACGGTACCAGTTACGTGCATTAGTCTGGGCCAGCATCTCAGAAAGGGCTGAGGTGCCCTCTGTGTGGATTAGTTTTACATGAATGCCAGTTGGATTGTGGCATCTATTAAAAAAAAAGAACAAAAACACTTCTGCATCTAGTCCTTGGCTAATGGGGGCAGAACCCTGACACTAAGGACTTGCGAGCACTGAGCCTTGTCCTTCTACACTGTGGGCAAGTAGCCCCCAGAACACAGGCACGGTAGCCTCCAGTACAGGCCCAAAGGAAAGCAGCCATCACATATTTCTGTAGCCCGGTCCAGCCCCACTGAGGAGCGCTAAGTGCAGCCCCAGCATCCATATGGGATACGGTACCAGTTACGTGCATTAGTCTGGGCCAGCATCTCAGAAAGGGCTGAGGTGCCCTCTGTGTGGATTAGTTTTACATGAATGCCAGTTGGATTGTGGCATGTATTAAAAAAAAAAGAACAAAAACACTTCTGCATCTAGTCCTTGGCTAATGGGGGCAGAACCCTGACACTTAAAGGACTTGCATTAGGAGCAGGTCTCATGACTGTTTTTTCTTACCCTAAGTCAAATACAGAATGAAGTAATTTCAAAGGGAGTGTGATAAGTAGATAACGTCATTGAGGAAGAAGTAGGACCTGAACTGTAAGCTTGAGGTTTGCTGACCTATCAATTTTCTGGATGACTCCTTCTCCCAGACATGCATTGCGTACTTGCATCTCTAAAGCAAGCAGTATTCTGAAGTGCTAGGAAGTCTGGACTGCGCTGAAGTGCTTCCGAGCGCTTTGATGTTAAAAGCTCTTCAGGTCCAGAGTCTTACAACCGTATAAAGTATTCAGGGAAAGAAAAAAAAAGCCAAACCCCAAATCAAAACCCCACCACACCCACACAACAGAATGCCCCATACATACACACAGTGTAAATATCATGAATATATACTGGGAGAAGAGTGAAAAGCTTTTTTCAACAACAAATCCATAGAATCCACCATCCATTTGCAGTGGAAATTTAGATATGCAAACCTTTGATTAAATGTAAAAGGAAATGGCTTTCTTTTACAAAAATGGCTAAATTTGCCCTGAATAAAGAACATTCATGGAAAATACAAACCCCTCGAGAAGTATTCCTTTAAGCCACAAAAGAACCAAAACTGTATGTATTTTATAATAAAAACTACATAAAATCAAAATTCGGGGGGAAGCTTTCTCTACAGTGCTTTGGTATATTTGAGGTTGCATTTCTCCAGTCCATTTTGAAAAACCTCTCCATCTTGTAATTGCCAAATCTGAAGTCTTGCAATTTGGGAAAACTGTTGATTTTTAAAAGCTGTTATGTAGTTCACAGGCAGCAGTTCTTTAAGAGGAGCTCCAGACCACCCTTATCAAGGAAAGGAGGAGGAAGAGGAGCAGCTCCCTGTAGAGAGAGAAGGGCTTTAAACAGGAATCTGCTCTGCAGCTGAGCTACAGTCTGTGTTAAGGAGACAGGTATTTTGCTACTCATGTAGATTTTTTTTTCTTTTTTCCGGCTGATAGCATGTACGGACAAGATATCTTACAAGTCACAGTCTAGCTTCTACCTTTAGCTGCTTTTAAAGTACTTATTTTTATGAGTGTGGGAGCTACCTTCTTATTACTTTGATTAAGATTGATTAGTAACTCGGACGCCTGAGAGGCCCTGCTTCTTACAGTTAATACGGAGCCATTACAATCTTCATTAAAGAGAGAGGAGTGCAACGCTTTGTTTTCCCCATAAGCAGAGACTACCTTTAGGATCCTCTTTTTGCTTTGGGAAACCTACACAGAGTTGCTTGTTGTGCTGGCAGGCAACTATCAAAAGCAGAATTTCAAGTTAACAGACATCATACAGAGCAAGTTCTGCAAGGTTTCTCTGAAGCCAGTTGCTTAATTAACATTTTACTTGAGCTGTCTGAGAAGGCAAACTACCCATCTCACACTTTAAAAGACACTAAACCAGAAAAAATTTATTAAAGTAGTCTTTTGTCAGACTTCATATAACCATATCATTTGCAAATAAGTTAAAAACCTTATCATTACCGCTCTCGGATAGGCAGAAAAACTTCAGGCTGATCTCATAGAAGAATCGCTCCTTTCCTGAGAGCTCAAAGTAACTGCAAAACAAGCTGAAGTATTTCCCAGCCTTTTCCTAGACCTATCAGTGATAAGCCCTAATTATCACCCAGCTGGAGCAAGTTGCACATTTCATTAGCAACTGAATGAATTCAGCCTTATATACATTGCATCATGACAAAGTTATCAATCTTATTGCTCAATGAAATCTATCTACAACAGGCAAGGACTGTAAATGCAAATGACTGCAATCTTTGATTAGTGTTTCCATTAGCATGACTTTAGAAGACTAAAAGTAACATAATAATAAACTCTTTTTGTTGTTGTTGCAAACCAAATATTTAGTATAGGTAATTTATATAATTTGTGTTTAGAAACTTTCATAACCAAACAAACCTGGAAACTTGAATATCTTGCAAAGAAAAAAGTTGGAATTAATATGTTTACTAGTTTTTGCATTTTTACTTATTAATCTTTTTAGGTGGTTTATGTCTTCAAAAGGAAACAAAAAGCAATTTTTCACTGTATTTCTCTAGAAGATAAAGTTATGAATACTATTATTTCCTTTCGTGGGTTAAACATCTGTGTTTAAAAACAACGTAGAAATCAGGTTGCCAGACACTGTACGGTCCAGGGTTAAAAAGCTGAATTCTATTAGGATTGCAATCACTGTATTCCATCTCAAATCCATGTGTCTTTCATGTGTTTTTTTATATGTGCACAGTGGAGGCTGGTGTTTTGTAGTGATGTGACTTCGGTCTTCTTGGTACGTGTTGCAGCATGTATTGTGCTTTCCTTACTGCCGTTTGCTGCTGGAACTCTGACTTTCCAACTTACCTGGCACACGGGCCCACGGAGAGCCCCAAAGGTGCGGGAGCTTGTCTGCATAGGAGAAGTTGTGGGATTGGCATCTGTAAACATCACTACAGAAGGTAGTGCCTCTGAGAAATATTCAGTACCAGAAAAGAAACCTCATACTTTGGTAGCTGTAGCAAGAATTTAGATGTCAAAATACTTCAAGGGTTTGAGACTGCAGTTCAGAAACTGCAGGAACAGGTGACTATAAAAAAAATCCCTGAGATTACATCTGCTCTTGCTTGTGATTTATAGTAGCAGGGATCGGTTTCATGCCTTATGCTGGGAAAAACCCTGCTACTGCTCTTTTTTGTTCCATTAAATAAACTATTCAGCGGATACCCACAACCGTGAAGTATAACTGACATAAACCTTCAACTGCAAATTTAAAATGTTCACACAGGTAAAATTAAGCAGATATACCTCATTCCATATAGAGGTTCTTGAGTATGCTCCTTTGTTGTTGCGTTACACTAGAAAATGCAAAAGAGCAAGACTACTTGCTGGTACCTGTTGGGTTTAGTCTGTGGGAAACGTTTACAATGAATAATACCCGTGGGTTTCCTCACCGACTGTTTTGAACAGGGAAAGTGCCGTGTAACCTCAGCGCTCTTATTCATGTGACAGTCCTCAGCCTGCGTGTGGTGGTGTGGAACCAGATCACAAGAAAACACGAAGCAGCTTTCTAAATTAAGGAGAGCAATGGTCTGGCTGGTATCACTGCTTTCAGAAACAGGAAATCACAGGCACCCGTGCAAGCTGCAGCTGGCAGCACCAGGGTTGTTTGGTAAAGACAGTTAACCTCCACGTAGCAGAGGTAAATCTCCATGTGGCAAAGGTACTGCTCAGCCAGGTGTCTGGCGGCTGGGAGGCAATTCTGTATGGGCTCATGCTGTGCTGCCTTTGTACTGCACGCTCAGAGCAGGAGCGAAAATCAAAAGCCAAAAAGAAAAAGAAAGTGTGGTTTGAGCAGGTATTTCTGACTGCAGGTAGCCCTGGCTCCAAGGGCCGTGGGAAGCAGGATTCGTGCCGGTAAGTTGTTGCGATGTTGTGTAACAGAGACGTTATTGAAAGCGTGAGCTTGAGATCGGGATAGGCAAAGTCACCTGGCTTCGTTTCAAACCCATTATCTCGAACGGTATGGGCATGCGCTGCACTCACAGGCTACTTGATGAAAAGGAGGCAGATAATCAACTGAGCAGTCTCAGGTGGGAGAAATAAATACGGAGTCTGATCAGAGGTTGAAGGAGAAAACTAGTGGGTTGCCGCTATGGGGGGCAAAGGTGTAATCAAGATCCTCACAGAGCAAATGCAGTATGTTTTACCTGTTGGCAGAGCAGCGGTTGGTGTAGATGGCCGGGTGGGAGGTTGTGATGTCCACCTTGGGCAAATGGGAGCTGTTCTAAGTTGCCTTATTGTCCTCTCCAGGCCCAACAGCTGCTGCTCTGCCTTTCCCCGGACAGGCACATGGCAGCTACGTTCTGCTGTATCTTACATTCTCCACACCAACTGATACCAAGCCCTCAGTTTAAAAAATAAAACCTTTAGCTGTCTAGCTTGTACATTCAAGCACTGCAAAATAAGAAAACACAAGGATCATAGGAAGTGCGCATATGTAACCTGCTCCCTGTACACGCAGGGCTCCTAATCGCACAATCGCATCTCTCCTCTTTTTCCCCATGCTGGCCCTTTCACAAAGTCTCTGCCTCAGCCAACACGCGAGGTGTTAATGCTCAGCACTCAGTGCGTGGCCCTGAGCCCTGCTGATTTTGTGAACAATCCAAACCTTGCATTGAGATGATTCGTTTTCTTATCAGTTTTCCTATGGTGCTCTCCCTGTATTACTTAATTCCATGATCCTTGAAGGCATGGTGGTATCGAACTAAATCAACTTGGTTTGAGGGCTTTAGACCTCTTTTCGGATTAGTTCATGTTGTAATCGTCCCGATATCTAGAAATATAGAGGATATCGTGCCTGTGTTACATATGGAGCTCTGAGGTACAGAATTTGAAACCGAGATTGCCAGATAATTTTAGGAACCTGAGCTGAGATGTAAAAAAAATAGGATACATTTTATAGTACTTTATGTGATCGCAGCATAGCTCCCTCCGTCTTGGTTGCAGTTGTGATTAGTACTTCCAAACCATGACCGTTGGTATCACAGATAGGGTACTCGCCGAGCAACACAACCTGCTGGGTTGCCTGTGCCGCACCTGGCAGAAATGGGGAGAGAATTCAGTTGTCCCAGCAGGTACTTAGACCTGCCTGGTCAGTAACACCATCCTTTTTCCTGCAAGGTATTATCTTATTTACTGTCTTGAAAGCTGGACCAAAGCAGAAGCCTTTCTCCTTTATTATGCCATCCTCATTCATCACAAGAACGCAGCCTGTCCAGTGCAGTGAGTGAAACAAGGGGTCTCTGTAAAAGGAGTTTTGGAATCATACAGAGAGACTGTCTCCCATCCAAAAAGGAAGGGGAATGAGTGGCTGCTACGCTTGTTGGCTTCTGGATGCTTTGCAGCCTTAGTATACTTTTAAGGTAATTTATCTTGCTTTTAAATCTAAAGAACGGTTGCTTGGGATGATATGTATTTTTAATTTCAATGTTTTTTTCTTAGAGGATCAGTTTAGATCTACTGTCTCTCAGCATGAACTGAAAAAACATGGTAACAGCAGTTACTAACCATGTAGGCTGCTGTGGTTGGGGAGGCAGATTTTGCTTGGAGGGTTTCAGATGACAGCAAAGGAATGCTTAATTTAGGGAGTAATGGGGTCAGTAGAGGAGTATACTGCAGTTGCTAGATCTTCATAGCCTGCCACTCCTGGCTGCCTTCCTATTCCGTTTTACTTCTCTTTCCTCTGACACTCTGGCTCCTGCTCCTCTTTTTTTTTTTTTCCCCCCTCCCTGTTTCCCCCTCTCCATCTCAGTCACTTCTTTCTCCCACCCGGTTCATGCAGAAGGCACACCTTCTGCAGCTGGATGTGGCTATCTTAACAGAACTGTTTCCAGCTCTCAGGGCATGGTGCATGTACACCTCTTGCAGGAATGCAGATGTAGCATTTTGGGAACCAAGTTGATGCAAATTATACGTAACTACTCAAAGGTTTAAATACTGGTGTAATTCAGATGGTGGGTGTAGCCTGAGAAAAGGTTATGTCTAATCCAAACACCTCCAGGTACCTGAATTAAAGCTCTACTTTAACAACAAGATAGCACTTCAGCACTTTGCTACAACTCAATGCTCGTGATTTTTTTTTTTTTACTGTAGACAAAAAAATTTTTTTTGTCTATCTTTCTTAAAGAGATGAATCATTTTCATTGAAATATAAAGAGGGAAAAGTCTAGGGATGAATTTTTTTCTACATTGGGTATCTGCCTAATAGAGAAAGCTTAGCAAGATTAAAAGAAAGACAAGACTAATAGTGGAAAACCTCAAGCAAGCCTTATAACTGGAGTCACCTTAAATACAGAATACCCAACAGAGGCAGCCTCGCTGCTGGGATTCTTCTATTGCTCGTGCATAACCCTTGAGCTAGGAAAACAAACTTTGCAAAACAAATTAGACTGAGAGAGGTTGTCCCATATACAATTAATATAATTCAGAGCTGATTCACTGTAGGTCAGAAAGTTTCCCGAGTACAGTGCTTCTCAGTATGTAAACAGACTAACTCCTTCATAATTATTGTCCTCTCTTCTAAGTAACAGAGTGTGGGAGCAGGCTGAGCTACAGAAGACCTTTAAAATCTTTGGTACCACAAGTTATGATGCTCTGAAAAACTGGTAGGGAACAACTGCATGGTCTGCTTTCTTCTCGATCACAGTATTGGGCCAATTGGTATGTTGTGTTTCCAGACTCTTAACAGTCAAAAGCAGCTTCTTATAAAATGCATAAATACCTGGAGATTTCTTCCCCGGGCAAATTGTGGTTTCTGGCACCGCTTTGATTAAGCATTATTCTTTCTGGCTCATCTTGTTCTTTTGGTGCAAAGGATGAGAGGTTTTGCTGCTCGGAGAGCTTGGGTGTGCCTTTCTTACCAACACGTCTGCTCCTCCAAAAGCAGAAGAGAGTCCATGATCCGTGGCACAAGCAGGTCATTTGCCGCCTGTTGCCACTAAGGTGAAATCCAAGCTTTTGCACTTTTTGTTCGCGTTTCTTTCTTTCTCCTTCCGCCTGTAGCCCGAAGAGCTGGCTGTGTGAAGGTGGCACAGGTGTTTGTGCTGGGAGGGAGGAGTATTTTCTTGTTAGTTGTGGTGCCTGCCTAAAGCTCTCAGCTGCTCCCTGTCAGTCCACAGTCCATCGTGCCTGCTCGCACCAGCTCAAGTCTTCTATTTACTCTTGCTGCTTTCCTTGCAGATACTTTCCAGGACATCTGCGGGCGCTGCTCTGGAGTTTTCCTTCTAAGCAAAGCCTTAACTCGTAACTGGCTCTAATGCAAACTCACTTGCATGTGTGTCCCAAAACTACTGCTTGATTTTGGTAGAATCAAATTCCTTTGCTGGATTCTCCTCTCCTCACCAGCTGCCAACACTTTGCTTCCTGACATGGGACATGCCATTCTTCCTTCCTCTGAAATGGTATGGGGCTTCACCGCGTGGGTTTCTTAAGTTGTAGAGGTGTAAAATTTTCTTGGCAAACTGACATTTTTTGCATTTAAATGCCAGCGCCCAAACAAATGCTTTGTCTTTCCTGTAATGCCTTATTTAATCAAGTTCAGAATAAATTGGATTAACTCTTTGTATTTACATTAACAGTAAAAATCTGCTGGAAGCTAAAATACTGAGGCTGTTCTTCATAGAACCAGACTATGCAGTAATAATAAACAAGTATGTTTGTCTTGTTGCTTTTTTTTTTTGCACCCATTTGATGATTTTTCACAACAGAACTAGGAAAGCTGTGTAAATCTCTTACTTAAACTTAAAAGAGAAAATACATATGGCTGCTTACTTGACCTGGGGAAAAAACAAACCTAAAAAAACCAAACCAGACCACCCTCTCAGTGTTTGTGAGGCACCTCAACTATGTGTACAGCAAATGAAGAAACATACCCATTTTCGCTGTGTCCGTTTTAAAAAATAAAAAAAAAGCAGCTAAATTAAATCCCAAAGTTGCAAGTGGTTGTATGCTTTTCTTCAGTGAAACGGTCTCAGCTTCCATGACAATGCCTAGGGCGGCAGCAGCAGGGGGGAGGCAGTAAACTGATGTTAAAAATAGCTGTGTCTATCCGTAACAAGAGCAAATTAAACTTTTTGTCGGGCTTGAGAAAACCTTCAGCACAAGTGCTTTCAGAGTTGACAGATGAAGGTTAAATCAATAGGCAATTAATCACATTCATCACTTTTTCTATATTAAGGCAGACACAGTAAGACAGTTGTTGGGGGTTTTAATTTTTAGATAGCTTTATTTTAGTCAATAGCAGGCATAGGCACTCAGGGTCTGGACAGACATCCATGGGATTTAGCTGTGCTTTTGCAATTGTAAAGCAATTTCCAGTGTGGAAATGTGGACTGTCTTGCACAAGGGAAGTACTGAAATCTCATTAGTTAATGACTCTAAATAGTCCGCACTGCCTTGCTCCACATATGCTAAAGTGGGACAGGACTCATTAAGCAAGTAAACTTACTGCTTATTTTTAAATGACGAAGTAATTTGATTATGGTTATTATGCAACTAATTCCAAATAAATCTGAACAACCCCTGACCAGATTAAGGTGCAAACTCAGCAGTGTATGATGTGCCCTTCACGGTACAGGCTGTAACATTTGACTTGGTTTAACTGTTTTATATGAATCAAATGTCCCAGAAGCTGCATTTCATACTATACATGCATTTTTCCCTAATCTAAAGCATGCTGCTATGTTGATTTTGGTTTACATAGGTTCAATATTCATGATTGGGATTAAAAATGGACTCTGGTAGTACAATCATGCTAGCGTGTTTCTGCTTGCATACTTCAGTTAAAAAAAATCAGACGTACAACTAGACTAGCCCTGTTTTTAACGTCAATTTAAAGAGTGGGATGCTGATTTCCATGTGCTCTCAATGTGTCAGTGCTTTACACCCCTTTCAACTGCTTCTTGCTGCGCTACTACAGGCAGTGTTCTAAGGCCTGGAATATAATTGTCTTCAACCAGAAGCCATGTTTCTTTATCAGCTGCTAAAGTTATTTGGCAAATAGCATTCCTTTTGTCCCTGCTTCTCCTAGTGTTGATGGAGGGAGAGCTGTTAGTTTGCTGTAAGCTGGTAACCTAGTTACTGAAACAAGGGATGATTAAAGGTTATCTTTTAATATTTCTTTTAGAAAAGGAAGCAATACTAAATAAAACTTAGCCAGTCATACTTGGACGAAAGTTGACTTTGCATCTCACATTTATGGGCAGTAACTTGTTTCCCCTTCTGTAGACATCTTAGCGTTAAATTTGCAATTATTAAAAAAGAAATCTTAGCGTAGCCTTTACTGTTTGGAACAGAAAACTGTCATATCCTCTGTTCTGAACTTCTGCACTACACTAATACTGTTCTGCATGTCCCAGTTATCAAGAAACCCACTGTGAGTGGATGTCCCGAACTTGCAGGTTTTAGTTAGAATGCCTCACGCAATGCTGTCTCTGCAGACACCGAAAAGACAGCAAACACTTCCCTCACACCAGTGGCAGCTTTAAATCCACGGCTCAATGGGAATATGAATAGCACCTCTTTCCTAGGGTGGTTAAGAAAAGATACAAGTGAACCACCATACCAGCCCCTAAGCTTAGTCTCCAGCGTCTTCTCTTTGCATGTTACAAAACACAAGAGTTGCCACTGGAAACTAGTCCCAGCAACGCAGCCAGTGACGCAGCTAAAACTACTGCCTTCTACATCATCTGCTTCCTGTACGTCTCTCTATTTCTAAAGGACCTTTACTCTCTTAATTTGAATTCCGGCCAGTGGTGTAGTCTGACTTGGCTTCCCTCCCCGACTTTCCAAAAACCAACCAACCAAAATCCCCTCAAACAACCCAACCACTATTAGTAGTTGGCTACTTCCCATTACAGTAATAGCTTTAACTGTCCGTTTAAGAAAGAAATCAGTTTTTCAGACACTGTTAGAATCAGTCTATTTGGAAGTGAATGCCCTTTCTGCCATGTGATATGTAACATGCACGGTGACTTCCACTGAGGTATGGAATCAGTGCATGTGTACTGTGGTCAAAGAAAGTAGTTCTTAAGAATATTTATTGTATTAGTATTTATTTTTTTGAGACAACAGAAAAATCGGTATTAAAAAAAATTTGTTAACAGGCCAAGAAAGAGCTTCAGCAAAAGATCTATAAATCAGTGGAAAGACATTTTCTGGCTCAGATCTTGTTTCTGATTATTACCTTAAGACCTTGTTTCTGTGACTAGATATGACACTTGGTAGGTTATTTTGTAATAGGGCATCTTAGACATATCCTCATATTGGACCAGAACACTAGCAATTCATCTGTTATTCTTTCCTAAGCACTTAAGAACTGTACTGTCCCAGACGGCCTTCTAATACCCAATTCTTTTTCATGCTTGGTAGGTGCCATTTTAACTCATGTGTGCTTTAGAAGTATTTTAATCTAAAAAACCCCCAACCAAACAACAAAAAATAACAAACCCACAAACCAACAAGAAACCAAACCAAGAATACTGTCAAGACTGAGGAGATCTAGAGCTAACTGCTGAACTCATTTGGTAGAAATGGCTGAAATCAAACCAGACATACATTAGTATACATTTCTCATCAGCAGAACTGCTGATCAGAAAGCAAGAAAGTCCAATGTTAGATAGGGTCCTCCATTGTTAAAAGCTCATTGAAATTTCTATATAGCCATTAGATTTCTGAAGAAAAGAGTTAGGCTCAGGAATCTTTTTCCAGAAGTATTTTTTCTTGGAGGACCTCCAATTCAGACGAGCAGCTTCCAATGTAGGAAAGGTTCAGGACTACCAAGGACTACAGGGATCTGGGCATTCCCGCAGGTAAGTCTCTGTATGACCGTTATACACCTCCATCAGCGTTGTGCACACAGTCAGCTAATAGGCAGGTGGGAGGAAGAAGAAGAAAAAAGGAAGGGGAAAAAAAAAAGAGAAAGCCTCATTACAGTTATTAGTGGAAAACTGTCTCTGATACTAGCTGAACAGTTCAACTAAAATGAGCATTTATCTTATTTAGTCAACATGTAAGTATGAACGGCTTGTGTCCTCAGCCAAGAATGCTGCCTCTAATGAATATAGTAACTAAATTTCTCAATCAAAAACTCTTCTCACCCCCTTTTTTTAAAAAAAAAACCACCAAAACCTCAAGTTCAGACTAACACATCTTCTGTTGCAAGAAGAATGCGACTGTAGTATGTGTAAACCATGAGGTGTATTAATTTATTTCATGCTACTTATAAGGACATGTATCACAGGTTAATTCAGGTTAGAAGGGTCATTAATATGTCTGTAGTGCAAATGCTGCCTCAAACCAGAGCCAGCTATGAGGAAAGGGCTCAAGCTGCTTGGAGCTTTAAAACTGTAGGGCCTTTGGAAAACAGCTATTCCAGCAATTACATTTTGCTTTTTACAAAGTAACGTGGAATTTGTTTTTACGTGCACGTCTTCACCTAAAAAACCCCTGAATGTACCACTGTGACCTCCACCTTAGATGTACAGTAGTTAGTGGTCTGCCCGCCCACCCCCCTACC
>NW_008795127.1:4411340-4425561 GCF_000699145.1 Aptenodytes forsteri | reverse complement strand
TTTCCATTAACCTGTTAGTGTAAATGCTGACAATTGTAACTTTTCACTGCTCAATTAGATAATAAGATAAAGCTTTAAGAGTACATCTTGATACTAGAAGAACATGGGTTGCAAAAACTTGAGCAGAGCAGATCTCAGTACACCATGGGACACTTGAGTGCCAGTGTTTGCTGCCTGACTATGTGTGTTTGAATTTCACTGGTGATAAAACAGCTGAGGAAACAATGACAATCTCTCTCAAAGTATCTCCAGGTTTATCCCCCTGCATATGCAGCTGCAGAAAATGCTTGCAGGAAACCCACCTAGATGAAGAGAAAGCCTAAAACTAAAAAACATTTGTGTAAAGAGCCACCTGGTACTTTATTACCCAGAAGCACAGACAAACTGTCACAAAACCATTAGCCACTTCTGTCATTACAGCTGTGCTTGCAAATGCCCTGAATGCTCCTGGCTGTCAGATCAGTACTGTAACGCGGGAGCTTCAGAACAGCAAGATGAGGTATCGGGAGGATGTTTACCTCTTGCGTTGTCTGGTTCAGGCATTTCATTGCAGGTGTTCTACGATTATCCAAGATTAGCGGAGGCTTCCAGCGATCGTAGTTTGTTTCTAACACGTACCACGTGCCTTTCTTGATATCAAGGCTGGAAAAGAGGTGTATGTTTGTGTTTTGCTTCTCTAAGTATATAGTTAGTACATATATAGTATATACTATACACAGCTGGATTTTTTTTTAGGCTTGCTGTGGTATTTTTCAGTGATGCTGAAGAAGTGAGTTCTTGCACAACAGAAGTCACAAGAAACATAGGACACAAATATTGGTGGAACCTGTCCTCTTCTGGAAGGCTGGGTCAGGTGTCAGGTCAAGCATACTCACTCCCAGATATCCAGAGTAGCTGTCCTGGAACGAGTTATCACACACCCTTCTCCAGAATTTTTTCCACCCAGTATAAAGTAAGCCGGAGCCAGCAGTCTTGTTTTTGCCAGTTTGTCTTTTGCATCCTGGTAACTGCAGATAACAAAGTAGTGTCGGACTATTAAACGCTATGAACGGTTCAAGTACTGAAGAATGAGTTTCACAGACCCAGGAGAAGTTTGCGTAGTTACACCTTTCTTCCCCTTTCATGCACATATGAGGAGACTGTATCACAAGGAAGGAACACATTTAAGCAAAGCTCCTCCACTCACTTTGTACTTAAAGTATGGTTGTTGAGAGGTGCTCTTTGCACTTTTTCTACATTTAAAACAGGAATAAAATGATGACATGCTGTGTCATACTCCACCTAATTCATTTATTGCATGAGAGCTTTCCTGTAATATACTACTACCTGTTGGATGTGGTTTGATGCAGAATGCTGTTACGCATTCCGATACCAATAGGTTCATTAGGGAAAAAAAAATCTGAGAAAACAATTTGAGGAGTTTTAAGGGATAGTGTGTGATGCCTCCCTCCCCACCAGAGTACCAGCAAACCCAGAACTACCTAATGTTAAGGCTTCTAGGAAGATATCTGTATCATTAGACACTAAGCATACATCTACAGTATTCATGCCAGCTGAAAGCAAAGCAGATTAAAGCAGTAGAATATTTAGGTGGGGGGAATACCTTGTGGCATTCTCTAATACTGTTCTTGTAAGAAAGCCCATCCACATACCATCTCTTCTACCAAGAAACCATTCGAAGATTCCTGAAAAATATCACTGGTTACAATAATTTGTTTTCAGAAGGTTCACTCATGCTATTTTAACTTTCACAGCCTTTAAAATGAACTGTGTTTTATCTTACTCATCTGAAATCTTTTCACCGTTTGTGTGCCTGTTTATTAAGGTAACTGGTATGCCCATCGTCTTTACAACTTGCACAGAAATAATGAGAAATGAGCATTACTCACCAACATAACCACCATCAAGACTGAAACGCTCATTCATTGTCAGAGTGAACAAGTCCTGAAAAGCATTAAACAAGTCAACCTTCATCCATCGCCAGCCCATTTAATACCAGTAATAAACAAGAGGCAGCATTGCAATTTACATGCCAGTTGAGCTTCTTGTTTGTTAGACTCTTCCCCTTTCAGTAATGGGCTGCAAGATCAAGCCCATGAGGAGAAGAACCTAATTTATCACTGCTTGAGTAAATAGAAATGATAATTCATAGTTTTCTGACCTGGCACAGCAATCCAGCAAACCATGCTTTTATGCTAAGCAAGTCAAGCCTGTGGCCATTTCGCTCTTGGTCCCCGTTGCATCACTGAATTACCAGTTTTCCTTCCCCCGCTGTATGTAACCTTCTTCTCAGACCTCTGGATACTATTCCAGTTTGAAGGCAGATTTTTAAGTCCCAGTGCTAAGTACACCCTGATATGTTATTGCTGTTCACATGGGCATGCAGCTGTACACAATTCAATCTGCACTACTTGCAACATGCAATTCAAACTCAAATCCTAGTCCTCTCCAACTAGTGTCTTTCAGAGGAAAGTGGAATTCAGCTACACTGGATCATTTTCAGAACGGACTCTTCCCAATTTATTTGACCAGAAGACAAAAATAAATGAGTACAATGCAGGGATTTATGCCAGAAATGCTCTACTATGAAAAGGGCCACCTATAATAGAGGATAAAGGCAGAGCGTGTAGAAAAGGAGGAGCTGTGGTAAGCTGGAGACCCTGGTGTAGTTCTGTACTGCTGTTTTTTAAGATGTAGATAAAACACAGATTTCAGGTGCCTATTAAAAAAAAAAATCTTGCGGTGTAGGACTCCTTTTCCAAAAAAGACTGGAGAAAGAATTAAAATAGCAGAAGTATGCCGTTTCACCTCTGGGATTACAGCAGTATATATTTGCTAGCGAGAAACTCCAACCACTTGAGCACTTTGTATTCACTCCTGTTCGTATTCAGAATTCAACATTATTTTTAAGAATTGTCCAAACATGAGTATTTCATTTAGGCAATATCCTTTTACAAGGAGGAGTGCAGCACTGTTTTCTTTTACCTTTCTTCAAATAGCTATACTGTGTACCAGAACAATTAAGAGATCATTTATTAAAAAATATCCCAAGGCAGAAGATGAAAGCAGGAAAATTTACATTTCAAAGGAAAGTCTGAAGCGTTATTAACAAATTGACAAGCCCTCCTCCCCATACTTACCGGTTTGACTCCAGACACCATGCCTATGTATCCTGCAAAATTTGTAGACTTGAATACTGTCTTGTTGTTTCTCTGGAAGTCCAAGTTTACCACTGTAGGCTTCAGTTCCCGAGTTAAAGTCCAGGAATTATTTTTAACATCCCACCTGCGGCAGACGGTACAGCATTTGAAACTTCCCTCCCTCGGTAGCTTTTAAAACTTCCCTTCACAGCGTGCAGATTTCCTGTGTGTGATGCCTGTCCTCTGATTTTACTCATGTCAGCCAACACCACTGCTGAGTAGTTACCTGAGCAGCACCAGCAAGGGACAACCAGGCAGTCTAAATGCATAGGCAGTCAGTGAAAAGAACCAGGTTTTATTTGAACCATGAGCATATGCACTACTCAGTATTAAACAGCCCCACTGTTACAGCTGGTTTGTTTTGAACACACACCATAACTTTGTTCTATTCCTGTTGGCAAAGGGAGGCCGCTACGGGTACTGCCTGTGACACCAAACCTACTGTATCCTGAAAGCAGCTGAAGCTTGTGAACACATGTTCACAGGCCTGTGAGCCAGTTCCCTCAAATTCTTACTTTTCAAAGGGAGAAAACAAACCACATACTACTGGATTTGCTCTACATGAAGGGAAGTCCCAATTCTAGTTTGTAAGATAAGCCAGAACAGTTTGTAGGCAAGAGGGTGCTAAAGAACACTTAACAGACCCTTAAATTCTCTGGAAACAATCTAGGTTCTGGGAACAGCTTTGAAAGTTGCCTTAATTTTCAGTATTTCTGACAAGTGGGAGAAGTTCAACACAAGCCAAACCAAGGGACAGGTAGAGTCACAGTTGACAACATTTGAGTTTTTGATAGGCAGGTAAGAATTTTAATGAAGATGGACATTTAAATTTCACCTGGGCATTGAGAGTCATCTGGATGAGTGACATTGTAAAATATACTGGGATAATAAAAGCAAACACTGAACTACCTGATCACAAGATATGCAATGAGAACTAAAAGAGAATCCAGTGCTGAGCAACAGAGTTTGTATCCAAATGAATGGTAATGTTAGATCAGTGGAATACAAATCACTGGCTTCTGAGTAGAAAGGATGAATGATGGGAAGTGCCAGTAGAGCCCAGTACAGTAACTAGGGGGATAACTTGGAAAAAAACCAACCACAAAACCAAGCCCCAATCCAATCCACATTTCACTGCATACACTGAAATTGATGCTTCTGTCCCATCACGTAAAGAATAAGATATACTGCGCCTCAGAGATAAGGTTACATGGACCATTCTTTGGTTCGAGACAATTTTAACTGGAGCTGAGAAAACACTAAGTAACACCGAACACAACTGTTTTACAAAGTCATTCCTGACAAGCTCGGAATAGTTTGACGTAAGATCAGCAGAACAATCCTTTTGTTTGTTTTAGCCTTTTTTCAGAACATGCAATGCCGAATTACTTGTCACGGTCTTAACAACATCCAATTCATCACTTAGACTCAAAGAATGCATGTCGAAATTTCAGGATCAGCTAGCTTTTAATTTGGGTTTTAAAAAAAAAAAAAAAGGCACAAGTTTAGGTACTTACCCGAGAAAGAGTCCAAAATCCAGGTTTCTGGCATGGTACAGCTTCCCTACATAACAATAAATAAATAAAATTTTCTAAAGAAAGAGGCATAAATTTCAGCTTAGAAAACCAGGAAATGAGTAAGCAGGGAAAATACTTGGGAAAGTAAGCAGGGAAAATACCATTGTCTAGTTGCCCTTTTCATAAGCGCAGAAAAATGGTGGGGTTTTTTTGGATCAGAGAAGTGTTTTGCCATAATTGAAATCAAGTAATCTTGTAAACTGCTGTCCATCTCAGCCTCAGATGCTTTCCACGTTATCTTAATGCAATGGTAATACCTTGAGCTTCCTCTTAAAGTGAGATGTTTGTAAGCCCTCTGAGAATCCCTCAGAAATTTCTTAAGCTGGAACAGGTGCAGACAAGGGCTGCAGAACTGAGTAAGAAAATGAAAGAGTCTCTTTTCTTAAAACAGACTATCCATTTTCTCTAGCACCATACATATGTGATAGCTAGAAACTAGATGCAAAATGGATTGCACTAGAATCCCTCATGGCACTGAGAAAGTATCAGGTGTCTGGCTGGTGTTTCTTTCCCCTAGAAAAACAAATGCCACCTATTAACAAAATAAAAACAAAACCAACAACAAAAAAGCCCCAACAAAACCAAAACCAAACCATCTTTGCAAGTATTTTTTCCTTTTTTTTAACCTAAGACACCTGTGATCTCTTACTCCCTTCTCAAGGAATATCTTTTTATTACCATTGCTTTTAGTCTCTTCTACTAGACCTTCTTGCCTGCAGTTGAGAAGGACTATCTATGTTTGTATAATTGAGGTGGACCCTCTCCTACATAAGACAAAACCGTTAACGCTATTCTGGGTTGCATTACCTGTTTTATCTTCTGCCACTATTGATGTACATACAGTAAAAATTTCATAAAAGATGTTAAAAATAACAATTTCCCCTAGAACAAAAAGAAACAAAGTTTAATAGTTTGAAACTTTTGCCATGAACAGAAAAAATTGGTTAGAAAAAAGCATACTGAAAAGTTCAGCATTCTACAATATTTCTCTTAGTTCTTATTTCTCAAGTTCTTAGAACTTGTTTAAATCTCATTTGAACTTTGAAACGACCAGTTCAGCAAAATCAAGAGCTTCCTGAAAGGCAAACAGAAGGATCAGAATCCTTTGGCCTTCTGCCTTACCGTACAGAAAGCTGACAGTCATTGCTACTTCCTCCTCTGGAAACTTCAAAACAAGCTATAAAATTCACTTTAAAGAAGAAAGCTGCTGTATGTACCACTATTCCCATATAAAAGCTGCTGACTAGCACCAGGTGTACTGCTCCCGTATGAGGGAAGCAGTGGAAGCAGATCTATGGACCTTCTCTGTCTCAATTCTGGAAGAATTCAGTGTCTGCTTCTCACCTGGAATTGCATTCTTTTGCAGGAGGTGTGGAAGGAAGGCAGGAGGATGTGGCAAGGATCACAAAGGAAAGAAAGCACAGCATGAAACTGAGCCTTGCCTTCTTGCTATGTCAACAGCAGACACACAGCTGAATGGGAAATCAATGAGAATCAAGGATTCCCCCACATTTTGGTGCACAGGAGCTGAGACTTGCTCCAGTTCCCAAAACTCAGGAGTGAGAAGCTACAGCTCTACAGAGAAGCCCCAGGCTGATGAAAGGCTTATGTGATGTATTGCCATTCTCCTCTAAAATACTGTTTTCATTTAGTGTGAGATGCAATTTATTGCTTTACCTACTTAATAATTTATTTGTTAAAGTCACAGATGACTACAACTATACTGCAGATTGGTACACATACTAAATTTAAATGAGTCTGGATTCCTAGTTTTCCACTACATTAATACAGTGTTGGAAACTATTACCCAAAGGAATCCCAGATGAATTTGCAATCCCTTGGAGTTCTTCATTGAAAGGATAAGGAAGTGTGGCCGTCAGATGAGCCTGAAAGGAAAAGTTTTGTATGTTGTTTGTGTAAATTAACACTATTTTGTTACTTAAAACAAACCTCTCCCCAATAGGTACATCCTTCTCACAACTATTAAATTGAGTATTTAATTCCTCTGCAGCCTGTAGAACTTGAGTATGTTTGTGGAGTACTTGGAAGACAAGTACATACTTAGGGAAAGTAAAAACTATTACTTATCAAAATATTGACAAATGAGCAATGGAGATTAGCACAGTATGTTAATTATCGTTAGCAGCAATAGACAGAACAGAGTGAAGCAGGACTCTTAAATGTTAAGAGTTCAACTGGAACTGAGCTTGATGTCAGTGTTTAAGGGAATCCCTAACTTTCACACATTGGTATGACTACCTGTATACGCTACCTTTATGTCAACCCCACTCAGGCACACAGGGATACAAATGAAGTGTGGCCAGCATGACAGAAGGCTGCTGTAAATAAAGACGGGGGACAGATTTGACCTTGTGCTCTCTCTAGCACTACACTGTTTTCCCCTGTCCTGATTCTATGCCAAAGTCTATTTTAATCAGAACTGAATTATTTTTTAAGATGAGGCCTGGTCAAAGTTGCCCCTGTAATCAGACATTTATTACAGTTTTCAAAACCTGATTTTATTCTACTGTTTAAAAGGAGTTGAACGTGGCAAAGAATTTCAGTGATTTGTTTTGCTACAGTGACTAAGTCAGTAGCATATATGTCTAGCATGACTAATCCAAATTCGAAAAGATCTTAGAAAAAATTAGAGGAGGAAGAGACACATGCATTTTAGGTTTGATGGTTTCAGAGTAATCCAGAGTAGGCAAGAAGGCAAAACTTCAGAGTAACTCTTCAAAACAGCATTTGTGTTCTGGAAGTGGAAGAATTATCACTTGTAAAGTTCTTAATTGCCAAATTTAGTAGCATTATAATTCTAGTAGTCAGAGCATACAGTAATAAAATAGTTAAGCTGAAAATACTTACTATTTTGTTATCCACTATGTCAACAACTTTGCCGCTGGGGAAGAAGGTATTTGCTATATCTTTAATAGTCTGGACCACAGTCTTCAGCTAAAAAGAACAAAGGCTTTTATTGAATAGAAGATCTTGAGCATAAGAATTGCTAGAATACTAACAGAACTCCTTCACATACTTTTCAAAAAAACATTTTGTTGAAAAAATACGTATTTAAAGAAAGTGCTAACTGTGGTATTCTCGGTGAGAAAAACACACCCAACTCCCCATTAAAGAGTCACTCTTCAAGCTTTATTCAAATAACTTTCTAGATTAGCTCTGACATGTCCCTCTATCAGAGAAAACGAATTACAGGAAAAAGCCATCCTCGTCTTCTGCTCCTTCGATCCCATTTTAATACTCTGCCCTCTTCTATCTTTAAAAACGTTAATTAAAAACTCTTTGCTTAAGCACTGGTGTTCTTGAAGCCAAAAAGACTCAATAAATTTCTTATAGAAGTACATGCTTTCCATTTGCGACATGTGAATGGCCACAAATAGAGTTCCACTCTATCTGATCTAACTCCAAAGTACATGACAGATAAAAACCTTCAGAATTTAAGGTGCAACCTGAAGCTTCCAATGCCCACTGGCTTAAAAGAGACTTTTAAAAGAAGTATTACGGTGTAAGTAGAATTTGTATGGCTTTCAGAGTTGAAAGGTCAAAGTCAGCAGGGATATAGCAAAAATCCCTGTCCTTTTTTGAGAAATTAAGCATTACTGAATTGAATTTTCAGCAACCTTCAGCAGAACAACTGTTTAAGTAGTTTGAAATAGGCTGGAGTATTTTTAAAATTATTTCTGCTATGTAAACACCAGTGCTGCAACCAACATCCCTGAAAAGGGCAGGAAGTTCTTCATTTCCCCCTCGCCATTTCATCATCTCATGCAGTGTTTTACGAGAAGCAGGGATGTGCGGAGGAGAAGGGATGCTGCCTCAGTTTCACTTCAGTTTACTGAGGCTGTCCCTTTGGTGTACTCCTCCCCCTTTGTTCTGTATTACTTCATGACTAAAGAGCTTTGACAAATGAAAGCCTTCTTTATGCTGCACCGTTTTTTATTCCTCTACATCCCAAACATCAGTGCCAAAAAAGTTTGACTCAAGCAATTATTTTAGTCTAGAATAATATTAAAGAAGTCAACTAGAGATATTATCCCTTTCAGAGAATTTTAGCACAGGTATTCCTTTCCAAACCTTTTTTCAAAATAAAAGGCCACGTGCTAGTTTTATACCTGCTAAGCTTCAAAGCAAGCTCTGCATTTCATACCTCTGTCTTTTTGTCCTGCACCAAGTTATCCCATCTTTTGCTGGGAGGTAAATCCAGATTTATGACAAATGTGTGTACATTCCCTTTGAACCTGAAAGATAAGTACCAGAGTTCAACTTTAAAGAAGGCTTTGAAAAAACATTTGACAAAACAGGTGCTTCCCACCTGTAACTAGCATTTTCTAGATCTGCAACAGGAACAAGTTACAAAAAAAACCTGTTAAGACTTGCAAATCACTACTTTTCTGTAATTTGTTAGACAAGTTGAATCAGATTACTTACGTTGGTCCTGAAGGAGGGTATGTTTTACTCCTGCACTCTTCTCCATACTGTAAAGACAGTGACACGTTACTATTTAGCTCCTTTGCTAAAACATTTTATTATTCTAGCAGACTTACTTAGTTTTGAATTTAGGACTAGTCACCTAATTCAATTCATGATGATTTGATAATAAAGGAAGAGAAAGTCTTGGGACTTTGGAAAGGGTGCAGAGGAGAATACAAGAGGTAGGGGACAAACAGCAGCTTCCCTGTGCTGTCTGACAGACCTTCAGACAACTTGCCGAATGTAGTCCAAGGGAAGCACAAGTTCATGATAAATATACAAACCCATTTTTACTCAGTGTGATTCAATGAAGAGCACTTCAAAACCATATTCTTTAGACAAGTTCAGAAACCTTAAATCTCAGTATGGACCAGTTTGTTCTGTTCGTTCAATTCATAATCTTGTTTTATAGCATCATTCATAATTATGCTTAGTGTTAAGCTTCATTGTGTAGCTGGAGCAGAGAAAGAATGCTGAACTTCGGGCAAATTACTCAGCTGGAGGAATGTGCTATATGGCATGACTTTTTACTTGGTGTGGAAAAGTGCTGCTGAGCTGGTGCTAAATATTATGAGGGGCACATTTCAGGAATATAACTAAAAACTAGTTACCTTTAGTCCTGTAAGCATGGCTAGTTACAAATGGAAGTTTGAGAACTATATTTAGGCATACTCAAAGTGAATGCAAGGGTGTTTTCCCTTGTAAACGTATGCATATACATATGTTTAATTATGTATTATAATTGCATGTTTTACCCAGTGAAATACAAGCAAATGCCTGCTAGCTGCACTTGTGCTTCAAGCCAGTTGAGAGCAGACCAGATTTGGTCTCTGAGCTATCTGAGCAGATCAGTAAGCTCCTAAGAGCACAGTACGTCCCACTAGGAAAAAGGAAAAGTACACATGCTATTCTGGGACTCCATACAAAGGCTCCCAAAGCACAAGTGTTTGGGAGACAGAACAGAAACAAAAATATGTAGGGATCCTTCCACCACTTCCCCGCTCCCCCCAACCCCATCCTCGATTTCCAATATTTATTTGGCTGTACTAATTAGATTACTTTACCAGTGTGTCCTTATAATGCATTCTGGCTCCAGTAAAAACTGAGACAAGATCTCTAGCAGCTACGTATCTGGGACAAAGAATCTAACTAACGTCCATGTTCTCTTTGGGCTAATCACATTATCTGTTTTTAATGCATTAATCTAGAAAACACAATGTCTTACACAATGCCACGGACTTTAAACACTGGCATAATTTGTTACAACTAGAAACAGGTATTTTAAAGTGGGATTGGTTTCTGTGAGTTATCATGTGTTTTCTTTTTGTATTGTTTCCAGTAGCTGGGAGAAAGCATGAGATGAATTTTGGTTTTCCTACGCACGAGATGAAGGTATAGGACCAGCAGCTATGTGTTTCCTAGATTTCACTGCGGTGCAGTTATAGCCTTTGCATAGCTGGAACAAAAAGTCAAACACAAGAGGCCATTTAATTTTCAAAATGAGGAAGTTTCAAAACAAGGAGGGTAGGGGAGGATATCAGATGACTAATTAGGCAACAAAAGTCAGAGGCTTTGTGCAAAGCCAAGCAAATACTTAACAGTATTAATGCAATTGTCTTGTGAAATTTTCCATCCTGCAATACTAAAATCAATCAGAAAAAGTGACATGACATATACATCCTACTGCAATGGACGCACAGACTTGGACCTCCAGGAAATATCTGCTGTCAAAATATGCTTCTTGACAGATAAAGCCTGTTACAAAAAATTATCCGAAATGGATGAAAATTGAGTTGATCTGTCAGTATAGCCCATGCATACAGAGAGGAAACAATGGCGACCATGCAAACTGATTTCAGGGAATTTTAAGTGGTGTTCCAGATGCTAAATGTTATGTCACTCCTGACGCTCTCTCCTGAGATTTTAATCTTATATTTGAAGCTATTTTTATCTTCCCAGCCCTTTGCAACCTAAGCCACAAAAGTGATGGGGAAAGCGACAGTTAGAGGAAGAGTTAAGGGACAGAGAAAATGGTCCCTCCTAACATGTCAGTAATTTTAGACTTCTCACCTGTCTATGTAGAAAGCAAGCTAAAGAAGCCAGTAATGCCCAAAACAACCCATACATCTTCCAAAACTGCTAGCACTGATTGAGATATCTGAAGAAAGCCAAGATTATTAACAGTTTCTTTAGGAAAACTATTATATGCTGGCACATAAGCAGTAATTTAAAAAGATGTCAAGACAACCAGAAAACTAGAAGTGTTCTGTTTTGTTTTTTTTTACACAAAGTTCTAACAAGGAACAAAAAAATTGTTACCTTTTGCAATCAGCTAAAGACTAACCGCAAACTTTTCTGACGAGGTAAAAAGAAAAAAAGACACCTAAAGAATTTTCTTACAGCAACAGAAAAAACACCAGGCGCTTTCTATCACCAGACTGAAATAAGCAGCTATGAAGTTACTGCTGGGGTCAGCGAGATCCTCCCCTCTGCAGAGGCTTGACACTGGAAGAGGAACAATAAATGCTGAGAGAAGCAGGAGAAGCCTTCCAGCACGAGAGGATTGCCTTGAGTTTCCAACATGACAAGCCGGAGGTGGTCTCCTAGAAAGAGCCATCAGAAGCTGGCTCCAAACAGCAGGTTGTCACTATAAATTTGCTTTTCAAACATGTATTGAAACCTCTAGGAGGAATACAGCTATTCTTGAATGGTGATTAAATGCTCTCTTTTTTTTTTTTTAAATTGCCTGTTACTAGTCGGTTGCATATTTTGATTATCTGATGTACTGCTGACTTTCCAATTTGCATGTACGTAATGATACAAAAATGGATGCGTGGCAGCATAGGATCAAAACGCTAAAAGAAAGAGAACACAGTGGAGGAGAAAGAGAACACGGTATGGGGAAAGACGGAAATAATAAGAAAAAATGGAAGTAGCACAGAAGATTTGTATTATGACGGATTGTATGAAAAAAACCGTAGAGCAGAACAGGAACCAAATAGCTAGCAAACTGTCAAGATGAATTGCTACCTGGAAAAAAAAAAACAGTCATTAACTGTTATTAACAAGTAATAACAGTCATTATTCACTGCAGCAAAGAAAATTAATGCACTGTTTAACGACTGCTGAGTAAATATTTTAAAACCTAGCCCAATTTCATTAATATGAAATAGGCTGAATGTAGCTTGTCCAGGCTAAAGAATGCCAGCACTTTCTTTATTACCCTCAAAAATATTTTTGAGGTGGACCATGTCTGGCATCCTTCCTTAATATTCAGTGTTTCTCATCTTCATATTTAAAAATAAATATAAAATTACCTCTTTGAGCTATAAAATATGATTCCATAGTTTAAGGACATGGCGTTCAATCTCTTTCAGACAAAGTAATCTGTTATATTTGCATCTTTTCGTCTATGAACTCTGTGGTCCAACACATTTTTCTCTCTGCTCCTCTTCCCTTAGGGGACGATGCCAATGCAGCACTCTGTCGTGCTGCAGCAGTCCCAACGCTGTTCACCTTTCTGAACATGGAAGTTAAGAGTACTCTTGCAGCGCTGAAGAAATGGGGACCAAGCCAATTTAAATTGCAGTTTGGACAAAGAAGTTCAGTCTGGTTGAGGGGGCCTAACCGAAAGCTAAAGGGACTGCTAGTCTGCACCACTGAGATGTAATTCATGGCATTTAGCTTCCATGTTCTTTGTTAACGAAAAGAAATGAACCCAACCAGCTGTACATAGGAAGACAACAATCGTTGTTCATTCTTCAGCAAATGATGCATCCCAGCATCTCAACCGAAAATAAAATATCCAAGCCTGATATCTGGCTGCACAGCAGCACAACCTGCAACCTGGACACCCAGTGGACACTGTGCAAGTGTGAAGATGTAGCGAGTGCAATCAAATGCAAAATCAAGCTCTAATCATAGACTTTGCTGATAGCTGGCACTTTCTCCCCCACTCCTCACCCCAGAAAGCTTTTGGCTAAAATTCTGAAGGTGTTTTAAGCTGGAGCTGGCTTATAGTACTGGGAAGCTGCTCTTGGGGGGGAGGATGGGATTGGGTGCACAGAAGAGAAGAGGGCCTACTCCTGTGTAGTCAGGACGCTAAGGGAACATGGCTCATCCAGATGTCCACAGGCCTCCAAAGCCTTTCCTGCAGTTCTCCCCTCTCCCAAAACCCATACTCATTTTCCTGAAATCAATTTAATTTGCTAGGAAAAGTCTTAGAGCAAACACAAAAGAATATAGGAAGTAGTATGTTCCCAAAATATTTGAAAATATATTGCAAAAGAATATTTTGAAATCCAGAGATATTTAAAACCCTGTCCTCTTCACAGGGGATGAGGAGATTCAGAAACTGAAGAGATAAGAGTGCTTCGCTGCTTCGGGAATAAAAAATACATCAGGAAGCAAGAACAGCTGTTTACGTGCCCAGGAGATGGAAGCCAGCCTGTTCCGAGTAACTCCCCCCCACTGACTTCACAATTCCACCAAAAGTTAAATACTTCACCTATTCAGTTAAAAAAAACCAACCACAAAAACTGACAACCCAACCCCACCCGCTCTACACTTCTCCCCGTGGGTGAAGCTATAGCAAATACACTAAGCAGATTCAAAAGCATATGTAGTTTTAGCAAGCCCTTCTTGACCCTCCTTTTGAAAATCATTGCTTTGGTGCAACGTTACAATATTTACGTTATAGATGTATATGAAACTGAATGCAGGAATGAGCAAGGAGTTGTAAAACACACCGGATAAACACCAAGACTTGTAACCGCAGCCACGGCCGCGCCGGTTGCCAGAGGAGCCATTTAAAAGTTACGAACTCCGTGAGGGCAGCGAGACGCTACCTTAAATTCGCACGCGTGAATGTAAAGGCACGCCTGGCCTCCTGCGTGGGGAAGCGCGGCAGCGGCCTCTCCCCACAACACCCACCCGGCCCGCCGGAGCCCCCCAGCC
>NW_008795127.1:4404693-4411064 GCF_000699145.1 Aptenodytes forsteri | reverse complement strand
TGCCGCCGCCGCCTAGGCCCTCCTTTTTATTTTTAATAAAGCAGAGGCATTGACTTTCGGTCATACTTCCAAAAAAGGGAAGTTCCGCACAGGAAAACCTGAAATAAAATCGCCTCTCTTCAGCAACGCTTAAGAGCAAACCCGTGGCACCGGTTTTCACTTCGTAAATATTGTGATTTTTAATTACTCTCTGTCATTGGGAGATTTTAGGCAGGTTTTATGGTAATGAGAGATGCAAGGCAGGCACCTTCTTTAGGAAGAAGGAGTTTTCTCCATCTTGCCTGCTTAAGAGTGCAGGAAACGGGCAACTGGAGAGACAGTCTAGTGAGAAATACAGGGTATGAGATCCACCAGTCCAAGCACGTTGCCTATTATTTATTCACTACTATATGTAAATGGTGTATTTGTTGTGGTATCACGTACAAGCCAGCAGCAGAAAAAGATGCATACTCCAAATAGCTTACAATAAAAAGGTGTAATTTTAGTGTGAGCAAGCGAACGTTTGAGTGCGTATGTTAGCAACAGTTGTTGGAAGCACCACGAATAAATATTAAAAACCTTCAAGGATACCTGTGTTTTAGCTTGTGTCTTGTGCTTTATGCAGTGCTTGAGACATGTCACATGGTTTTAGGCACACAGAAAAGAAGGAATACGGTCTTTGATATCATAACTTAATTGGCTGCGCAGTTAACTCTCTTATAAAACAAACCGGGGGTGGCAAGAAGGGAAGTCCTTGGCAGACAGTTGATTGGAAAGCTGTATGGCACTGCAGAAATTAAGAAACAGGAAAGGATAAAAGAAATGCATTGTAAGGTGTGAAAGCCTTGGGCAAAGGGAGGGCGTGCAGCCGTGTGTAGGAAGGAATCGGCTCAGAATGTAAGCTTAGAATTGCACAGAGGTTTAGAGACCAAGGCAGAAAAGCCTTAAGCACTGGTGGAAGAAGATACAGAACCAATCAGGAGATTTAAGAAATGAGGAAAATTACAGCGTAATGGGAGAAACTTCCGATTTTCCTGGGGGCGTCTTTCACAAATAGGAAATCGGGCAGTTTCTACAGGGCCCAGCCAATTTTGTTTGGTTGACAACAAACACTTGTAAGACAATAATTCTGTATTTACTTGCAGGTACCTGAATATACTATTATGGTCTACGGTAAGAAATAGCCAGATTAAGTTGGTCCTATTATTTTCTAAACATCTGCAGCCCCTTTTGCTCAGATTTAGTTTCTGGAGCGGACAGTTTTTAGGTGCTTTACTATCTTTAGGACATCTTTAACAGTAGAAAATAAACAACAACTTTGGAAAATGAAAAACTCTTTCTGAATGCTCTGAAGACAAAATTATGCCATGGTCACATTACACATTCACAACTTACTTTTTTGAAGCCTCTTTGTACTTTTGATTTAGTTCTTTCACCAGTAAAGAAATTCTAAGTTTAAGGAATAGTTAACATCTTTCAGTCCATGTGTTTCTCTGACTATGGCTATTCTGCTGCGTTCCTATCAGAACACCTCGTCTCCAGGCTCCACACCAGTACTTTAGGTCCTCCATTTTGTTGCCTAGGTTTCTTCTGTCAGTTTTCAAAAATCTAAGTTAAGTCAGAAGAAAAAAGCTTCTTAAGATGTGCAGTTTACTCGTTAACTGTACTACCTGACAGCTGGTGTCACTGATACCTAGTACTTCATGTCCACCCTTCTGCTTTCTCACACCCATCTATCCAGTACTGTATTATCACTCCCCAGATCTGTTCCTCCAGAAGTAAAGGCTGCGCAAATTACTTCCCCTTTTCTGTTTCAGTTAAAGCTCTTTGTGCTAACACTACTGCCAGGACGTAGTTCACCAAGAAGACCCCACGAATACCTCAAAAGGGAAAATATCCCAATGGACTCCTTATAGCAACAGTTTAATACACATACTGATCTTCACTGTTTCGTCATACTTTTTGAGGTCCTTTCCTGGGAGTAAAATTCCAGTGAATTGCCCAGACCTCTGCTTCCATGTATTCCTCAGGACACATTTTTTAGCAAGAATCTAGTGTACCATTAGTCCTGCCACAAAGGGCAACCCCATCGCTACTACGCTATCCCCATTCCTGCAGGGCTGCAAGTCCCTTGCCAAATCCAGTACTTCCTCTTCTACTTGGGACAGTCTCATTTCATGTGCTCCGACATTTCTTTTTCCTTTGCTTCTTCCTAGCTCTGTAACAAACATGCCTCTCAGTTCCGTTTTGCCTTTGCTATCACTTACGGCTATTTACAGCGCCTACACCTTGCATTGTCCTATTTACATTGATAAATGTGAAATGGAAAATTCCTTTCCACGGGTAATTCTCAGGCTCTTCTTCAGATTCTGAGTAGTCCTTTCAGCACCCTTTCCGCCAGCATAGCAAATTTCTGCTTCCAGCTGCATCTGTGTTTGAGTAATCATTTTTATGAGTTCTACCAGACAGGATTTCATTTAAACAATATATTCTTGAAAGGAGAAACAGATGCTGTAACATCAGTCTAATTCAACCATCAGCATTCACTTCAGATGCGTTTAAGATTCACAGTGATTGTAGATCAATGACACCTGCAGTGAACTGCCCAATAATTACTCTGGCCCACAGCCTGCTCCTTGTGGCGCTGCCTCTTTCCCAGTGTTTCTGGGAAGTTTTGGCAGTACGCCACTTCCAGGTCCATGATGTTGCAACAGTTGTACATCAGGTTACTTACATTTCTGGGGAGGGACAGGTAGCGTGGTACCTCAACCAGAACTATTTGATGAGCCCTAATCCGCAGTCCTAGACCAAACTGAGGAGCTCTGGGAAAAATGAATTACATTTTTTCTCTGTGATGGCACAACCCACAGCTATGCTGCATTTTCATCCAAGAATTCCTCAGACTCTGGCCAGGAGCATTTACCAGCAATCATCTACTTATTTCTAGCTTTTGGCCTTCTCCCTGCAAATTCAGTGCTCACACTTCCATCAGACCTCCTGGACACGTGCAATGCATCTTTTCCAACAATACAGGAACTCAAAATATGGCCTTTATTCACCATGGAAAAGGCAGCATAACCCTCTCCTTTACAAAAATGGAGTCACAGAGCATATGGATAGACACTGCGATTCAAAAGCCTCCAAGCTACGTATACAGTCAGTTTCATCTGCTTGACCATTTCTGCTATTGGTAAGAAGCTAGCCACACGTTGTGCCTACATGGCTGTCTTTGATTGAGAGGGTGTCTATTTTTATTTGAGAGCAATTGGGCTATACACAGAGTTCCCTAGAGAAGCCAACTATTCTCTCTCAAGACCGCTAAATGCCAGGGAGCTCTCTCTCTGGACTATGTGATTGTACAGTCTGTCTCCCAGGACTTAAGCTATATGGCAAATATAGCCTGCCATTAGTACTTGGTAAACCGTTATTTTTTCTCTGAGCCAATCCCTTAATACAAGGCAAATATTCACAGGTGATACAGTTAAGATTCTATAACTGGTTATTGATGTGCGAGGGATTTCTAATGTAATTCTGGAGTTACTTACAAGATTAGAATAAAAAAATAAGTTCTGCTAATTATAGTTTCTTTTTGAAAATGTTTTAATGCAGAGTCTCACTACAAACACTGATATTCCCAGCAATTGCTTGATTTGAAAGAATGCATGGTTAATAGAAACTGATAGGAAACAAAGATAGCAGGAATGACTGAAAGTTATGTGGTAAGCTTAGAGTAAATTCAAATAAAGTTTTGTACTAGAACTAGAAATAAAATCATTGAAAACTTTAAAATGAAGCTTTGGACTTGATACTGGTAAAAAGGTCAAGCATTTGATGAGTTTACGTGACCATGTGATACTATTACATTTTGGTTAACAGTATTTCCTGAAATGCAATAATCGGAGAGATATAGGGGAAAAGACAATTCTCTAGAAGATCATTTAAGTTCAAAAAACCAGCTACCAAGGGGATCTTTTGTACCTCTGAAAACTGAGGGGAAAATAAATTCTCATTTGATAATTTAATTTTACTTTTTCATTCCGTGTAGACCTTGCTTTTATTTAATTTCTCAGCATTGTTATAACTTCTATCAGCATTAAAATACAAAATCTTACGGAGCAGCTGGAATGACAGGAAGATCTCCAAGGATTTGTCTGGATTTGTCTGTGTAAGAAAGTTACAAGCACAACTGTCCCAATGTAGTTGCACAAACCAGCTCCCCAGAGGGGGCATTTTGATTTCTCATTTAGTATCTCCCTCAAGAGAAGAAGCTAAAGTGGAAAGAAAAGGCACTCATTCCAAAATAGATATTCATACAAGGAACTAGTGAGTGTGCCTATTCTTGTAAAATAGGTATTAAATGAATAGCGGGTTTAACAGGTATAAAACAAATAAATTCTACCACCTTAGAGGGAAAAGCCCCGTGGCAAAAATCTTTGTACTCAGCAGGATAGAGCTGGGTATGAAAAGCTTAAAAATGCCATCAGAGAAAGGTTTGGATTTTTGTTTGCTTTTCTAGAAACAAATGAGTTTCTAAGAATCCCTATGTTACATCATGAATGTGCCCAGTCCATGGAGATTTTCTTCTTTTGGTTCCATAAAATGTGTGGGCTATAGCTGTATTTTTCTAAATTCTTTGAGAAAGAAATGCTTTTATTGCTAACCACAGCTAGCCTTCCCTAACCAGCTATAATTTTTTTTCATGCTGAAAAGTCAATAGAGAGTTTAAACAATTATGACATACTTAAATTCTTCATGCTCCTTCTGCAAGCCCAACTGCCTATGAAATTAGACCAATATAAATTGCCGTTACTGACTAGACTTTATTGGTCTGTTCTTGTGCTCTTTTTAGACACATCGTTATCTTGCATGAACTTACAGTTTTGTACCATGTGTGCTGTTCAAACTGACAGCTAGGAGAAGCTCCATAGAGACAATTCAAATTATTACCATAAAAATCCTCAACATTGTTACCAAGTAATCTTTATGACGCAGATTACAGAAGCTGCGGAGAGAGTAAGCGATTGTTCTGACTGAGGTAGTTCCTATGGAGATGATGTTACTGGATAGCTTCTTGGTAATCAGAACAGACACGGGTAACCATCTTTTATGTAAGATACCAGGAATGCATATTATACTATGACCTTAAGAAAAGTCTCTGCTGTTTTATTAAAGAAATTAAAGTCCATGCTGTAGAGAAACCAGCAAGTTTGCAAAATCAGTTTTTCCCCTCTTGTAAAATAAGCGGCCTGCTAACACAAAAGAGTCATCCCCTTTTCTTATGAAGCACCTGCATTTTCATTTGTAATAGGGTTCTTGTGACTTGTCAACACTCTCTCCAGCATACGGATTATGCCATTTATCAACCTGAACAGTGGGTCTGTTTTGAACATTGTTTTATGAAGCCTGAATATTCTGGCCCAGTCCTCACCTGATGCAGGGTAGAATGGCTCCACAGATGTCCTACTCAGGATCTGGTATGATGTGTTGTAAGACATGCATTTTCAATTATTTCTTCTTGTTCAATACAGTTACATATTTCTTAATGGTTCAATGTGTCAACCATATTTTACTTTCAAACTTCATCGTCGTTCTCTTCTGCCCTGTCTCCAAGTTCAGGTTCCTTTCGTCAACCTTGGAAGATTCAGTGGGTCAATTTCTTTTCCGTTAAATAATTATCTCACTATTTCAATAGCATGTAGTTTTAGAGTAAACTTAACAGTATTCATTACTGAAAGATGACATTAGTTTGATGCTTAATTATAGCTCTCGGGTGATCCTTTAAAAATAACATAATAAAAACATCAGCAAAACACCTTCAATAAAAAATAATTATAAAACATTTTACTCTTGTTTTCAATTTGACCCTATCATCAGAGATGCAGAAGAAAATGGACCAGCTGGTTGTCATTTGCAGTATCTATCTGCTTTCACTTTCGCTCTCCTATATGGAAAGAGTAATGAAACAAGATTTAGATTAAGACCAAATACGATTACATCTGTGTGTTTTATCTGCCTCAAACCATTAAGGAAGCATTGAAAACAATTTTTCTTAAACTTTGCTTCAAAGCACATATAAAAGCATAACAACACTTTGGAGTTGTTCATTAACTTTGTTTTCTTAAGGAGCTAGAACTGCAATGTCTAAAGTTAACCTTGTCTTTCCCTTCAAATCATCATGAATTGCGTTTTGTCCACCCTGCAGAATGCAATTCAGATTCAGTGTGATTTGAAACTGATACTCAACCTGTGATGGCCCAGGAGTGTTCTCACATCACTTGCAATTATCATAAATAGTCTTCTGCATTCCACCCACTGAATTAATGCAAGTATTTATACTGTATACTGATACAAAATGTTTTAAAAATTCAAGACAGTTTCTATAGTCTTAGCTC
>NW_008795127.1:4379777-4404454 GCF_000699145.1 Aptenodytes forsteri | reverse complement strand
AAATTCTTAATAAATGCTATTTCTCTTTAAAATGCAGCTTTCCCCTCTCCAAAATATTCTGGTGCCATAGGTATTGAAAATGTCAAAAATTAGCTTAATCTTTGTGATTAAAAAGATTCATCCCGCAACTCCTCTGTACTAAACAAACTGAACAACCTAGTTAAAGATTTCCAAAAGAATTCATTTCTGGGTAAATCCAAACCTGCAATCTTCAACTAAAGAAGTGAAAATTCAGAACAAAAAAAAAGTGCCAACCCCAGAACTCAGGCAGAACACTGACCAGAGAGGAAATGCTCAACACTCCATCTCCCTAAAATCTAGCTCTCTTTTATGCACCAGGTTTACTGTAATTCCATCTCCCAGTAGTTTTTAAATCAGTACATTATTTCTTGTACTTTGAAGTACCTGTCAAGCAGCATTTCATGAAAAGTGCCTTCTTTCCTGGCTTTTCTGAGGGCTTTTGTATCTTCTTTGCTTATTTTAAGCTTTTTGTCTTGAAAACTTTGGAATTTCTTTCTGTAAGGGGGAAGAAAAAAATGTAAAAAGTGTAACTTCTTTAGTTTTGTGTTCAAATAAAACACCGCCTGTGATAAGAATATTGACTTCTATTACACAGTAGACAACTGGCCTAATAAAATCCAGCAAACCATCACAGTATCAAATACTGCACTAAGACTTTTGTAGGTGAAAACTATTCCATTTTTCTTTGGCAGTCTAAGCAGGAATGAGCCCCTGCATGATTAGCATGACGTGGTTACAAGTTCTAAAGAGCCCCTTCTTCAACTACTAGCATGACAAGTCAGGGAGCGAAAGAGTAGGTGTAGGTGGCAAGATGCTGGTAGTGGGGGAGCTGCAGGGACACCTCTGTGAGAAAAGGCCAGGGGCTGCCCCATGCTGGCTCCACAACGGACTGACTGCAGGACACAGCCAAGTCCATCAGCAAAGCTGGTGGCACCTCTGTGAAAACATATTTAAGAAGGGGCAAAAGGCCACACAGGCAGAGGAGAAGAGAGGAAAAAAAAAAGTGCAAAATGGCAGTGTGAATATCAAGGACAGAGAAGGAGGGGGAGGAGGTGCTTCAGGCGCTGGAGCAGATATTCCCCTCTAGCCCGTGGAGGGGACCATGCCAGAGCAGGGGAAAAGTGGGAGAGGAAAGAGTGGCAGAGAGAATTCACTATGTATTGACCCATACCCCCATCCTGCTTGGGGGACCAGGTAGAGGAGTCTGGAGAGAAGCTGAGCTTGGGAGATGGGGAAAGCAAAGATGGTGTTTTGAATTTTTGTCTTTGTTTCTCACTACCAAATTTACTTTAATGGGCAATAAATTTAATTCATTTTCCACAAGTTGAGTCTGTTTTGCCTGTGACGGTAACTGGTACGCAATCTCCCTGTCTTTATCTTGACCCATGAGCTTTCTCAACTTATTTTCTTCCCTTGCCCTGCTGAGGGGAAAGCGAGTGAAAGGCTGGGTGGGAGTTTGGCCCTTCCACCAAAGGCGGCCCCAAAAGAAAAGCAAAAAAAGATACTTGAGCCTGTTAACAGCTCTAAACTACGTACACATAATTGATTTCACACTGTTTAACATTTCCTTTGTCTTCTTGTGGAACATCATCTTTCTTCTTCGCTTCTCTTTCAGCACAAGTACGAATCTAGTCATTGAGAGGAAACAACAAACAACAACTACAAAACAGAAAATGCCTTTTTTCTTTTCTTTTTTTTTTTTTTTTTAACACAACCAGAAGTTTCAGGTTAAAGATGACAATATACCCCTCATAAGAGAATGAGAGTCACAGTGACCTTTTAAGTTCACAGCTTTCAAACTGGTTAATTTGCAACTGGAGACAACTGCAATAAAAGCAAGAGCTGTCTTAAGTATGGGAAATATTAAGTGGAATCCTTGATACTACTGTAAGACATAATCACCTTCATCTCAAAGAAGCACCATGACAGTTCTTAGTTTTAGCAGGGGTAAAATGCCTTTTTCAGAGACTGACTTAAAATTATTATTGCTCTGACTAGTAGACATCTATCTATCTGGAGGCACGTGTATTTTCCATATCCAGATGAAGTCAAGGTAGTCTTTTTACATTCTATTACTTAAAAGATGTCCCCTTCTGCATCATTCTGGTAAACGCTTCTCTGTCCCTGCTTCAGTCGTAATTCATCTCTCCTGTACCAAGCTGCTCAGAACTATCTGGAATATCACATAGACTGTCTTGCCCCCCAACGTCTTGCCCTTCTGTAGTGGCAAAATAGCTTCCTATCTCTACTGGAAGTATCTCAGCTTATGCAGCCCTGGAGCTCATTTGCCTTTCTTGCGGCCAAATCACTTGACAGCTTATAGAAAACTATTATAAATGTATTAACAGTAGATTGTAGCACACAGACACCTGATTATTTGAATATCCGTGCCAATCCTGTATTAATTGTAGAAGTTATAGATTACCTTTATCATTTCTTCTTCCCCCGCAGTTTTGCTTTTGGCTTCTATGTCTCCCTCTTCATTACATCTAATAAAACGGCTATTTGCTGCTAGTAATGCCATTTTCTTCTGCAGAAATAATATCACATATTGTTAGTAAAAGGATTATATACAAACTCTGATTCGTAACATTTGTCCTCTATAATACACCAGAAAATTCTGTAAATGCGTTTTATTCTTTTATGTATTGACATTTCAATAGCTAGTCAGCAGACTTGCTGGCTCCTTCATTCTTAAGATGCTTACGGCTGCCAAAACGCAGCAGTTGGGAAAACAGAAGATTAGAAGTTACAATATGGAAGAGATTGCAAAAGGCTTTTACTGTACAGACAAAGAACTTCAATATAGATTAACTCAAAATACAGTCAAATGCTAGGAACAGCAAATGAATTATTCCAAGCAACTTACATCTTGGAAGACAGGTTCCCATTGCTCTCTTGATCCTATTGCATCTGAACGTCCAACAACAAGTCCATCTGAATTTATACCAAGGTATTTGCCATAACCAGACTTCAGAGCAATCCTGAAAGAGAAAATGCAGGAAAACAATAAAGAATGTTTTTAATTCAAGCAATTCACAATATCCAACACATCACAAACACATTATTAGTAGGCAATGTATTTCAAGAGAATATTAAAACAGGTATTCACAGCAGAAACAAAGATAACAAGTATCAAAACTTGTAACATTTTGTTATAGTACTTACCTTGTATCAGACAACTTCACTGCTGTAAACTGTTCAGGAGGACTAGGGCCTTCATCATCTGAGGAAAGATTTTTCCATTAGTTAGTATTAAACATACAATATTTTAACCTGTTAATAGTGCAGTTTCAATAAGAATTAAACGGCCACTGCAAAATACTATGGAAAACTGCAATGCTTTATTTCTTTAAAAATTCCTTTTCTGAATATTCACTTTTAAAAAAGCAGTGCAGGTGCTCATTTACGTTCATGTATTTAGAGTGCTTAAACCAAGACAAAATAAAGACAATTCTTGTGTAAAGAAATTTACAATTGAGAATGCTTTGTAATTCTCCAGGTGGCTCAGAAAACCTTAATCTCCTTGTAATGTTATTTTTCCATAACAAATGGTTCAGCTATGGTAGCACAACTCAGTATCCTAAAAGCTACTAGCCTCTCCATCCCTCAAAACCAAAATGAGATAATATTGCCGTCGTTGCTTTGATGTCACCTTGGAGGTGAAACACTGTCAGGGTTCTGGAACAGTCCTTGTCTGACTGATGGCTCTCAAATTCAAAGTAAGGACTAGCTAATTATCCTGCCACATTAGTAGCCCACTTGTGCAGCAACAAAACAAGTATATTAAGACGAGGACGCAGCAATAAGCCTTGAAACTCATCTGCCTCGAGTTTCACTCTTCAACTGACACCATAAAGTTTTTATAGGTTTTAATAAAAGTTACACTGCTTTTTATCCAGTAAGCGGTATGGCCTTTAACAGGTGATCATCTCCAAAGCAGTTCAATTTATTGTACACATAAAACAGCAAGAAACTAGGTAAGTGAAACTGATTGGTAGTCATTAGGTTTAAGTCATCTGCATGCTACGGCTAGGATTATTGCATTATTTGTAATAAAACTGCTTTTAGCTGTAAAACTGCTTGCCTTTAAGTGATGCTACTTTTATGCCTGTCATTACTAGAACTGCTTACTTCCAAATTTCCTGAAACAAACCTTTATGTGGTGCTCCAAGCGTAAACAAGCCATTGTCGAGGGCATGGATGTAAGCTCCTTTATCCATTTCTATAGCTATAGTTCCTGTAATTTCACCGAAATTACTGATAGCCCACCAGTTTCCTAAAATACAAAACCATGACAGTTTATAATAGAGTAATTACAACTTCTGATTACAGTAGTTCAAGAGATGATATTTCTGTGTCTTCTCTGAGATTTGAAATTCTAAAGATACTATTGCTATCTCAAGATCTTTGTGCATTATTTTATACTACAGGGCCAATTTAATGGTGTTGCTGCTGAAACGAAGTCCTGCTGTTCTACCCACCCTGCCATCCCTAGTCACAGGCTCCTGCACTTCATCCCTTCTTTGTGTTAGTCCATAGAGGAAGTTGATCCATTCAGCTGATCCAGCAAAGATACACCTTGCGAGGAAGGTATTTTTTTTTTCCTCTGGACCAGCCTCCTGCAGTTTTGGGATCATATCCAATTATTAGATTCTCCAACACAACAGAAACAGATAAACTATCTCATCTTGCTGTTAAATTACCTCATGTGAGCTGTAATTCTTAGACTTCAGTTGTTGAAGCCAATCTGTGTTTGAATGTTTGAGCCCCACAGAATTCTACCAAAGTTAAAGGTAGCCCTACCCACGCGCCATGAATTAGAATTATGATGTTTATATTTTTTAAACAGTAAAATTTTCTTCTGGTATACTGTCTTACAAATATTTCCTACCCGATTAAGATAATAACTATTTTTAATTAATCTGAATATGATGGTTTTTTCCCACATGGTAAATTTGGCAAGTCAATCTGCCTTGAGCAGAAATAATCTTCCCCTATCTTTATACAACATATGGAGCTAATTGTCTTGTCCTATATAGTCAGGGCTCGCAGATCAATGTACGGTTTTTCCAAATCTCTCCCTCTTTTTTGAAATCTGGCTAAAGAATGTAGAACATCTGTAACATTCTTCTAGTGTAAGACACAACAGCCCATTTTCTCATATATCATAATTTGTTTTAACACAGGAACAAGGATGACTTCCCCTTGCACTGCTTTAGCTTATGCCTATATACACATGATAAAAAAATGACATTTATCCTGTAATGTGTGCTGTGCTACAGTATACATCTGCATCTCTCATGACTTTGTGGTTCTTTTTTAGCTGTTTTTGTTTGTGAAGTGAACTGTGATCAATCAAGGACATGACAGCGCCGAAGGGTAACAGTCTATCAAGTTACTGCTCATGACCATACATACTTTGATCCTTCTATTTTATGAAAAAGGAAAAAGTAAAGTTATATTTTGTTACTGGTTAATGTTTGTGTCGTCAGTTTCAATTAACAGTAGCAAATTTATAATGTGAACACATCACAGCGGTCAAGTAAGTACGTCAAATTAAAAACAAATAAACAAACTAACCGAGACTCTTTTCCTTTTGAAAGGATCGAAGGTTTGAGTGAACTAAAGAACACAGTCAGAAAGTAACTAGTGGCAGAGTAAGAACAGAAAGCACAGGTGACCCAACCGCTAATTTTCAAAGTAATAGTAACAGAAGATGCAAGTTATTTACACAGAAATGCACTCATTAAATAGCAGCATTACAGTGCTAAAAAGTCTCTCCTCCTGAAGCAAATACCATTGGGGAAAAAAAAAAAAAAATCCAAACTGATAAGTAGTTTGAGATTATGTAAGAGCATACTTTAGCTAAAAGGTGGAAAATCCATCCCACTGACGTCTGAAGTTCCATCTGGAGTCTAGGAAGATCCCAACACACAAATAACATGTTGTGACAAACAATTGTAAGTCTCTACAGGGACTACACTTAGCTTAGAAAGTCCTGTAACAATCTCTTCAGCTTCTGCTGTCCCCTAGAGTTTCCACACTGTCACGTAATTCCCCAAAAGCAGCTCACCAACAATATCAAGTTGCTCTGCCGCATCCTCTTCCCTTTTCCTTTTCTTCTCCTTGTGCTTTTTCTTGCTGCAAAGGGCGATACAAAGAAGTAAGAACGTGCCTCCGACCCGGCCCTTCCACAGCGAGCCCTCTCATACGGCCCCACCCCCCCCCCCCCCAACCGGCGCGGGCGGGGCCACCCCACCCCCGCCGGGAGCAAGGGGCTAACAACCCGAAAACCCCTGCCCTGGCCGGCGTGCCCAGGCATACCCGCAGCCGAAGGAGCGGGACGGCCTGGCCTGGCCTCACCCCAATCCAGCCTCCGACGCGACCCCAACGCAGCGGGGGGAGCCCGGCCGGGATTCCCGGCCCCAGGCCCCGCCGAGTCGGGAGCCCGGCACCCGGGCCGGGGCGGTGAGCCCAGGGCAGGGGCGGTGGCGGCAGGCAGCCCACTCCTCACCTTTTCTCTTTCGCCCCTTTGAGGACGAGCTTGGTGGACTTAACGCAGGAATACTCCGCCATGTCGGGAAGCACGGAAGGACACATCCGACCCCGCCCCGCCGGGCGGACGGACGGAAGCCCCGGAGCGACAACCTTCCCTCCCGCCCTCGTTCCGCTATTTCCGGAGCATGCGCCCGCTGCCTGCCTGTGAGGGCGCGTAGGCGCTGCGCGGGCGCACGCGCTGTGGACAGCGACGAGCGCGACAGCGTCTGCCCCCCGTTTTCTCGTCGCACGTAGCGGGCCCTGGATACAGAATTGGAGGAGGAAAACGAGGAAAGTTTAAAATTACGTTTAAGAGCGTGTCTGCCTGCACCTTCCCCTTCCAAGTCTGGCTTGGCTCCGCTGGTTGCTCTAGCGCTTTGCAGGTCTGCAGACCCCTAGTGCTAAGGACCGAAGAGCCTCCAGCTTCCTCTCTGGCATGCGATAGCAACCTGTTCATGTGTGTATTTAAAAGCACGTCTAATGGGCACACAGCAGAGCCCTTGGGCCTGTTCTCTCTGCAAAGGCAGCAGGCCTTGCCTGAGTGGCTAAGTGGCGGTGGTGACGGCGAGGGCGGCATTACGTGAGGGCCAGGCACCAGGCCATGCTGATGCAGGAACAAAAGCTTCAAGGGAAGCCCATGAAGACAAGCTGGGGGAATGAAGCTCGTAAGTCAACCAAGCGCACCAAACTAGGGGCAAAATGAGGTTTATGGTTATTTTTCCCATCCTGTTAGCCACTTGGTATTCCACAAAGTAAAATCTACCTCAGGCGTTCCCCTAGGGGTATAACCACCTTCTTCTCACAGGGTTAATTTACCACCTTCTCAACAGGTACTGCTACTGTGTCTTCTTTGGGGAACGGCCCTGCTAGCACGTGTGATTAGACTCCTAATTAGAGCAGTAATTTGTAGTTTGTGTTTAGTCTTCTAGTCTGTTGTTTCTACTTAACACTAATGGAAGGCGGTTTGTGCCCAAAAGGTTGTCTGCTGATTATATTAGCTGGTCAAATGAAAGATACCATCCCTATCAAATCTTGTCTTACATGTACACATACAGAGATGCTTGCATTGGATTGCTTCCTTTTGGTTTCTGATTTTATTGCCTATCTACGCTTGCAAGTTCTCAGCACCTCAAAGGTACCTTCTACAAGGAAGAAATGAGAGTCTTATACATCGTTATGTCAAGGCCTTTAAAATCACTGAAATCATGGCCAGGTGATAAAACTCTGCATGTGTAATGTCCCAGTGAATGACCCTGGGGTTTGTGGATGACTGCAGGTGTCTTCCACAGGTACTTTGACTGGATCCAGGACCCTGTCACTTCTCACCAAAATGCTTTCAATTTCTATCTACATGCCTAGCATGACTAACCCCATATTTTTACCTGTGAAGCTGGAGTGGTTATACCTGCCATGTAAAATGAAAGCAACAGTAATGGACTTTGAGGAGTTTTTGGCAAGTCCCCCATTTTGGAGCTTTGGGGAGAAGGTGGTTGGGAGGAGGCATGGGCTTGTCAGCAAAAGCAATACTTGAATCAAGCTGCTGGTGCGTGTAAATTCAGAATACTTTTTTTGTGTCTCTGGCATGCTACTTTCCTGCTGGTGTCTTCATCTGTTGCAGTTTGCCGGACAGTCATCTCCTTGATCAGTGTTTGGGAAGTGGATAACTTGAAGCAGTATGTTGCTGTAGTAGGCAGTGTGTGACTTTATTGATTTATTGACTTACCAGTCCTGGGAACTTGCATCTTGCAATTAGTTCTTCCAGTAAAAGCTGAAAAAATAGGCAGTACAGAAAGCTGCAGGCAATGATGGACAGCTTGCTGACCACTTCTGATCTCTGCATGGAGCTGCTATCAGGGAAGTACTGTGTTAGCAGTCTTGTGTTCAGTCAGGTTGTGAAGGTCCTGCACATCTTACTGTATGTGAAGGACCAAAGAAGATCCAGATTTCCAAATACAGGATGGAGATACCTAGCCAGACTACTAGCAATCCATCCATTGATTTCAGCCTCGCCCTCAAGTACATTCTGTTTTCTGTTCTCACATTTCTAGAGATTATTGCCTGACTTCTTCTAGAAACCTTTTGATGCTGTCTTAGAATTTTACAACCAATAATAGAATGGTTGTTCCTTAGTTTGCTTCCTTGTTTTTGGTGGTAGATACAATGGCTTGTTCACTGTTAAAACATTTTAGTCAATATATTCATATTTTGTTCTACATTCTCATGTCTCCAGCCCTTTGGAAATTAATTCAAGCTAACCTCAGCATTAAGCAATTTTAGCAAATATAGTTATAATTGTATTTGACTCTCATTTTATCATTAAATACTTTTTTGCTGGTTCTAAACAGATGTGCCTATAAAGCAGGAATTTTAGGAAAGGGAATGTGAAAAATGAGAGAGCAATTATGTAGGAATTAGAAGAAAGCACAGAGGAAATGAGTGAAGCAAAAAGAATGCCTGTCAGCATGCTGATCACTCAGCCACCCTTGTATGCTAACTTGCCCTTCAGTGTTTTCGTTATTTTGGGGTTTTATTTTGAGTTCTTTTTAGGCTTTGATTCTGTGGAGAGCAAATCTGCAGGGGTTCTTTATTGTTTTCTTAACTCTACAACTTTATTTGTGATAGATCTTATTTTTTGACTCCTTAACTGTGCAACCTTAGCATTTGTGGGGTATTTGTATACTCTTGTCAAAGTGGGTCAGTATATGTTGATACACCATGACCAGCACTTCGAAGTTGCTGGACTCGATGATCTTAGAGGTCTTTTCCAACCTTAATGATTCTAAGTATAGAAGCACTTGCCTGAGAGGATGCTACATGCTACCTTGCCCTTCATTGGTTTCCTTTGTTTTTTTTTGGGGTTTTATTTTGAGTTCTTTTTAGGCTTTGATTCTGTGGAGAGCCTGCAGGGGTGGGTTCTTTATTGTTTTCTTAACTCTACAACTTTATTTGTGATAGATCTTATTTTTTGACTCCTTAACTGTGCAACCTTAGCATTTGTGGGGTATTTGTATACTCTTGTCAAAGTGGGTCAGTATATGTTGATACACCATGACCAGCACTTCGAAGTTGCTGGACTCGATGATCTTAGAGGTCTTTTCCAACCTTAATGATTCTAAGTATAGAAGCACTTGCCTGAGAGGTAAGATGGGAGAAGAAAAGGTAGTATTTTAGTATGTTATGAAACAAAGATGCCTTGACCACTTTTGGTTAAGAATATAAAGCATTTTATAAGAGACGTAATAACTTTAAAGTTATTAAGAATTATCTAAGTTACATTGTTGTTTTTTCTTGTTAACTTTTAAAGAACAAAAGCAAGTAAAAACAGTTTGTATTTTAAAATACATATATTTATATCATGGTGGACGTGCACAGGCTTTATATTTTGCTGTTTGTCCACCAGATGTTGCTATAGCCACAAAAATAAATGCAGATTAAGAAATTTGAAAAAAATGAGTAGTTGTATTTTCATTACAGATCACCCTTACATATCCTGATCCTGGAAAGAATTACACACATGCTTACATTTTTGCATTGGGAATAGTCCCAGTGAATTCAATTAAGCAACTCATTCTGTGTAAAGTTAAGCATGTTTATAAGCTTTCTTAGGATGGGGCTATATCAATTATGTTTGCTACTTTCTTTATTTGCTATTCTGTTTTCCCCATTATGAAGAGAAAGAGGGAAAGACGGACAGAGACCATAAATTTCTAATTTTAAAAGAAATGTAGATTTTTTTCAGGCTCCCATAATGTAAAATATATCTTCCTGTTAATTAATATAATTTTGTTTAAAATTCACATATTATAGGTTTCTTCTTTAATTTAGTGACTCCAGGAACAAACAGGCATCGCTACAGTGTACACAGACAGTAAAAACAGTTTAGGTTTCTTCTTTAATTTAGTGACTCCAGGAACAAACAGGCATCGCTACAGTGTACACAAAGACAGTAAAACCTTTTCCCGCAGGGCAAAGCAATGCCATCAATCAGAAAACTGTATCTAAAATGGTACCACTTTAGAAAAGCTATTTAAACTCTAATTTTCTAGTTAGTATTTTTGAAATTAAAACATTTCCAAAATGTGCTAGCTATGATTGTTTAAAAAAATAGTAACAGTTCATTTTCTTTATGGCAATGGAAATAAATTGAGCCTTTGTGTTTGCAAATGTAGAAAACAAATCACTTTTTTAATGACTGGATTTTCCTGCCAGCTTGGAATTTGCCGCATGTGCATTTTATTTTGAATGCCTAAAGAGTGAAATCATTTGCCGTCTCTCATGCAGATGGGGCAGATTGGCTGAGGTGTCATTTGCAAAATGTGCACTTTCATCATTCAAGTTTGAAGGGGATCATTACAAACAATGTTTCCTATAGACACTCGGGATTGATGAAAGTGGAGGGCTGAGCATCCATGGGTATAGCCTAATGTCATAAGAGCCTGGACCAAAACTTGCGCACTTTGGAGTTTTCTTCTGTCTTGTTTATTTATGTTAGGAAATATAGAAATACCTCCCCAAACCAGAGAAACTTGAATTAGCTCTCTTGATAGCAGAGTTGACAGATAGTTTATATGCTTTTTTTTTTGCTTTCATTTATAAGTATGGGGCCCTTGTGAAATGTCTAAGCTGCTGACTGATGTAACAGCCAAGATTGATATAGTTTTGTTTACTCATTTACAGAAGGAGTGAAATCTGATGTGAGTTAGAACCAGAGCAACTGTATTTTAATTTTTCCCTAGTGGGACAAAGTACATACACTGAAATGTTGTGGTGGTTTCTCATAATGCTCAGCAGCAGTTGTGTGAGAGTGTTGAAGCATCCCCAGGACATGATGATGCATACCACAGTGACATAACAGATGTAAATAAAAAGCTAATTTGATTCTTGGCATTTTTAATACTGCATGCTGAAAATGCTTTTATTATAACTTCTACATTTTAAATGTGACCTGAAAATACCTTTTTTAAAACCTAAAATGTTAGTGTTAGATTTTTAGCACAGATAAGCAAATATTCTCAAAATGGCATTCCTACTACTCAGCTTATGGTACAGTAGTTAGAGTATTTGGAAAATAGGAAGGGTTTCTCAGCCTGTCAGGGGCAGGATGGAGCCCCAGCTCAGGCCTCCCCAGTCCTCAGCATCCCTGGTTCAGAGACCCTGTGTTGGTTGTGGCTTCTCAGCTTCATCTGTCTTGCCTGATCACTCCCTCACTTTCCTCTGCTGTTGCTCTGTAAAGTTATTGTGGCAAAGTTCTAGCTGGCCAGACCTTCTCAATATCTGCTTCTCCATATATTGAGACCCTGCTCTACAGTTTGGCAATGGGGGACAGAGCACTTACCAAAATCCCTTTCTGCTGGACACTGAGGGAATGCAAGAGAGAAATGAAAAGGCAGCCATGAATGTACAGTGGTCTCATGCAGATGCCAACTCTGTGTGGTGTTTACTTGGGCTCAGGCCTTCTGGTTTCTGCTTGTCATCCCAAATGCCTTATCATGTGTACTTCAAATTCTGTTATTCTTTTCCACTAATTGCTCTGATTTTTACCCTGCTGTACTAAGGACATTTTTTGTATGTGTATGAACACATTTTTCTCTCTGCCTATTAATCTATGTTTCTTTATCAATATTTTTTTAACTGTCCAGTTTTGTTCCAATTTAACAGATAGGTGGAGGTCGCAACAATAATTGAACTCTGGTGAGTTCTGAAACTTTTGGGGTAAGTAGGAAAAAGACCTATAACTTCCCTGATGGAGGGAAGGGTTGCAATATGAACTCCCATCTTACTAGAGATAGGAGAGAACCCTCAAGCAGAAAGGAGCCTGTGAGGAAAAGCTCCTAGTAAATCATAGGACGCTAATGAATGAAAAATCAAACTGCATTACTTCCAGTGCTTAAGAAGCAACATATTGCTATATACTGTAATTTCAGATTTTATGGGATGGAAATTTGATTCTGTAAGTTGAGTGTATTTGATGTTTTTTGATGTTTCCTGACAAATAGCTAGCATGTTTGATGCAAATGTAGTTGAAAACCCCCTCCCTTATTTACTGGTACTGTATGGCAAATGCAGACTCAACTATAAATTAAACACGACAGGATTTTTGTGGCAAGTTACCTGCTTTATGCTTTGTGTTCATATGCAGACTTTTCCCACTCTGGGACACACTTTTTTCTTGTCTCTAGTGAGCCTCGTTTCCCTTGTTATACATAGTTGAGTTTGTTTATCTCATTAGGAAAGCCACAGGATCCATGGGGAAAGATTTGCCGTTTCATGTGTATGTAGCACTGTTGTGGTTGTTCTTTGTTAGCCTATAATCAAGTTTAATTTAAATACAGTTCCTAACAAGTGCTTTTTTTTAATTGAGTGTTTCAAAAAAGGTTTCTTCAGTTTTGTATTTCTTCTGTGACTTGGTAAGAAATAAACAGGTGATTTTGCATGGTCTAGGAAGGGTGTACTTGCCTTCACAGCATTCCTTCCGAGAAGTGGCTTACCAAGGGCAAGCTCCCCCCCATCCCTCTGCAAAAGTATGTGACTTCCCTTTGGGCTATATATTTTTCTTACTCCATGTCCTCTGAGACTACATGGGTGTCCTTTATAATTTCAATGGAGATATGAATTGGCAGGACTTAAAAGGAGAATGAATCTGTGGCAGGGTGTTCATTTTCAGTGCTGCTGTCCTCCTGGCCATAAAACTGTACACTTTTTCTTTTTAAATTATGTTTCCTCTCCCCCAGGATTGCCATATAATTTCTTTCTGCATTTTTTTTTTCCTAACAGGACTGGAGCATTTACCCGCTATGATTGTTTTCATTGCCCATTTGAATTTGAAGAGCTATTCTAAGTGATTTTCCTCTCTTATCCTCCATAGCTCCTGATTCTGTGTAATTTGTACTGAATGCAGATGCTCTTCCACAAAAAGGCAATTTTTACTAATGCGGTGGCAGTGGATGTGTTGTAAAAATGCTTTTGTATGGACTTAGCAATTGTGGAGGTGGAACGGAGACCTGTAGATGATTGCATATAGAACAGGTGTAGTCTAGGCAAAGATAGAAAAAGCTTTTTGCTCTGGAGGGAATTCTGAGCTGTTCATTATCCCTGTCCACTCACTTCCTTGTAAATATGTAAACCATAAGTGACGGTGGTTCCACTTGTGGGTTTTTTTCCCTCCTCTTGGGCCAAAAATAAAAGATAAATAAATATACTTAACTCCTGCTCATTTGTGAGGGTCTGACTCAGGCTGTCCTACTTGTTTTTTCATCCAGAGAGCCTCCAAATGATGACAGTATTTATTAGATTTTGAAGCAGTTAAAGAGATGAAAGGCAAATGTAGAACTTCCTGATTTTTGCCTTAATCAGGGCTATCATCAATATCTCGTTGTACTTTTGTTTTTAATTTTGCCCATCACATCTAGTAAGTCTGGTTTGCCCAGCTTTTTGTGTTACGCTTTCTAAAAGCAGCACAAGCAGAACAAAACAGGTTCTGAGTTTACAGTCATCCCCTCCTTCTTGACATTAGGAAATAAAGTTTCTAACCCATAGCACAGTATATGGAAACTGTTTTGAAATATGGCAGCCAGAGATGACAGCATTCACCATCCTAATGCAGCTTGATTTTTTTTTTTAAAGCTTCAGTAACTTGAATGAATGAATGATGTCAGATTTTTAGCTTCCGCTGAAAAAATACAATGCAATCCAGAATTTCTGTCCCTCGTGGTTATGAAGAAGAGACATAAAAGCTGATTGTAAGGGTTTAAAAATTTGAAAGGCAGAACAAAAGAAGACTACATCTATTGTTTCTTTAAAATACTGCTTTTAAATCCAATATTGTGAGTTTTTTAGCCTGACTGATGATTGCTGAGTGCTTTGAGTTGGCAACATCTGTTGGCTTGCGTCCTGTGACAGCAGGTAAGTGAGTGGGAGTTGAAACTGCTGATCTTCCCATATTCTGATCCTGAGAGAAAGGGAGAGGGAACATTGAACATTGAACTGCTTTCAGGCTGTTTTCCCCACGACGTACCCTCAGTGTACGTCAATGCTTTTCTTACAGTCTAGGTGCAGCACAAAATATTTTTTCCCAATTAAGCTTTATTTTGCTGCAGGGGTCTCTCCTGCTCCTGAAAATCCCAAATACAATTTGCCAAAGATAAAAATAGTCTTTTTGCTGTCACAGCTTCATGAAACTATGTTGTGACAAGGCATGATCTGGTTTAGATCTTAAAAGGTGAATTCTGTGAGACGGGCTAAGGTGTTTCAGTGCATCCCAGAGTACTGTCTGGCTGGAGCGGCATCCTAGGGAATAATCCAGGCAGAGTTTCTGGCATGTGCAATAGATGGGGTGTAATTTATACAATTAACTTCTTAATGGAGCACTGAGCCATATCCATACTGTTCTTTGGCCTGTTTGGGGGGTGAAGTCCCTAGGGGTGTGTGTGAGGATCTGCTGTAACTGGTCCAGAGCACTAGACCTGAAATTCTCCTAGACCTGCTTCAGGTGTTTAGTCCTGTGGTGGGTAGGGATCAGTCTTGGATCTGGTTACATTGGTCTCCAGGGGAATAATTCAGCATTGGTAAGGTCCATTGTTGCTGTGGTCTTTTTTGCAGATGCCCAAGATCCAGCTCAAGTTTCATCACTGCCTGAGGTGTCCAGAATTGCCATATCTCGGAGGTACAAAATGTCTAGCTCTGCTAGATCCATGAATGGGACATGCATTTTTCTCCAGTACCTAGTGGAAAGTCACAAGTAGTCTAGTTAAAAGAAATACCATATTGCCCAGGGCCTCAGCAGTAGCAATGGGCAATCTATGGATCTATGGTCAGATATGTAGGCTATGCACACCATAGCCATACACCTCATTTTCCCCTGGAGACAGGGAGATTCCCTCTGTTCTGAGCAAGGCAAACAGACTGTCCCAGTGAGTGCAGAGCCTCCCTCACCCAGGGACAGGATGTGAGAGGATGGCAATTGCAGCTGGCTGAAATTAGAGTGGAAAAAATAAAAGAACAATGGTTCTTTTTGTTTTTGCAAATGGCATGAAATTCAGGGAACATGGTCATGTTGTTGAAGTAGAGCAGGTTTTTTAGTGTAAAAATGATGTTGGTAGTCTTGTGATGTGAGGCAAGAAGTAAGCCTTGCAAGCTGGGCCACTTAATAGTACTTCAGCGCTCCTCTGCTGTGCTGGGACATTAAAAAGAAGAGAGGATGTTTATGCATAGGTCAGGCTTCTTCTCAGGGGCTGACGGAGTGTGTAAAGGACAGCCCTTCTTGGTAGCAGTGTATAATAGTCAAGGTTCACAACCACATAATATTTTCAAATATTGTTTGAAACACTATTCACGGCAGTTTACTACAGCAGTCTGGAAAGCTTCAGCATCAGTTCAGACTTACTGTACTCCTATGTCATGCTTGGGTTATGGCCTGAGACAGATTACTCACAGGAAGACAACAAACATAAACACTGACCACATTGTGACCTGACTGTTAAAGGCAATGAGAAACAAAAGCGCCCTGTGGAGTCAACATGAGTCCAAGGCAATACAGTTGTTAAAAATCAAGGGTTTGTAGGGGTGTAAGACCCAGCTTACCTGTACCCATGCATGCAAATAGAGCATTTGTCCACCAAATGACAGTGACAACTCTAAAAAGGGAAAAATGGAAAGAGAGCTGTCAGGCTCCTGGATGCTGTGTGAAACCCCCTTCCTTGCTTTACCTAGCAACTATCTCACTCCTCTGACCTGAAGGTGCCAGATCTTTTCTCCCTCTGCATCTTGGGGTGCTGATAAGAGATGCTAAGAATATTTGCAGATGCCACCTCTTGTTTCCTCTCCTGCATGTGGAGGCATGTGACAAGACTCCCCAGACTTGGCGCCAGCAACGTGTATTTTTGAAAGAACATCTTATAAGCAGCTATGGCTTCAAATGTGATGCTAGACTGAGAAGCAGTCATCCATTTGATCCGTTCTGCTCTCTCCAGCAGGTAGATACATATTAAGACTGGATATTAAATCTACATTGTCTGTGTTGATCCTGGGTTTGTCTGTATCAGATTTACTGCCGTGACTACAACTTCTAACAGGTTGACTGCTTGAGTGTTCACCAGCTTTTGCATGTTACTCTGCTCTCCTCTGAAGTTTGTGAACTTCAGAATAAATTAAGTTTAAGCCTTTGTACCAGTGATACCTTCACAGAGGGGCATATCAGTGTGGGAGTGTGATTCAGTTGAAAGTCATCTGGAGGTGATGTGGTTTCCTAAAGGTTACCTGTGAGTCCCTTCTAGTGGAAAGAGAAAGAGCAGCTGGAGGCAGCTGTTTTTTCAAATGCCTCCTTTGATGTTGGTGACAGAGTGCTCGTTTTGTCTGGATGCATAGTACTGTCTTATGCCTCCACAAGGTGTCTTCCTGCAGAGGCTAGGGAATAATCCTGGCTGGATTGGTGACATGGTTTTGGCTACTGCTGGGGTTGTGGTCTGCTCTTGGCATGAGAAATGCAATGTAGCCATCCTCTTGGGTGATGTCTGAAGGGTCAGATCCTTGGGGTCTCCTGTTTCTTCCTCCTCCTGAAGGGTAGTAAGTTTCCCTACACAGGCTGCATGCTGTATGGTGCATTCATTCATCCCTGAAACATACTCAACCCACAGAAGTTTTGCCTTTTATCTCTTCCCATCTCCCATAAAAGAGCTACAGACATCTCTCTTTTATTTTTTAACATTAATTTGGCGTGGCTTTTAAATCTGTTACAATCCTGAGAACTGAATCAGGCCGTTTCCTCAATTGTGTTCCAGTTTTTGGAGACTATGACATGACCATTTGGCTCAGAGACAGATCCCTAGTGCTGGGATCATGCAGTGCCTCAGGCTATTATCTCATAACTGTTAAATGGTATTGTGAGTTTCTTTTTGAGAGGTTATGTACTTTGCATGTACCATAGGATGTGATGGACAGGTGGGGATGGAAACAGACTGTCAAAGTGAATCCACACCCAGCTCCATCTTGTGGGGAAGATATTGGCAGATTTTAGATGCTGAAGTGGGTGAGCAGGTGGAGAACGTAGTGGTGAGAATACTAATGAAGGTGCATTTATGGGACTGTTTAGGTTCCAGTGAAATACCAGTAATTTAACTAGAATATTACATGGAGAGGATTCAGCCCTTTAGTCATACCAGTAAAAATGACATGGATCTTGAGGTAAAACCTTTCAACCTAAAATAGAAACAAGGAAGAGGAGAGTATATGATTGGATTAGTATTGCTCATATTTATGAGTTGCAGCTAGCAGCAGAGAAGTCCTCATGTAGATTCATATTTTAGCTTGCTTAAAGAGAAGTTGTAAAGGCAAAGAAGTGTTTCCTGAAATGTTTTGAGAGTTCATGCAGAAGACTCGTTTGCCTCCTGTGTAGCTAACTTTCTAGCTCTATAATTTTATGCATCACGTCATGATTAAACAGGATAATGCAGACCTGTGGATCAGTCCTATTTGCCTTTTCCTTTATTTCATTGGTTGCATAGAGAGGGTATGTATTCTGGAAAGTTCAGATCGAAAACCTATTCTGTAGGCTAGTTGGAACCCAGCTGTCTGGTAAGCACTCGGTATTTTGCTACAGGTGGTGCATGCAGCTGATAGTGGGCTGATTGGTTTGTAGTTCTCCCGTTACCTCCCTTAGAAGACCAATTATGGCAGCATTCTGTTTTTCCAGTGTTGTGCAAAGCAAAACAATGAATGTTGAATCAATAAAACAATCCATGGTTTAACTGCTCTAAGGCAAAAAAAGGCAATTTAAGACTATAAATTATTTATTTTTCTTAAAGCATTTTAGTGGAATCATCTTTTTGTGTTTTACTTGAAGTATCATTTGGATCCCCTTTATGTGAAATGCTTTATTTGAAGCTCTTTTCAGATTGTTAAATTAATAGATTAGTTTTAGTAGTGAGCCAGTTGGAGTTAATCAATTGAGAACAACTGTACAGAGGTTCTCTAAGCTAGGCTGGATTTGAAGGGTTTAATTTTAATCATAGTCTGAGAGCTACAGCTGCTTCATGTTTGTTTAGTAATAGAGTTGATGAGCAGCTAATTTGAAAGGAAGGCTCAGGCACAGGTGTAAAATTCCTCACGAGTATAAGAGAACTGCCTCTGAATGTAGGAAGATGGTGCTGAACATATTGCTCTATGGTAAGCCAAAGAGGTGGTTTTTTTGATGTTTCTAAACTAGCACGCTTAACATAAATCCCTTGACCCAAACATCCTTCACCTTTTTATCATACCACTTCAGTGATCATCCAGTATGTCAGAGACCAGGATTTGATACCCTGCTTTGTCTGATCCTGGTTGCAGGATTTGAGGCCTAGTGACAAGAGTGTTCTGAGTAGGGCTTTCATTTTTTCCATATGATGCTATTACAGTTTGCCTAGAAAAACTAATATCAATTTGATTTGAGGAGAACCGATTACAACTGTCTGTTCTATATACATATAGAGGATGCAGAGGTGTGAATCCTCACCGGGGCTAGTTGCCTCCATGGACCTTGAGGGAGGGAGGGAGGATGTAACTTCTGAAGAAAGGGAGAATTGGAAACACCTCTGGCATTTCCTACTCACCAGGTTATGAGCTCTCTGGGCAGTGTGTTTAGTCCTAGTAAATACTACTCTTAGGTTAGTAAAGGTTCTGATTGGTGATCTCTGTCATACTTGCTGTGATTACCCTAGTGCTCCTCTAGCAGTTACTGTGAGACATAGCTCACAGATGAGAGCACTGACTTTAACAACCATCTCCTTAACATTATGTGAGCATACAGGCTACTGAGTTGTGGAAGCCAAGGAGATAACACATCAAATCATGCTCTGTTCCCTATGCTACAAGATCGGTAAGCTCTGGTAAAGGTAGCTGTGGCAGATGAAGGGGCTGCAGATATTGTTGTCAGCGTTGACCACTTCTGCAGTTAGACCTTGGGTGCTTTCCATGGGGCAGGATTCCTTAGGAAGGCAGGATGCGAGACAGGTGTTGTAATGCAATTGCTATTGTAACGTGGGAGTTCTTTTGTGCATCCAGTCCCAAAGCTCCAATTTACAGCAGGCTAACATGGAGGAAAGAGCTGGATGAGATTCAAGAAAACGTCAGGAGAAGTTTAAAATAGTCCTAGCAGATTTTGTCCAGGGTATATGTATAAAAACCAGAGCTGGTTCTCTAGTTCTGAAGCCTGGGGACAAACTCATGTAGGTATTCTCCAAATCCACACAGAAAACAGGAAAATACCTTAAAACTTCAGTTATTTTAATGACTTCTTCAGTTTCTTGATAAGATCATAAGCAGAAATACTGTGCGTTGCTATTCTAATAAGACTATCCATGTGCTCCAAAAAGATGGGCCAAGTCTTGGAGGTTCAAAACAGTCACCAGACTGTGTGGATAAAAAATGAGTTCTCTGGCTTCTTTGAATTAATTAAAAAATGAAGTTCTTAAAATAGTTTATTATTGGTGAGGAATGTTGCTGGCATTTCTGTTAGGTAACTAGATGTTAGTATCCGTCTTATTACAGGTGGTACTCAAGGTGAAGGTATACAGAGATATGTGGATATTTTGAGACTATGCAAGTCAGTGACAAGGTGAGGAAGTGATGCAAAAAATCTTGATTTTAGTCTTCTGTTGAAATAATCAGATTCACTGTATTTCCCAGTGCAAAGTCATGCAAATCCTTTTGGAGTTCACCGGACATTAGTATTAACTGTATTTGAGATGAAGATGAATGAGGAGAGAGACATACTCTTTCACTTATAGGAACCTGAGTTGCTGCTGCTGCTGCTAATTGATTTGGTTAAAAAATACTTGCCTGCTCTGTAAGAGCAGCTTCTGTGATTTGAAACAACATGTTTAGATACTTTTCTAGCTGTAAGTTAACAAGGTGAATCATAGATTCCACAGTGCCTTCATATTGTCCAACACTGATAGAAGAGGGAAAAAATAATAATTTTTTTCCAGCTCTCTTGATATGTCTGGTTGTTATGGTTATTGTGCTGGCACAGAATTTATTTCTTTTCACAGAATTTCCTTCATTTTACAAAAACGGAGAAACTGATTTTGCTGATATTTTAGTTTCACAGTGCCTGCCTTAGAGAAAACCACTGTGTTGTGAAAGGCATTGGATGCAGTAGTAAGAATAACATCCTGTGCCTGGAAGGCATTGTGAGCCACCGGAATCAATCCAAGAACCTTATCAAGTACAAGTAAACAATAAAATGAAACCCATTTATCTGAACCAGCAGTACAAATGTACAATATGAGGAGCACTCACTTAACCCTGTCAAAGCCAGCACAGCAGCAGGAGAAAGTTTTGGGTTTCTTCCCTCCCAGTTTCTTTTGTATTCTGTATGATGCTAGGCTTGTGGGGAGGGAACGGAATGAGTGTGTGCATGTGTGTATCTCTATACACAGACACACATGTACGTGAAGGTACAAACCATCTTCTGTTTCAAATAGAAAAATCAAAACTTTGTTTTTAATTAAGGTTTAGAGAACTAATGCACCAACACACAAAATTTTTTTTTCACATGATTTCTGACTACTAGTACAAAAATAAAAAAAACAATCTTTGATGCTATCTTAAATAACCCTGTCTGTATGACTTGCTTTACAATAAGAAGGACTCAATGGAGCCTGTGTATTTTTGAAAGAATATCTTAGGAGCAGCTATGGCTTCAAATGTGATGCAGTAGATTGAGAAGCAGTCATCCATTTGATCAGTTCTGCTCTCTCCAGCAGGTAGATACATATTAAGACTGGATATCAAATTTACATTGTCTGTGTTGATCCTGGGTTTGTCTGTATCAGACTTACTGCCATGACTACAACTCCTAACAGGTTGACTGCCTGACTATTTACCTGCATTTGCACCTTACTCTGCTCTCCTCTGTTGCTGAACTGGAGAGTAAATTAAGTTTCAGTTAGTTTGGATATGTCTTGCAGTGACTGTGCTTTTGCAAAGCCCCAAACATACTGATAGGATTTTAGATGCAGCACAGATGCTTTTCACTATGCTGTTTGGTAGAGTAGCTGTTTGGCTAGAGACTCCAGGGACTGGACATTTTTTTAGCTGTGACTAATACTAGTAAACATTAATAAAAGTGAGATTTATAGTATCTTTTATTAGTACTTGCATTCCAGGATGTTTTTGCTGCCTGATGGCACAGAAACAATAAGACGTTGTGTTATTTTAACTTACTTTTCATTGAGTAAGAGGGCATTGTGGTCCTGGGCAACCTGCTCTAGCTGGTCCTGCTTGAGCATGGGGGCTGGACTCAAGGGGCTGGATCTCAAGAGATCCCTTCTGACCTAAACAATTCTGTGACTATAAAACAGGAAGTCAGAGAAAGTAACTGGATTAAGTGGTCATTGGTAGATTTAGTTTAAATTCAGTGGAAGAATAATGGTGGTTTTTTCAATTTCAAACAGAAAATACATAGTACATTCACCTATAGAATCATAGAATCATTTAGGTTGGAAAAGACCCTTAAGATCATTGAGTCCAACCGTTAACCTAGCACTGCCAAGTCCACCACTAAACCATGTCCCTAAGCACCACATCTACACATCTTTTAAATACCGCCAGGGATGGTGACTCAACCACTTCCCTGGGCAGCCCGTTCCAATGCTTGAGAATCCTTTTGGTGAAGAAATTTTTCCTACTATCCAATCTAAACCTCCCCTGGTGCAACTTGAGGCTGTTTCCTCTTGTCCTATCACTTGTTACTTGGGAGAAGAGACCGACACCCACCTCGCAACAACCTCCTTTCAGGTGGTTGTAGAGAGCAATAAGGTCTCCCCTCAGCCTCCTTTTCTCCAGACTAAACAACCCCAGAGCTCAGGAACTTGAATATGGAGAATGCTTGTAAATTGCTAAATGTATTGGGAAAATTTATCCCAACTAGGAGGAAAAAACTCAGACGTTTAGCTGGATGAATAAGCACCTTGGAGAGAATTAAAAAATTAAGGGAAAGAAGATGAAGACTTATACGGGTGTACATAATGGATAATGTAGGTCTAGCACCCCAGAACTACTGCATGTTTTCTCAATAAAAATAGTGACACTGAGGTGAGAGGGATAATGGAAGGACAGCATGTAAATTGCAGTGCCTGTAAACAGGCTAGAAATTCAAGTTGTTAGTACACTCAAGTGGGATTGATGAGAGAATTTCCATCTCAGAATTCTGAGAACCGTTGTAGCTTCAGTAGCAAATATTTTAAACAAAGCAAAGTGTTTGGTGTTCCAGAGGCCAGCAGAGTTAAAAATGATGAAGTATTTGAGAAGCAGGCAAAAGTCATCATGAAAACTGCAGGTCAATAAAACTGTCCACAATTGCCTTCAAGCCTACAGACAGAAGTGCAACTAAAAGATGTGAATTAAAATGGGATTAAAATGCTACAGTGGTTTTTGAAAGGTAGAGTGCACAAAAATAATGTTACTACTTTCTTTGATTTGGTACTACATTTTCTAAATGAAGGTGATGTATCAGAGCTCATCTATTTGGATTTCATTACAGAATTTGATACAGTAACACCTAATAAATGATGGCTTAAATTAGAGAAAGAAGTGGTTAACTTGAAAAGTATTGCTAATGTAAAAAAAGAAAGAAAAAAAGATAAATTCCCAGTCTATCAATCAAAATATATGCAGGAAAGATAGGAAAGGATGAATATCGCTGTGGGGTTCCTGAAGAGGCCTTACCTTGAAACACTGTGTGCAGTTCTGGTCACTCGTATTCAATAAAGAGAAAATGAAAATTGAACAAGTGCAAAGAATTGCTATTAGAATAATGATGAAAATGGAGGACATAAGAAAAAAGTGAAAGGGCTTGGCTTGTTTAGCTTATCAGAATGAAGGCTGAAAGGGGGATTTTATAGTTTTCTATGAATATATCAGGTGGTAAGCAGAAAAGAAGAATTATGTAAAATAAAGTTGTGATCAGAATAGGTGGTGATAAAGTGTACAGTAATAAATGTAAGTGTAAGTGGAAATTAGAAGAATAACTAGCTGCTTTTATAAAAGGCATTCCTGGGTGGGACACCCATGGTATTAAGGGAATGAACTTAATGACCCTGGGTAATTAATTTCCCCATTTGTGTTCACATATATGATTCTGATGAGAATTTTGACAGAGAAATATCTCATTTTGTTTTCCAAATCAGTACAAGAAGACAGTTAGGCTGTTGGGCATTACAGGTTTGTTCTGTCGTTTTCACAGTTTAATCAGCAGTATCATTTTGATCTGGTAACATCTACATGTATGGTTTTGAATATGCTATAACATTTGACTTCTTCAGAAAGCAAAATAGGTATAGCAGAAATTTAATTGTCCCAGCTCTAGTAGTTTATTATTTAAAATGTCATCTCTTACTGTGTAATAAATTCTGAATAGACAATGGGAAGATGCAAAGAGATTTTCTTGGTTATAACCAAATCACAAACACTTGGAATGTGGATTTGATACAAATAAAACACCTTCTAAAATTTTTGATGCAGATGCGAAAAATCCATATATCCATAGGTCATCTGTATCCAGTTACAGAAATTACTTAAAGATTTGGATGAAATTTCAGATGTTCACTATTTTGTCCCCTCAAAGTAAGCAGTAAATGTAACAAACATGTTCGATGATGATGCAGCTGTGTGTAGCTTATGTATAATTATAGGTAAAGCTACATGGGAAAAAATGTTTGTCAAATGATGTAAATCAAGGTAAATGCTGAATAGGTTCCAAATAGAAGTATCTAGTATCTATGCCAGGGGAAACATAACCCCCATTTTTAAAAAGGGAAAAAGGGAAGACCCAGAGAACTACAGGCCAGTCAGTCTCACGTCTGTGCCTGGCAAGATCATGGAACAGATCCTCCTAGAAGCTATGCTAAGGCACATGGAGGACAGGGAGGTGATTCGAGACAGCCAGCGTGGCTTCACCAAGGGCAAGTCCTGCCTGACTAACCTAGTGGCCTTCTATGATGGAATGACTACATCAGTGGACAAGGGAAGAGCTACAGATGTCGTCTATCTGGGCCTTTGTAAGGCCTCTGACACGGTCCCCCACAACATCCTTCTCTCTAAACTGGAGAGATATGGATTTGATGGGTGGACTGTCCAGT